>NC_062216.1:24257480-24607480 GCF_902686445.1 Sciurus carolinensis
CACTTTTGATACCTCTGCTAATAGAACAGTTGTATAGTACTGATATGTTAAAATATACTTTGAGTTAAATGTGCCATAAATTACACAGCAGCAATTATACCAATTATAAGAGTTCCAATAAGTGCTAAGCTCTCCCAGCACATTTTAAATATCACTCAGTTCATAAAAATTTAAGTGTCAGTTCAATTTTGTAGAAATATCTGTACACCTAAAAAGGAATCCTAAATGCATAAAAGATATGATCTTCCATTCCTCTATGCAAATGAACTTTCCACTTTCCTTTATCTCTCAACTGACAAACTCTTCATAAATAAAGGTTGGTGAATTACTTAGTCCCAGGCACCCACTTAAGAGTATATATATATTAATGAAATATATAATATATATAATAAGAGTATATATGTATATATATATATATATATATATAAATGAAAGATTTAAATAGACAAATATTTAATGGTTAAACCCAACATGATGATATCACAGAAATACTAACCAATTCCTTTAAACACATATCTAATAAACACTATTCCACATCACTTTGGCAGCTTCTGCTTTTTTTTTTTTCCTTAAGAAGGAAAGTATAGAAGTGTACACAACTATTAAAAAGAATAAGAAAGAAAAATAGATCCCAAATAACAAAAATAGGCTCTAAACTGCTTAAGCAGTATAATCAAACTTTTAGGGAGAAAAAAACCCCCAAAATTCACTTAATAATCTAGAATAAAATCTAGAGGGAAATAAAATATTACAGGTACTTATTACTGGTTGGAAGAATTGCTTATGACATTTATTGACTTCTTTATATTTGTATGTATTTTCTTAAATTTTCAGCAATGAAAAAACAGTATTGTTTCATCAGTGGGAAAACATGTTTAAATTGATTTTGAAATGAAAAGTAATTAATATTAAATCTATGAAGAGTACTCTCACTTTTTGGTGTGTTTTGTGCTGCTTTAAAAAAAGACAATAATTATAAATACTCTAAATTAAGGAGTATTTAAATTGATAAAATTCCTTGATGAATATGTTGAATGAAGTTCTTTTACTTAAGTAATTTAAGTGATTCTACACGCAAATAAATTGGGTGCTTTGAAAGAACCTGCTAAAACGAAACTAAAAAATATAAGCTAAAGCTTCAAATTTATAATAAAATTTTAACATTGAGAACAAAACATATTTCTATCATCAGAAATAACAGAAAAAAGTATGAAATATATAACAGCAAATATATGACATATGCATATATACTAAGGGTAAATCAATTTAGATTCTTATTTAGAAGATCTGACAACTGATTTAGAAAAAAATTTCTAGTATATGAGGGTCATGTGAAAGATGACACAATTTAAAAATACTTCAGAAACTTTTACTTACTGCATGTTTAAGTGTACACATCTCATAAAGGACACAGCCCAAAGCCCAAATGTCACTATAGAAGACAAAAATGAGAAATTTCTTCTTAGTAGGATATTTAAAACTTTTTTTCATTTAAAGGAACATAAGCAGCATGGAAAGGTTTTGGAAAAAGATATACTACATAAAACACTTCCTTTAAAACTGGATATTGCCAACCATCACTAAATAAATGAAATGAAAATAATGGTTGTCTTAAATAATCATTTTGAAGTTTCATTAAAGAATTAAAGATTTAAAAGAATATCAAAAAGTTTCACATATATTTCATGTATTTTTATTTTGCAAAAGTCAAATGGCTTTGTTTGCAAAATGTCATGATTTAAAAAAAACACTACAAAAGCAAAACACTAACATGAAAAAAGATTAATTTACTAAAATTAAATCTAAAAGTCTATTTATGAAATATATGAAAAGTCAACTAACTAACATTGCTTGGTTGGGACTTTTCAATTAGAAAGAGGGACAGAAAATAAAGGGTGACTAAAATTCGATGGCAGGGCAGCTCTTCCCATTCACATATTACACGATCTGTAAGTCACAGTTCAGCTCAGTGATTAGGGATATGGGCTTGGGCACCAGATAATTAGTTTTGATACTGGTTCCACCACTTAATAAGCTGAGTAATTTCAAAGAATTTAGTCTATCTTTCAGAACATGGTTTCTTTATACAGAAAGCATTCAAAACAATATACAGAAAGCATTCAAAGCAATTCCTGACATATAGAATATGTTCATAAAATATTAGCTATAATTCAATAGGAAGTAACTATTGAAAATATTCTACTTCCAAGTATAACTTAAATAATACAAAGTGATTCTACTTATAGTTCCTTTAGCACGACAGTAGGGTTTTTTTTGCAATTTCCTTCATCATATATTTATATTTATATATATATATATGTTTACATATGTATATTATTGATTTTAGAATAAATCTCAAGGTTAACAAATAGAGTATAACAAGTATTTAAAGGAAAGACAGCATATCATTTTAAAGTACCTTTTATTATTATAAGGTTTGTTTTCACAGATTTCAGGTGACAGGTAGTATGGTGTTCCTATGGCAAGTTCGAGCCAGCTCTACAGTACTAGAACAACAACAACAAAAGTTATTGAAGAAATATTAAAAGATATAATAAATTTCCACATATACATAATCATTGATTGAATTTTCATTAAAGATATTATATCAAAACACAGTTTAAAATTGGTAAGTTACCTATTGAGAACTCTAGCAATTCCAAAATCTCCAAGTTGTACTGTCCCATCTTTGGTTAGAAAAATGTTCTATAAGGAAAGGAAAATAAAACATCCAAATATTGTTACAGTTCAGTTCATTTTCTGAGTCAACAGTTTTTCATAAAATGTCAGTAAAACAAATGCAAATATCTGGATATTAACATGTAAAAGAATAAATGTAGTCCCCTATCTCATACCATACATAAAATTAACTCCAAGCGGGGCACTAGACATATAAGAACAAAAAACATAAAATTCCCAGAGAAAAATGTAGGAGCAAATTTTCATGCTTTTGGGATAGGCAATGGTTTTCTTACATGCCACCAAAAGCAGAAGCAAAAAAGAAAAAGTAATAAATCAAAACCAAAACTTTTTGTCCATAAAAGGACACCATCAAGAAAGTAGACAACCCACAGAATGGGAGTAAATATACTTGCACATTACATATCTGAAAAGAACCCTTAAAGTCAACAACAAAAAGACAAAAAAATCCTACTTAAAAATAGGCAAAGGCAAATATATATTGAGTTCCATTTAATAAAATGTACAAAACACAAACACATAGAGACAGAACTACATTTGTGGTTGTCAGGGTCTAGATGGAGAAGAAATGAATCGTGACTACAAAGTGGTATTTCTTTTCTCTTTGGAGTGATAAAAATGTTTGGGAATTAGAGACTGGTAATGCTTTCACAACTCTATGAATATATTACAAATCATTAAACTGTACATTTTAAATGGGTGAATTTATGGTATGTAAAATATACATACCCTGGAAACATCCCACCCCCCAAAAAACTTGCCTAAAATATTCTAACTAGTCTAAACATAACAAGTCAACCTTAAGAGTTTCCAATAATTTACCCAACTATTTTGCATTCATAAATACAGAATTCTAATGTACTATGAAATAATGAAGTCAGGAGTTCGGTAACGGATATTAAATTTCATATGCAGTCAAAGAGACTCAAAGCCAAAATGACAGTGGAGTGGATGGACTGGGATGAAGTAAGTTTAGCAAAATGGATCAGGTGGCAGAAGATTGTGGGATTGGAAAGATGGAGTATGGAGTTCCCACTGTAGTTCCCCTTCTTTCCAACTGGTACACTATCAGGCTTCATAAGAATCTGTAGGCTAAAGAGTTAAGCAGACAGACACCTGGCTTGCTATAAGAAATTCAACCTCCTCTATGCGCTCCCTCTGGAAACAGAGGGCTCAAGTAAAACAATCATGAAGACAATAAGGGAGCAGAGAAGACAAACATTTCCCATAAAAGAGTAAGAGGGAAAAATTCAATAGACGTAAAGAAACCTAGTGCAAAGAGAAGGATTCAAGAAAATCATTAGTAAAAGAATTCACTTTAAACAGAATAAATTTAATAAAACAGTCCAACAAAAACTTTAAATATGCTTAGAAATTTCAAGAGATAAATGAAGGGATAAATATCTATTAAAAAAGAAAAAGATATTGAAACACAGCAAGCAGAAATAAAGATAGAGACAAAAAAAGCAATTAGAAAGATTGTAAAGAAAAAATAGGCATTATAATGAAAGAGTAAATAGATGGGATAAGCATTAGTCAAAAAATATTAAGGGGTTTGGGGTTAGGGATGTAGCTAAGTGGTAGGAGCACCTGACTAGCATGATCATGGTTTCTGGGCTGGATCCCCAACAGTGCCACAAAATAAGAGAGAGAAAAGGGGTGGGTGGGGGAGGGAGATGGGGGTGGGGAAGAGAGAAATAAAGAAAGAAAAAGGATTTCAGTTAATTAAGAGGTAGGAATTCACCTAGTTTGAGGAATTCGCCTAAAATGTAACACATGAAGATAAGATATGAGAGAACAAAAAAGATACTTAAGTTATAGATTAAGAAGCTCTAAGTATGTCTAAAAGAAAATCCAGAAGACCAGGAAGGTAGTGGTAAAAATCAATATTTGAACAACATAGTTGAATATTTCCCAGAGGAAAATTATGCCTATCAAAATGTACAGCAGGGCTCGGGCTGAGGCTCAGTGGTAAGAGGACTTGCTCAGCAGGTTTGAGGCACTGGGTTCAAACCTCAGCACCACATTAAAAAAATAAAATAAAGGTATTTGGTTCATCTACAATTAAAAATCTACAGCATTGCCGGGCATGGTAGCACAAGCATGTAATGCCAGTGGCTAGGGAGACTGAGGCAAGAGAATCATGAGTTCAGAGCCAGCCTGAAAAAGGGTGCACTCATACATTGCTGGTGGAGTTGCAAATTTTTTGTAACCACCTGGAAAGAAGTATGGAGATTCCTCAGGAAACTTGGAAGGACTGACCTTTTGACTCAGTTATCCCACTGACCTAGTCATCCCACTCCTAGGTTTATACCCAAGGACTTAAAATCAGCATACTACAGTAATATAGCGAAATCATGTTCATAGCAGATCAATTCACAATAGCTAGATTGTGGAACCAATCTAGATGCCCTTCCATTGATAACTGGATAAAGAACTGTTGTATATATACAAAATGGAATATTACTCAGTCATAAAGAAGAATAAAATTATGACACTAGCTGGTAAATGAATGGAATTAGAGAATATCATGCTAAGTGAAATAAACCAAGCCCAAAAAAACCAAGGTCACATGTTTTCTCTAATAAGTGGATGATGATATATAACAAATGGAGATCTAGGATGGTGCCATCACTGGTTGGTCACAGTCCTGGAGCGAGCTAGCAGGTGAGTCAGGCCGCCTACATCACGGAGGTAGGCAGGGGGCAGCTATCCTGACCAGCCAGCAGGCCAAGGACAGACGTCATACTGAGCAACCCGCCTGACCCCTGCACCTAGGTGATGCTATCACTGGTCAGTCTAGTTACGGAGCAAGCTGACGGGCGAGTCAGGCCGCTTGCATTCTGGAGGTAGCAGGCGCAGCCAACCTGCCTGCCTTGCACAGCGGGATGGTGGGTAGCCAACCCGCCCAACCACCAGGCCAAGACAGACGCCCAGCACTGAACAACCCCACCCGACCACCATGCTGAGGTCTGTCACCATCAGGAGTTAGCCAGAGGCTTCTTTATAGGCTGGTGCAGCATTTTGAATTACTCCTGAGGGCGTGCCATCATCATTGGAAGGCATGCGCCCTTCCTGAGACACCATACAGGAGGCTAGAGGACCTGTGACAAGACCCAGGAATCAAGAAAAGGAGGTACTGAGAGGACTCGGGACCAATCAGAGCCACCAGGGATATACCCCACCTAAGGCCACCACCCATAGAAGGCCAGCTTCCTAGTGAGCACCGCATTATCAAGTTCCTCCAAGACTTCAGGCTACTGAAGGCTAAGAGGTGAGTTATTGGAATCTACAGAGACATATTAGTCAATAGAGGATATCTGCAATATCCCAGAGTTTCACTACTAGAGGGGTAGATACCTAAACGATATGAGAAAACAAGGGAAGAAAATGTCCCAAACAAACCTAGAGGGTATAGCATAATATCCAATGACAGCATGGGCAGAAGAAATGTCATAAAGGGAGTTCAGAATGTACATACTCAAAAATGATCAGGGAAGCAAACGAGGAGATGAAAGAGCAAATGCAGGCATTGAATGATCACACACCAATCGACAGTTAAAAGAGCAAATATGGAGCAAAAGATCATTTCAAAAAAGAGTTAGAGATATTGAAAAAAAAAACAAACAGAAATCCTTGAAATGAAGGAAACAATAAACCAAATTAAAACTCCATAGAAAGCATGACCAATGGGATAGAATACCTGGAAGACAGAACCTCAGATATGGAAGACAAAATATTAATCTTGAAAATAAAGTTGACCAAACAGAGAAGCTGATAAGAAATCATGAACAGAATCTACAAGAACTATGGGATATCATGAAAAGGCTAAATTAAGAATTATCGGGATTGAGGAAGGCTTAGAGAAACAAACCAAAGGACTAAACAATCTATTCAATGAAATAATATCAGAAAATTTCCCAAATCTGAAGAATGAAATGGAAAATCAAGTACAAGAGGCTTATAGGACTCCAAATACACAAAATTACAATAGACCCACACCAAGGCACATTATAATGAAATGACCTAACGTACAAAAAAAGACAGAATTTAAAAGGCAGCGAGAGAAAAGAATCAAATTACATTCAGGGGGAAACCAATATGGATATCAGCAGATTTTTCAATCCCAGACCCTAAAAAGCTAGAAGGCCTGGAACAACATTTTTCAGCTCTGAAAGAAAATGGATGCCAACCAAGAATCTTATACAACAGCACAACTTACCTTCAGATTTGAACGATGAAATAAAATCCTTCCATGATAAACAAAAGCTAAAAAGAATTTACAAAAAGAAAGCCGGCATTACAGAACATTCTCAGCAAAATATTCCATGAGGAAGAGATGAAAAACAATGATATAAATCAGCAAAGGGAGGAACTACCCTAAAGGGAACAAACCAAATAAAGGAGAATCAAGTCATGTCAAAAAAAAAAAAAAAAGGGCCAAATGACCGGGGAATACAAATCATATCTCAATAATAACCCTGAATGTTAAAGGCCTGAACATCATCAATCAAAAGACACAGACTGGCAGACTGGATTAAAAAGAAGATCCAACAATTTGCTGCCTGCAAGAGACTCATCTCATAGAAGAGATTCCCACGGACTAAAGGTGAAAGGATGGGGAAAAACATACCATGCACATGGACACAGGCAAAAAAGTTGGAGTATCCATCCTCATATCAGATAATGTGGACTTCAAGTCAAAGTTAGTCAGAAGGTTAAAGAAGGACATTTCATACTGCTTAAGGGAAGTATAAATCAGTAAGACATAACAATCATAAAGTATCTATGCCCCAAACA
The DNA here is from genome assembly GCF_902686445.1 of Sciurus carolinensis. NCBI lineage: Eukaryota > Metazoa > Chordata > Mammalia > Rodentia > Sciuridae > Sciurus > Sciurus carolinensis. Next base: position 24,264,981 of record NC_062216.1, read on the forward strand.
GTGGCTCATCCATATATGTCAAACAAATCCTTCTCAATGCCAGAAATCAAAATAGACCACAACACAATAATATAGGTGAGTTTAACACACCTCTCTCACCACTGGACAGATTCTCGCAAACAAAAATCGAACAAAGAAACCATAGATCTCAATAATACAATCAATAATTTAGACTAGATGGACATTTATAGAATATACCATCCAACCAAAGAACGATACACTTCTTCTCAGCAGCACATGGATCCTTCTCGAAAATAGACCATATATTATGCCACATAAGCTAATGTTAGCAAGTACAAGAAGATAGAGATAGTACCTTGTATTCTATCGAGTCATAATGGATTGAATTAGAAATAAATGACAGAGTAAAAAAACAGAAACTACTCCAACACCTGAAGATTAAATAATACGCTATTGTATGATGAATGGATAAGCAGAAAACATCAGGGAAGAGATAAATTCTTAGAGGTCAATGAGAATGACGATACAACATATCAAAATCTCTGGGACACTACGAAAGCAGTACTAAGAGGAAAATTCATTGCATGGAGCGCATTCCAGAAAAGGAATGAAAAGTCAACAATTAAATGACCTAAACATTACAGCTCAAAGCCCTAGAAAAAGAACAGAGCAAGCACCAAAAAGTAGTAGAAGACAGGAAATAGTTAAAATCAGAGCTGAAATCAACGAAATGAAACCAAAGAAACAGTCAAAAAAATTGACAAAATAAATACCTGTTCTTTGAAAAAATAAAACAAAATTGATAAACCCTTAGCCACACTAAGCAAAGAGAAGGAGAGAGAGAAACCAAGTTACTAAAATTCAGAATGAACAAGGAAATATCACAACAGACATGAGTGAAATACAAAACATAATTAGAAGCTATTTGAAAATCTATACTCCAACAAAATAGAAAATCTTGAAGACATCAACAAGTTCCTAGAGACATATTAATTAACTAAACTGAACAAGGAGACAGACCAATTTAAATAGATCATTTCAAATAATGAAATAGAAGAAATCATCAAAGCCTACCAATAAGAAAAGTCCGGGACCAGATGGGTTTCTCAGCCGAGTTCTATAAAAAAACCTTAAAGAAGAGCTCATTTCCAATACTCCTCAAGTATTCTATTAAATGAGAGGAGAGAACCCTCCCAAACTCATTCTATGAAGCCAATGTCACCACTGATACCTGAATCCAGACAGAGACACATCGAGGAAAGAAAATTTCAGACCAATATCCTTAATGATCATTGATGCAAAAATTCTCACAAAATCTTAGCAAATCGCATCCAAAAATATAGTAAAAAGATAGTGTACCATGGGTTTTATCCCAGGGATGCAAGGTTGGTTCAACATCAGGAAATCAATAAATGTCATTCACCATATCAATAGACTTAAAAGTCAAGACTCATATGATTATTGCGAAAGATGCAGAAAAGCATTTGACAAAATACGCATCCCCCTTCATGCTCAAAACACTGGGAAAAAATAGGGATAGTGTGAACATTCCTTAGCATTGTAAAGGTCACCTATTCTAAGCCCATGGCCAATATCATTCTAAATGGTGAAAAACTGAAAGCATTCCCCCCTAAAAAACTGGAACAAGGCAGGAATGTGCTCTTTCCCCACTTCTATTCAACACTGTCCTCAAAACTCTAGCCAGAGCAATTAGACAGACCAAGGAAATTAAAGGGATAAGAATAGGAAAAGAAGAACTCAAACTATCCCTATTGTTGATAACATGATTATATATTTAGAGGAAACAGAAAATTCCACCAGAAAACTTTTAGAACTCAGAAGTGAATTCAGTAAAGTAGCAGTAATAATATTAATGCTCATAAATTCAATGCATTTTTATACGATTTCAAATAATGAAATAGAAGAAGTCATCAAAAGCCTACCAACAAGAAAAGTCCAGGACCAGATGGATTCTCAAGCCAAGTTCTACAAAACCTTTAAAGAAGAGTTCATTCCAATACTCCTCAAAGTATTCCATGAAATAGAATACTCTTCAGAAAGAGAAGTTAGGAAAAATACCCCATTCACAATAGCTTCGAAAAAAATAAAATACTTGGGAATCAATCTCACAAAAGAGGTGAAAGACCTCTACAATGAGAACTACAGAACACTAAAGAAAGAAATTAAAGAAAACCTTAGAACATGGGAGATCTTCCATGTTCTTGGATAGGCAGAACTAATATTGTCAAAATGGCCATACTACCAAAAGCGCTATACAGATTCAATGCAATTCCAATTAAAATCCCAATGACGTACCTTACAGAAATAGAGCAAGCAATCATGAAATTCATCTGGAAGAATAAGAAACCCCCAAATAGCTAAAGCAATCCTTAGCAGGAAGAGTGAAGCAGGGGGTACCGCAATACCAGACCTTCAACTATACCACAAAGCAATAGTAACAAAACGCATAGTATTGGCACCAAAATAGACAGGTAGATCAATGGTACAGAATAGAGGACACGGACACAAACCCAAATAAATACAATTTTCTCATACTAGACAAAGGGGCCAAAAATATGCAATGGAGAAAAGCAGCCTGTTCAACAAATGGTGCTGGGAAAACTGGAAATCCATATGCGTCAGAATGAAACTAAACCCCTATCTCTCACCCTGCAGAAAATTAACTCACAATCAATCAAGGACCTTGGAATCAGACCAGAGACCCTGCATCTTATAGAAGAAAAAGTAGGTCCAAATCTTCAACTTGTTGGCTTAGGATCAGACTTCCTTAACAGGACTCCCATAGCACAAGAATAAAAGCAAGAATCAATAAGTGGGATAGATTCAAACTAAAAAGCTTTCTCTCAGCAAAGGAAACTATCAGCAATGCGAAGAGAGAGCCTACAGAGTGGGAGAATATCTTTGCCACTCATACTTTAGATAGAGCACTAATTTCCAGAATATATAAAGAACTCAAAAAACTCTACACCAATAATACAAATAACCCAATCAACAAATGAGTTAAGGAAATGAACAGACCCTTCACAGAAGAAGATCTAGAAGCAATCAACAGATATATGAAAAATGTTCAACATCTCTAGTAATAAGAGAAATACAAATCAAAACTACCCTAAGATTCCATCTCACCCCAATTAGAATGGCGATTATCAAGAATACAGTAACAATAGGTGTTGGAGTGGATGTGGGGGAAAAGGTACACTCATACATTGCTGGTGGGGCTGCAAATAGTGCAGCCACTCTGGAAAGCAGTGGGAGATTCCTTAGAAAACTTGGAATGGAACCACCATTTGACCAGCTATCCCACTCCTTGGCCTATACTCAAAGGACTTAAAATCAGCATACTACAGAGATACAGCCACATCAATGTTCACAGCTGCTCAATTCACAATAGCCAGATGTGGAACCAACCTAGATGCCCTTCAATTGAGAATGGATAAAGAAACCGTGGTATGCATATACAATGGAATATTATCTCACCTATAAAGAATAATAAAATTATGGCATTTGCAGGCAAAATGGATGAAACTGGAGAATATGCTAAGTGAGATAAACCAATCTCAAAAAACCAAAGGACGAATGATCTCACTGATAAGCGGATGACGACACATATAGGGGATGGGAAGGGGGCAAGAATGGAGGAAGGAGGGAGTCTATAGAGGGATAAGAGGGGTGGGAGGAGTTGGGGGAAGAAAAAAAAATAACAGAAAGAATCAAAAACTATTACCTAGGTAAATGTACGTTACACAAATGGTATGCCTCTACTTCATGTACAACAGAGAAACAAAATGTATCCCATTTGTTTACAATAAAATAAATTTTAAAAAAATGGAGGGTGGTGGTGGGGTAAGAGAAGAATGGACGAACTGTGGATTGTGTAGAGGGAAATGGGGCAGGAGGGGTGGGGGAAGGAAAGATGGTGAACTGAGACAGATATTATTACCCTATGTACTTGTATGATTACATGAATGATGTGAATCTACATTGTATACAACCACAGAAATGAAAAGTTGTACCCCATTTGTGTACAATGAATCAAAATGCAGTCTGTAAAAATAAATAATAAAATTCTGTAGGAAAATAATTCCCTACCAGTAATTTTTTGTTGTTGTTGTTCTACCACAAAGCCATACTCCCTTTTTATTTTTTGAGAGAGTCCTCACTAAAATGCTGAGGCTGGCCCTCTTGGTTCAGCTTATAGGAGTGTGCCACCATCACACCTAGTCCCTTAACTGGAAATTTATATCCATTAATGAGAACGAATGGAATCTTCGTTCTGAAGTAATCTTCAGACACACAACATCTCAAAAATTCTACCTTCCACACATTAATTTTTGATATTTGTTCCATGACAGGGAGAGAGAAAATCAAGAAAGAGGAAGATATGAAAAGTAAGCAGGTGATCTAACAGAGAATTATTAATCCCAGAGGAGGATTTCTAGGACTAGACTGAAGGGGGAACATGAAGAGAGACAATCTAATGCACACTGAACAGGGCTCAAAATCAGGCTCAGTACAGGTTCCATGTCTTTATCCATTCAGAAGTTACTAGTAACAGAATAAACATACCTGTGATTTTATGTCTCGATGAAGAATTTTTCTGTCATGTACATGTTTGAGAGCTAAACATATCTGTACAAACCAGTCCAAAATCTAGGGAGAAAAATCGAATCTATCACATCTTTTAAAATTTACATTTCATGTTATCTTTCTTTGACACTAAAAGGATTCAGGAATATATGGTGTTAAGGAAAACTAAATTGCTTAAAAAAATTTTAGGCTACAATTTCTTTTTATTTTATAGACACTAAACATTAAGTAGCTATTCAAGAAGGCCAACTTACAGAACATAAGTATAGCACTTGCCTAACATGAGAGGCCCTAGGTTCAATCCCCAGCACTGATTCCAACACTTCTGCCAAAATTTTTATATATATAAAAGATACATACAAAACATATATACACACACATAAAAACATAAATATATACGAAATTTATTTATGATCATGAAGAGGGAGACCATTAGAAAATAGTTGGTAATAAGGTAAAAACAGGGGCATGACCTTTTAAAATCTTTGTGGACAAAGGTCACCAATAATTATTCAAGAGAATATACTTCATCACAGACTTAGGTTACTTCTTAACTTGACAAATTTTTATCCAGTTAAGTGCAAATAAGGAAGTATCACTAAAGAGAATGGTTGAGAACCACTGTGTTTCACAGGTCTTCCTGTTCCCTACTTTCCTTTAGAAGTGACAAAATGTCCAAATCTCAGACCTATGTTATCCTAACAAGCTGGCCTCTGGCCTTTATTTTTTCTTGCTCAATGCCCAGAAAGTAGTTATATCCCACAAAAATTCTAAGATGAGAAGATACAAACACATGTGTACACACACATCATTATGTACTAAAAATATTTATCTTGCTGGACGCAGTGGGGCATGCCTGTAACCCCAGTGGCTCAGGAGGCTGAGGCAGGAGGATAGAGAATTCAAAAAAAAGCCTCAGCAAAAAAGAGGAGCTAAGCAACTCACTGAGACCCTGGCTCTAAATAAAACACAAAATAGGGCTGGGGATGTGGCTCAGTGGTACAGTATCCCTAAGTTCAATCCGTGGTACCACCCCCCAAAAATTTTATCTAACAGTAAAATCAAATCTGTATTTTAAAATAGAATATCATGACATTTTATAGCAATTAGGGATAAATAAAAATCAGCATAGGCAATAGAAAAGCACACAATTAAAATTAAAAAGGGGGGATGATGAGAGATGGAACAGGAACTTAGAGAAGGAAAAGACCACAGAACATAGTTGGAGAACATTTAAAGAAGCTGGGACTGTGCTGAGCCTGAAAAAAAAAAAAAAAAAAAAAAAGGTAGCTTATGAATAACAGAGAGTTGGGGGAAAGACATTACCAAAATAAAATAAGTAATCAGAACTATAAATGACAGACAATGAAAGAGATAAATAAAAACCAAAGTACATGCTCAATAAGTGTCTCCTAAATTTAACAAAAAAGGTGGAAATTTAGGAAATAATAGAAAAATGTAAAGCTGCTTAGTAGGGTAGGGTCATATTTTATTGATCTTGGAAATCAAAACAGAGATTAGATTTAACAGCTGCCAATGCAAAGCTTCCAGAGCTAGAGTTATCTAGCAAAGCTGCCTTTTACAAAGCTATGACCAAGCAGCAGTAAACCATATTGTTAGGATCTTGAAAAATAAAACACTTAGAATGAGTAACTGTTATATACACACAACCAGGAATGGTAAACACATGCCTGTAATGCCAGCTAGTCAGGAAGCTGATTTAGGAGGATCACAAGTTTGAGGTCAGCCTGGGCGACTTAGCAAGATCGTATCTCAAAATAAAAAAATCAAAAGGGCTGGGATGTAGCTCAGTGGTAAGTGTTTGCCTCTCATGTGAGAGGCCCTGGGTTCAATACCCGATTAACACAAAGAAGGAAAAAAAATTATACAAATATACATATACACACAGGATACACATAAATATACATACACACATAGGATATAACATAATAACATACAAAAATATATTGTTACAGACTAGAAATGAGATAGAAAACTATACAAAGGTAGGAGGTAAACAGAAATGAGTCAAAGGTATTGGATATATCAGACTGCCCAGTTATTACAATTAACATTTGTAGTTAGAAATCGATACACACATAAATCTTCCAAACTTTGAGCTATTTCTCAAAAATGGAGTGGGAATCAAGCTCTTACATACGAACTTACCTGATCCTCTTGAAACAAAATGCCTTTCTGAGCATTTATCCTCTTAAACAGATCTCCTCCTTCACAGTAATCCATCACTATGTAGAGAGAGCCATTTTCTACAAAATATAAACATTATATATTCCATTTTTAAAAATGTATATCAATGACTCAACTAACTTAAAAGTACTTAAAAGTCTACAAAAAAGTAGCTGTTCAGAAAAAAAAAAATACAGAACCACACTCAAAAGAATTAAGCTGCAAGTTCCAGGTACAACTGTTATAAAGATTGTACGATGACAAGTTATTGGCACTCCATTATGTTTTTTTTTTAAACCAACAATACACTATCCTATTGAAGAAAGGTTCACAATGACATTAACATATCTAGAATATAGATAAAATGCAGATATTTGATTTCATTCAATAATGAATAAAATAAGCTCCTTAAATGTCATATGCAGGGCTGGGCTGTGGTTCAGTGGTAGAGCGCTTGCCTAGCATGCATGAGGCACTGGGTTCAATTCTTAGCACCACATATAAATAAATAAATGGTCCATCAACAACTAAAAAATATTTTTAAAATGTGATATACAAAATCATACCTTTCTACCTATTTGTCAGATATGAATTATTTTAGTTTCCAAATAACCACTTTCAGTTTTATCCACTTGAATCAATTACTTATAATAAATGCAAGTATATATTGTGATAAAATCTGAGTTTTCTGATATTTTACTCTTTTAAAAAAAAACTATGCATAACTTGTGAATGAAAATAAGAAGGGGCACTGCCCTATTCACCTTTACATCCTGATCCATGAAGAAAGAGACTTTCATGCCTCTTCCAAAATTGGAAGGGACTAGAAAAACACTTTAAATCATTCTTTTCACTCCTATGTCTTTTCATAAGAGGAGCCAATATCTCCTCCTCCTCTTCTTTTTTTTTTTTTTCCAAAGTGCAAATAGGGTGTATTTCACAGTAACAGAATAACTGGATTTTTTTGTGTGTCAAATAAATAGGGCATTCTCTTTAAACAACCATCTCTCCTCACTTTGTGGCTGGTTCAGGAACAAATGAGCAAATCTTCATGCATTCAGGGGGCATGATGCTTAAAAGGGAGGGGTAGAGTAAAGGGCCAGAAGCAGGCTATGATCAGCATGCAGAGTTGGGGGTCCTTTGTTCTCAGTCCACCCTGCAGCCCCCAAATGGCATGAGGGTATGAACATGCACTCTACAGCTCGAGCTGAGAAGCCTCTCATAGAGAGAAGAGAGACTAGAGGGAAAACAAATTCCAGAAACACTAGCAAGAGAACAGAGGGGCTTCCTCCCTGAACCCCAGCAGCAGTGGGCTTTCCCTGAAGCCACCAAATCCTGGAGGCCTGCTGTTAGGCTCCTGAAGTCAGAAGTGGCAACAGAATGACCAAGGACAAGGAAGGCGATCCTGGCTGAATGAAATGTGGGCTGACAGGTGTGACAGTGGCCTTCCAGGGCTAAGCACAGACTAAGGGAAGGAACCTGAAGTCAGGGGTTAAGTCAGGCCCGGTAGGGCCTCTTGGCCACTGGGAAGACAAGTGGCTGGTCTGACGGAGCTCACAAGACTGTGTGCAGAATGGCTGGACTGCAGTAAAGGAGGAGACCAGAGAGTCCCTGTGGGAAGGAGCTACTAAAGTGAAACAGGAACAAGGGGGAACACCCCATGCTCCCAAGGACAGCCCCAGAAATGGTAAGAGGGGTACTATGGGTTGAGCTTGTGTGGGAAGCCGGGGGGACACCCCTCCAGAGGCCAGGGGCTTCATCTCTGGAGGCTTCAGATGCCACCCGGAGCATGCACTGCCCAAACTCGATGGCACCCCCTGCCGTGAAGGTCATCTAATATGAAGCAGAGCCTTCCCAGTCACCTCCTGCTTCAGCCTTCTTCACCGTTCCCTTGATGTAGTTTGTACCAAACACAGGCTGCTTGATCTCACAGTTCTTCAGGAGATAAAATGGCATATCCTTCCCCTTGGACAGAAAGATGACCTGGTAAGGGGTAAAGTGGACAGTGCCCTTCTTGGTCCCTTTGAAGGTTTCTGGAACATTCTTCATGTCATTAAATGCAAGTTCCACATGATCATAGGACATTAGTATGCTCTCAGTGTTGTTGACAATCATTCAGCCACCCTCTGAGTGGCCCTTGTTGAGGGCCATACTCTCTCTGAGAGGGGTACTGAGACTCATCCCAATATCACTTCTAACATTTACTGAACCACTACTTACTAGTGAAACTATCATAATTCAAAGAATCATTTCCCACTTCTGATTTCCTCACTATCTGTCATATGGTCTTATTCTTAGTAATACTTTACACTTTGTGGTGGTGTGTTCATGGTCTCATATCCACCTTATTTTGCTACTCTGCTTGTAATACACCATTAGAATTGAGAACTTGGAGCCAGGCAAGGTGGAACACACTTGTAATTCCAGGAGTGTAGGAGGCTGAGGCAGTAGTTCAAAGCCAGCCTCAGCAACTTAGTGAGGCCCTTAGCAACTTAGCAAGACTGTGTCTCAAAATAAAATATATAAAAATGGGTTGGAGATGTGGGATCTGGGGTTAAGTTCAATCCCTGGAACCAAGAAAAAAAAAATGAGAACTTCTATTAATAAGCTAAGAATGTGCATAACTCTTTATGATTTACTCTTTTATATGAAAGATCATACAAATATACATGTAAGAAATTACAATGTGAAAAAGAAAACAAAATGTACAATTCAGTATTACATATATATAGATATTATATATATAAAACGTTACTATTTATGTAGCATAAGAAGCAAAAATTACATACAGTATGTTATCCTTTATATGTGCTTATTAATGCTTAGACTGTTTTGGAAGGAAACAAGACAGGGGTAATAGTGTTAACTTCAAGAAAAGAACAAAGGTATGCCAAGTATAGCAAAAGAAGACAAGCTTTCTACTATTCTGTAATATCTGAATTTTGTACAATATGTATATAATAAAAGATAAAAATAATAAAAAGATAAAAACAAAAATATATCTGTAGGGGGTGTTAATAGGACCTGAGAGAGGGATGGAGAAGCAATCCTCCCTTTAAAGGAATGGAGCTTTAAAACATGAACTCAGTAATACATACTGCCACTAGATAGTATTACTTTTTAGATTAATACTTATTTTAAATGTAAGTTTAACAGTAATGTCTCCACTGTAAAGTAAATACTAATCTATTCTTTATTCCAACATCTTACCACCAACTTTTTACCAGGCATTCTGCCAGGGATACACAAATACAAGACACAACTTTATCACCAATAAGCTTGTACACTAATAAAGGCCCTCCCTGAGGTCAAACCAAAATTTCCACCTAGAAACGACTTGAAGCTAGAGCCAAAAGGCTTATAAATCAAGTGAAAAAACCCTAATGAATGTTAAAGAAAAATTCAGAGAAAAATGGTAATGGGGAGTGAGTTATAATCAGTAAAGCATGCACCCTTGGTTGGCAAACCCAATGGCCAATTAGAGCACTCTTTCCACTTCACCATTCCTCAATTTAGAAGCTTAAAAAAAAAAAAAAAAAAAAAGCCAGATGTTTTAATTCCCATTTCCATCAAGTTAGAGATAATCATTTGACTCTGTTTGGATCAGTAAAATCAAAAGTAATTCTGAAGAGTGGCTGTTGCTACCATTTACTCTTCTTTGGCCTTGGATGCAGACATGTGCCTGTAATTGCAAAAGCTGTCTTGGGACAAGAAAGCATGAAGCTAAAAAACTTATATACTAGGGATGGCAGCGTAGACTCACAGCCTGGATTTTGGTAACACAGATGAGCTGCCATATATGCCCTGCCATAGGTCTGCTTATCTTAAGACTTGTTAGGTGAGAGTATCTTTCTCACTTAAACCAATAGTAGTCAGATTTTCTATTACCTGCAGCCAAAGTATTCCAAATTTAACTCCTATGAGAAGTTTTTTTTCATGCAGGTTAATTAGGTATTGGCAGCAGCAATGGGGAACAAGTAGAATGCCAAACTCTATCTCAACATGAGATTGGCATGCTTTCATAAAGCTATAAAAACTAGAAATAAGAAATCAAGATGACAAATACAATAAATGAAAGCAATTAGAAGATGACAAAGACAAGCAAAAAGAGAATTACATATAAATAATGGAAGCAGAAAAAAAACTATACCATATATAAATATACACTTAAATATTTGGTTGTACAAGGCAATCCACCATTTTCCTAATCATAAGATCAAAATTTTTACTTATATGCATTTATAAATGGAAGGAAATCAGATGAAATACTCAAATGCCTACAATAGTTAATATTAGAATCTATTTATACATTTATATTTTAAATTATACACACGCATACACACACACACACACACACACACACACACACACGGAAATATTGTCTTTTTCCCACTTTCAAATTTAATGAAACAATTTTATCCAAACTATTCCAGTTTATCTTTGAGTCAATGCCTTTTACTGATTCATCTATCTGTTTTTCCAGTACACATGATCTGTGCTTAACAGAAAAAAGAGAATTTTTAAATCTGTTTTTCTCATGCACTAATTCCCAGGTACATAATATCGAGATTTTAAATAAATCTCTCTTGGGTCTAGTACGGTATCTCAGAGGTAGTGTGCTTAGTATGTATACATACACACACGAATCAAGGAGGTGGTATGTGTGATTGCCGTAACATTTCATACTCCATTATAAGTGAGTATGGAATTGGATATTCTCAGAATATCAGTCAGATATTCTCAGAAATACAATATTAATGGCACTAAGGGAGTACAGTATTCATAAACTCTTCATGAGAAAAATCTGATAAATTGAACCAACCAAGAGATGAGTACAAATAACTCAGGAATGGGAACACCAAACTATAAAACAACAGTGGGAATTAAATGTTTAAATATAGATCCCAAGTTAAATAATTGTATAATTTCAGAATGAAGTAAATTATTTTTTTACCATGTCAATATGAACAAAAATCAATGGGAATGAACTCTAAATTTCCTAATTTCCTCATCTTTCATGACAAGACATTCAAAATGTCAAAACTAGCATTTTTTAGCCAACTTGCTTATTTTAAAAAATGACAAAATGTTTGCATATGTAAATTCTTAACTATTAAACAATAATTATTTGTATGTGAAAGTTCCCAAAAGCTCTGAGAGAAATTGAAGTCCAAAGGGCTATATGGAATAAAATGAGAAGATGATTTTGTAAAGCAAAAATATGGACTTGATCAAATATATAGAATGTGCAGATAAAAACTACTACACCATATAATTTTCAGAATGAACTTGGAAGTCAGGGCTGGTGAGTTTGTGAGGCATAGAAACTCTCTTTAGCTTAAGAATTCCACTCATACAAAAATATGCTATAGTACACAAAGACACCTGTACAAGCATGTTCAGTGCAACATTATCTGTAACAGTGAAAACCCAAAAGCCACCTAAGTATCTGGAACAGAAAAATAGCTAAATAAATTGTGATAGAGCCATACAATGCATATGATAGAATACACTGCAGTTATTAAAAGATAACAGCATCCATGAGATATAAAGTGAAAGGAAAATGATACAGAATTAGGGCTGGGGCCATAGTTTTGTAGTAGGGTGCTTGTCCAGAATGCACAAAGGCTTGTGTCTGATACCCATAATCAGAAAAACAAAATAACAACAAAAAGCAGAAATACATGTATATTCACTTAAAAACCATTAAAGCTATGTGAATATGTATGATTTTCTGTATATGCTTGTGTGTAGGGGGACTCATCGATGGTTCCTGGCTCATTATGTCCAAAGTCTTTATTTTCTAAGTAACTAGAATAATGTTGGGGTGCTTTAGGAAAGTCTCTGTTTTCTCTGTTCTTCTTTTTCCTATTCCTTTTTTTCTCTAAGGCAGGTAATAGAAACCAGAATTTCTCTTCCCAAGACAGGTCACAGAAACCAAAAATATACTCTAATCTTCCTGTTTTGCTGTCTTTGAACCACCATTAATAAATTCTCTGATAAAAACTCTATTTGCTCCAGACATGGTGGCACAAACCTGTAATCCCAGCAACTCCAGAGGCTAAAGCAGGAGGACCAAGTTCAAGACAAGTGTCAGCAATTAAGTGAGACCCTCAGCAATTTAACAAGATCATGTGTCAAAATAAAAATGACTGGGGGTGTAGCTCAGTGGTAAAGTGCCCTGGGTTCAATCTCCAGTACTGCAAAACAAACAAGCAAACAAAGAACCCTCCCTGCCCCCTGGCAAAAAAATATCGCAGAAGGATTCCTACCCATTACCAGGAAAGAAAGATGCACAGACAGGCCAAGAAAAATCTCAACAGACAGATCATGCTGCGTCTCCCTTCCCTCAGTCTATTGGCATTAGAATACACCCTTTTTGCCCTACCCCATTTCAATACAGTTATCTATGTTTCATCATGGATACCTAAGAGAGAGACTACAAAATTCCAAAGGACAGGGTTCTGAGAGCTTCTGGATAGCTGACCATATGAAGGCTTGCAGAAAGATGAACAAGACTCATCCATGAGCCAGGAGGGTAATGCACCCCAACTTCAGCTCAGAGTATTTCCAGACCTTGTCCTATGTACCTCTTTAATCTGGCCACTTATTTGTATCCCTTAAACTATCCTTTATAGTAAATCGGTAAATATTTTCCCCTGCATTCTGTGAGCCACTTTAGCAAATCAAATGAAACTGTGGGGGTAGGGAGGTGGGCAGACCTCCCTTCGTAGCCAGTTAGGCAAAAGTTCCAGAGGTCTGGACTTATGAATGGGTTGAAATGGAGACAATCTTGGGGACTGAGTCCTCAATCTTGAATTGGATTAATCTTTTGAGGTCAGAGAAGTTTTCTGTATTGTGGCACAAGAGCAGAGGAAAAAATAAGGCACTTTATTTTTCCTAATACAATATATTTTGCATAGGCATAGAAAATAAAGATTAAACACTGAATTGTTAATAGCACTTATTCCTAGGGAGTGGGAATGAGGATGCAGTTATAGAAACAGAGTACTTAACTTCTAGTCATGCATGTCTATGCTTTTTTAATATGTTATCATGAACATGTATTCCTTTAAACTTAATAGTAATAATAAAACTTTGAAGAATGTGTCATCCTTTTTAATCATTCAGATGTTTCTACTTGTAGCAACAATATAAATACAAAATATCTGCTGGAAACTTGTCAACATACACTCAAAACCTTTTAACTTGATTAAACTGTGGCACTAAGACGGGTGCAATGGCTCACACAAGTAATCCCAGCAACTTAGGAGGCTGAGGCAGTAGGATCACAGGTTTAAAGCCAGACTCAGCAATTAAAAAGGCTCTAAGCAACTCAGTGAGACCCCATCCAAAAATAAAAGGGACTGGGGATGGGGCTCAGTGGTTAAGTACCCTTGGGTTCAACCCCTGGTACCAAAAAAATAAACAAAATTTAAAAATAAAATAAAATTGTGGAGCTAAAAGAAAAAAATTAAAAGACAGATGGTGGGGGGAAATAAATAAGGGAATCTAAAGGTCCTGAGAAGAAAGTATGGCTAACATTTTACTTTCACATAAGATAAAAATCTGTAATTCACTGTCATCATAAAAATTAACAGTATATAATGTGTTAATTTAACAATATTTTTTAAAAGTATGTTTTCATTTAGTAGGTATTAAGTTTATCTAGGAACAAAGTTATTTTAGCTGTAATTCAGACTCTGAAACTGTGATATAACTTTGAAATAGTCATTTCAATTGTGTTTGTAATTTACAGGGATTTTTGATAATAATGGGAGTGATATTTGAGTAGGACTTCAATGAATCACCTTGAATTGCCTTTAAAGAAGCTTTGCCTTAGCTTACTTCCTACATTATCAAATATAATAGCATATAGCTCTAAACAGCCATTATAGCTATTATATTTTAAGAATCTGAGAAAACTTTCAATATATTTCAATATTATAATGAGGTATAGAGGAACATACAAATACAAAGGGTACTTTCTAAAGAAAGTTTTCTCAGTGGTAGTGTTTGCAGTATTCATTTAAAGGTAGTTTAGATTAAAAATATGTTAATTAGGGCTGGGGCTATCACTCAGTGGTAGAGCACTTGCCTAGTCTCATCTAGGCCTGGGTTCAATAGTCAGCAACATTTTAAAAAACGTTAATTACTGTTTTTGCTTTTCCAAATTCTTATACTTACTACACTGCTCCTTTTTAAGCAATCACTAATAACAGCAGGCAGAATTAAACTACTGGGGATATGGTATGGTGTCAGTATTATCCTAGAATCAAATTGATATTTATATGCATATAAGATGAAGCAAAAATATAATCTATTTTTTTTTTCGCTTGAGAATACATTCACAAAAATGATTCCTTATAAGGAAAATATCCAAAATTATCAATGGCTTAGGACTTATTTTGAATTGTCTTGCAAAATTTTTCTAACCTTCAAATGATTCTCTATACTGGACAATATTTGGATGCTTCATGTTTGCCAAGACAGCAACTTCTCTCCTTGATTCTTCCCTTTCTTTACTGGACATCTTAAGTGGGAGAAAAAAAAGAAAATTGCAAATTAAATCATTAGTAAGAGAGCTAATTTAGAAAATAATAGCATTAATATAATCCAATCAACAAAACATAGCAAGGAGTTAAAAAGAATGAGCTGCCAAGCATGGTGACACATGCGTGTAATCCCAGTGGCTTGGGAGGCTGAGGTAGGAGATTCTCCAGTTCAAAGCCAGCCTCAACAACTTATCAAAGACCTAAGCAATTTAGCTAGACCCTGTCTCAAAATAAAAATATATAAAAGGCTGGGGATGTGGCTCAGTAGTTAAGCACCCCTTGGTTCAATCCCTGGTACCAAAACAATAATAATAATAATAATAAAATTTTAAAATAAAAAGAATGAGTTGAATCTATATGTAAAAACATTTTAAGATGTCTAAGCTAAATTAAGTTGAGAACAATAAGTGTATTTTTCTAAACACAAAAACACAAGGACATAAAGATCTGAAAGGATATCCAGACTATTCTGAAAGTAGTGGTACTCTGGGATTATGGCAGCCTTTCACTTTAGGGTATACATTGTTATTCTTTTTTCAAGTCCTCTAAGGAACTTTATGTAACCAAATAATTACTTGTGTAATCAAACTGAAAATATACTTACTCTTGAGATGTTAATTTCCTTGATAACATATTGTCTGCCATCCTCTGTAGATTCAACAAGAATGGCTTTTCCAAATGAACCTTCTCCAATTTTTTGCACTCTAGCATACTTCTCCATGGTTCTTTTTCTAAGGCATTCTTATGGGTATGCTAGATATTTAAAAAGAATTTAAAAAAAACTGTTTAAAGAGAGAAAGCAAGTCTTCTATAAAATTATGATGTTTAATACCAATTCTAATTCCTTGGGAATTTCCTATCTTAAAAAAAAAGGCTAACATCTTTGCTGAAAGTTAAATAAACTTCATCTCAGTTTCACTCTTGCAATCTAATTACAACCAAAAGCCAGACAGTGACATTTCAATTTATAAGAATGCTTTGGAATTTCAAATATTTTACATACTTAAAATATGTGCAGAGAACAGCAAACTTTTTCCTACATAAATGAATTAGTAGCAATATTTTATTACATCTAATAAGAATGCAAGTTTAATATGATACTGTCTACCAAAGCTATCTTACTATTATAAAACTTCAGATAAAATTTATGTACGTATATTTTAGTGTACTTATAAGGATATCCTTAGGATAAATTATGAGTTCAAAGAATATATTCATAAGAAAACTTTCAGTGTCTTACAGAAATGTCTACTAATTTATATTCTAGTTTGTAGTATATAAAAATGTCTGTTCTTACATACCCTCACTAACACTGGTTATTAATTATTAAAATCCGTGAGAGGCAATAAAGAGCAGTAGTTAAAGAGCACTGAAGAGAGTTCATGTTTAAACTCTGGCTTTATCACATACTACATAGCTTGAGACAACTGACCTATCTTTACATGCCTCTGTTTGTTCATCTGTAAAACGCATATACCACACTATGCACTTACAGAACCACTGGGAGTATTAACCACTAGTTAATGTAAGTCGTCTATGAAGCACAGTGCCTGGCATATGGTGAATGCTATGTCACAACTTATTGTTACTCTTGTTTGATGAGGAAAATGGTGTTTTGTTTTTATTTGAATAAAATAATGCTTAACTGATAAACTTGAAAAATTCTTCCACATTTATGGAAGATTTGTATTTCTTCTCTTTGGACTACTCATCTATTTTATTTGTCCATTTTCTACTAGGATGTTTTTTTTTTATTAATTTGCAAAAAATTCTAATTAATCAAGCCCTTATCTGTCACAAATGACTTCCCCTTATATCTTATCTTTCCATTTTATCTAAATATAAAAGCTTATTTTGATGTGAACAAATGTACTAATCTTTATATTTCTACTTTTGATATCATAGTTAGACCCTTACCATACCAAGGTAATTAAGGTCATCAGTAGCTTTAGCAATGGTAATTTCAAGAGTGGTAATTTCAGGAAAAGCCCAAGTACAATACACTAGATTATAAAAGCTTAAAGAAAAAGAAAGTGCATTGTGTGGGGGGGGGGGCGGGGGTAGAGGTAGAGCCAGGGAGTCATAAAAGCAATAATCAGTACAGTCTACTGGCAAGATTACCTTTAATGTGTACATATATGAATTCACTATGTTTATCTGAAACTCCTAAACATTTCATTTATCAACTAGCTCTCTTCTACTTCCATTCATAGCAAACAGGTTTCCAGTGTATGACTCCCTTCTAGGAAAATGAGCTTGTGGAGAAACAATTTTAACATTTCTGGACAGTTTACCATGTTTCTTTCTCATTGTAAATTAATAAATTTATGCTGTCATTTCATCCATCCATACTAAATTTGTTTAATTTTATTTTGCTTCTAAAAAAAGAAAGACTCAATCTCAGTAACAAAATTCATATTCTGGGCATGTAAAACCAAAGACTAGAACGCAGCCTGTGGTAAAAATTGATGGGATAATTATGTTTTATGAAGTTTTATGGGGGTTTTCCTCTACCTTAGAAAACATTATAGCCATATTCCATTTCAAATTTCTACAGGAAACAAGAATGTTTTTAGCAACTTTAAGAGAAACAAGAAAAGAAACATTATCATAGCATATCAGCATCATCAGTGAGTTAAAGAGGGAAAATCATTCCAAACATATTAAATCCAAGTTTTATCAACTGGTGTAATACAATGGCTATCTGGGAACCATTCAAAATTTAAACAATTTTGTCCCACTGTCCCACTTATGGAACACCTAAAAAACTTAAACTGAGCAAAAAATATACCACTTATGGTAACTTTCAAATAAACAGTTATGCTTTTAGAATTGTATTCTTTTGAGGAAAGACATGAATAACAACTGATAATATTCATTAATATCATTAGTGATAATAAATTTTATATAAGTTATAGACTAAGATTTCCAACCTATTTTAACACACCTGTGTCAACTTCACTGAAATAGTCATGGAATTGAAAACTTGGGGTTTCATGGATTGATGAATTCTCCAAGATGGGAAAGTTCAATACGTTATATTACTGTGCTACTTAAGTGTCAGAAGCCCAGAGTGAACTGTGGGTGTGTCTGAGCCATCTCTAAGCGGAGGAAAGCCCCTCAGAGAACTCAGTGTAATCTCACTGATTTGAGACTGCTTCGTTCCCTTGGCAAACGTCCTGCTCAAAGAGAATTCTGTGATACCATGGAATTTATTGGCTTAGACAGCCTGAGGTTCAAAGGCAACTCCCCAGAGGTGGAAAGAGAAACCAGTGTGCCCCAACTAGCCTTGTGGCACCAGATGCCTGGAAGAGGAAGACTTACTGTGCAAGTGAGAAGTCCCCAATCAGGCCAATTTCCACACAGTCTCTCCCTTCTCATTTACCTTGAAGAAGCCCTCCTCAGAGTAAATTCCTTTGGTGTGTTTCACCATGAAGCATTTGCAAGCTTTTTCCCTTTTGTTAGGATCAGACCCATCAGGTCTTTTCTACCCATAAAGCCCCTGCTCAATATATATATTTCTTGCATCCTTTGTTTTTATTTCTCAATACTACTTTTTCAGTCTTTTATTTCCAGCCAGTCCACACTTCCCAGGGTTACTTATTCCCTCCCCACACAGGACATGGCTGAGACTTAGGAAAATAAAAAAATCAAGATATACTTATCTTAAAAAACTAAACTTCATAAAATAAACTATAATACATACTAATCACATAGGATTATTTCACAACAATCATTACTAAGTGACTGTTTGCCAAGAAAGGAAACATAAAACTAGTCAATGTGGTCTATCTTAAAGTTTAGTTGCCAATTCCTTTCTAGGAATTACACAAACAACATGGAAGCTCCAAGAGTTCCTAGCACTGCATTCTACTGCCAAACACATTATTGGGCATCTTGGTTATAATTCATCCAGTAAAACAGAAGAGAATCTACTGCCCTGATATTGATAAAAGATGACTCTAATTGCTATCAAAATAATGTCAAGCATAAACACCTGTCCAAGTAATAAAAGACTTGTGGCAGTGAGTTCCAGAATAAATGACAAGCTCTCCTTTTCTGCAGTTAACATACATAGAAGGAAATAAAAGTAAAACCATGAAAAAATAGGTTACTTTCAATGTCTCATACTTAATTGAGCTATCTATTTCCTTGTGGTGAGACTTCTCAACTGAATTATAATCCTAGAAAATTTTTCCCAACCAAATGCAATAAAATGCACTGTCCACATTATAACATGTAGCTGATGGAACAGAGAATCCTGTTCTTATTTCATTATTTTAATAAACTAAATTCTAAATAAATGTTCATCTCTATGCTTACATAAAACCACAACTTACCACGAAACATGTAAGGTTGAACATACAACTTCTTCCCCACACCTAAGGTGACTTTAAAGGAGTCAAAAAGGCAGAACAGGATTTCAAGATGGCAACAGCAAAACAATTCTGGAAACTGGCAAACATAACAAGCACAAGGCGGCAGCAACTGACAGAAGCCAAAAAAAAAGCTGTACTTTAAGCCAGCAGTGGGAAATAAGTCAAAACAAGTCAATTCCCTCCTAAAATAACTCAATAACCAGGTGCACCTGAATGTCAGGCTAATACTAGGATTAAAATAGGATTGATTGAAAGGCAGCAGCCACACATATAATGTGCCTCCTTCATCTCTCCCAGTCAGGGAACTACACATCTTCCAAATTGGTAGAAAACTGCACATGTCTCTAGACTGGGAACACCAGACACAGCTGAGAAGATCACTTATGATCGGGAGATTAAATGAAAGTCCCCAGAATAAATGATGAAACTAGACATGAGGGTATAAGTTTCACACCATCACACCTCCAAAACCAATTTAAAACCTAAGAAAATGTATGATAATGTATAATTATTGAGAGGTGGCAACATATTAATAAGTTCTACATTCACCCTAGCCTTTCTTCCCCTGAAGACGTCTTCCAAATAGTGCCACAGTAAAATAGAGCTCAAGTATAAGGAAGCAGTCTTCCTGGCCTGAGGGGAGAGATGAATCAGTTTTCAGAGCTTCCAAAATCCTAGAAAGGAAAAAAAAAAAAAAAAAAGGAGTCCAAAAATCTGCAAGTAAATTCCACTTGTGTCAATCCGTTTCTAGTTTCTAAGCTGTGCTTGCACTTGAAAAAACTGAGACAAGACTAGTCCTAACAAAACCTTAGAGCAACCATTGATAGGACCAAGGTTATTCAATGATACTCCATCAGCTTTCCAAAACAAAACTAACCCTTTTTGTTCCAGAATCTCTATGACTTTTCATTCACAACATCAAGCAACCAATCAAAACTTATATGGCATGTTTAAGATATAAAACAAAAAACAAGAGCCTCACAAATGACTGAAACATGAAGTTGTCAATAAAGGAATTTAAAACAACTATGTTTAATATGTCCAAGAAAATAAAAGGAAAAGATGAACAAAAGATTTTTTAAAAAAATGAACAATTTCAACATAGAATTAGAATTTATTTTTGAAAATTAAGTGGACATTCTAGAACTAAAATATAAGATTATCTAAAATTAAGAACTCATCCATGGGTTTTTAGAGCAGTTAGGACACAGGAGACAGGATTAGTAATATGGAAAAGGGACCAACAGAAAATATTTAACCAAAGAACATAGAGAAAAAAGAATAAAACATACACAGAAGGAAAAAAAAATATGAAAATTTTAATTCTTAAATCTCTAAATTGAATGCTGTACTAATAAAAACATAAGTTTTGGGGTTGGCGGTGATAAAAAAACTGATTTTAAAGTTTATATTAAAAAAGAAACAAGAATAGCCAGAGAAATACTGAAAAAGAAAAATAATGAAAGAAAATTTGTTCTACATTATATCAAAATCTATTATAAAGTTACCATATTTATGAAATAAAGCAAGTAAATCACAAAAAGTCAAGAAATCAAAAAAATTTAAAAACCTGGTGAATGATCATGACCTTTCAAATCAGTAGGAAAAATGTAAATTTTGAACTAAATAGTTCAAAGAAAACATAAATAGCCATATGGGGTAGGAGATAAATCCATTTTTCACATCAATCTAAATTCTAGGTGTTAAATACTAAAATAGAAAAAATAAAACCATAATAATAATAAAATAAACATAAGAGAATGACTTTCTTTAAAATCATTGAGTGGGTAGCCTAAGTACAACATAAAAGCAAAAAGTATTAATGGATTAATGACTACTAGCATAAACTAGTATAAGTCAAATATGAATGACAAAAAATACATGTTTTAGGTCGTATCACCAAAGGATCACTTTTAATAAATAAAAAGCAAAAACAACAAAACAAAACAAAACAAAAAAACCATCCAACAGAAAAGTGATCAAAGTTAAAAGATAAACTCAGTGGTGCTGGGGATGTAGCTCAGCACCTTGTCTAGCATGCACGAGATCCTGATTTCAAACCTCACCACCAAAAAAGTTAACAACAAAGCTGAGCACAATGGCACACACCTGTAATCCCAGAAACTCAGGAGGCTGAGGCAGGCAGCAGGATTGAAAGTTTGAGGACAGAAAAAAAGTAAAAAGGGCTGGGGATTTAACTGAGCAGTGTAGTTTCCCTAGGTTTGATCCCCAGTACCACAACAACAACAACAATAATAATAATATTATATATGAATTATATTAAAATGTACAAAGGTAGCCAGGCACTGTGGCTCATGCATGTAATTCCTGTACCCCAGTGACTTGAGAGGTCGAGGCAGGAGAATTGAAAGTTCCAGGCCAGCCTAGGCAATTTAGCATGACCTTGTCTCCAGAAAAAAAGTACAAAGATATTCAATCTTCTGTAAAGAACAACCAAATGTGAAAGAAGAGATAACTTCTAATTTATGTATATTTTACAATAAGAAAAAAAAATTTGAGCGAGCATTTTTCACCCATCAGATTGGCAAAATTCAAAAAAATTATCGTACTGTTTTGAGGGAAATGGAAGCAAATGATATGGTGGTACAATATGATAGTAGTATAATCTAGTCCACCTGCTAAGGAAAAACCATCCCAAATCTATAAATGTACGCTTTGATACAATGATTCCATTTCTAAGAATTCACACTATAAATACTTCCAAATGTACTGAAAATATTTACATAGTTATCCTCTGCAGCAGTTTCTTATAGCAAAATTTAAATAACCATAAATAAAGAAGCAGCATTTATATTAATATGGACAAATATCTAAGTATTAAATTTTAAAAAGATCAAAATAATAAATGTGGTATATAGTACACCTCCCTTATCCACAGAGGACATGTTTCAAGATCCCCAGTGATTCCTGAAACCACAGATAGAACCTGCCCTTATACATACTACATTTTCCTTATACTTTCATATCTATGATAAAGTTTAATTTATAAATTAAGCACAATAATGGATTAACAATAAAACAATTTTAACAACATACCATAATAAAAATTACATGATCTCTCACTCAAAATATTGTATTGTACTATTACCTTTTCACTTAAAGGAAACACTTTATAGCTTCTGTTTGGCATATCCAAATTGCCAGCATCACTCTTGTTCTTTGGGGATTATTAAGTAAAGTAAGGATTACCTGAATACAAGCAGTGACAGTCAATCTGATAACCCACAGGCAGGCAGTACATACGGTGTGTGAATATACTGTACAAAGGAATGATTCAAGTCCTGGGCAGGACTGCTTGAGATCTCCTCGTGCTACTCAGAATGGCATGTTAATTTAAAATTTTATGAATTGTTCATTTCTGGAATTTCTCATTTGATATTTTTAGACCACAGTTAATTATGGGTAATTGAACTGGATAAGGGAGGACTACCACACTATTATTTATATAGTAAAAGTAAACACACATATATTTATACACATATATGTATATATATGTACACATGCACGTAAGTCCTCATCAGCCATTTCAGATTTTTGATGGACAAGTTGTCCTGAAGGGAAGCATTAGTAATGGAAAAGCAACAGATTTCATGAAGTCTTTTGATACTGTCTGCAACTACAATCCATACATACTGTATTCCCAAAATAATAAATACCAATTTGAATTGTGGGAGAGGATCTTCTCAAGGAAGAAAAGTACCCTTCTTATTTCTCATTACTTAAAAAAGCAGAAAGTAAAAATGGGGTTACTACTGGACTTTTTTCCTCCTAAATACTTGTTTTTTTCAGATAACACTCAGGAGGGCCTGTAGTGGAAACTATCCACATGTAAATAAAGCTTTTATATTTGGGAAAAGGTGTCATGTTCATGACAGATTAGACAAGAGTAAAATTTACTTGGAAAACAATGTCAATGTATTATTAACGTGACCTCAAAAGAACTCCTGTGGTCAAGTTCCATAATCTTTACCAAATTTCTGACAGTGACTTTTTTATTATGCAAAAACCTGTTTTCCTACAAAATAGGCTCCTTAATTTTCACTGAGAACAACGGACAATTTTAAATGAACTAGATCTGTAGATCCTCTAAAACCAGACAAACTAGAAACAAAGAACTACTTCTCTTCATTTTTGGCTCCCCTCCATCATCTCTACAATACTGCTGCATCATAAGAAAAGGCCATTATTAGCTTAGGTTGGATACTACTTTTAATCCTTCATAAATATTTTTGATGTAATTTACTCGGGCAATAAAAAAAATCTGCTTCTTGGAGCAGAACTTACATGAGAAAATAAAATTAAGACCTGCATAAAAAAGGGTTATGGAGGCTGGGGCTAGAGCTCAGTGGAGAGACCTTGTCCAGCATGCACAAGGCCCGAGCACCCCCTCCACACACATGGAAGTTATGATTAACTCTTAGAGTAACAGAACTTTTAATACTTTACATATGGAAACTGTGTCAAATCATGGAAATAAAAAAGTAAGATTATGGGATAAACAGTTAACTACTATTATCTCCTTCTAATTAAAATGTAGGTAATTTAAGATTGGAGCTAACATAAGCAATTTAAATTATCGTTTCTCCATACTAAGATTTCTATTATTTAATTCCATTATAATTCTATCTTTTCAAAAATGTCTAAGGACCGTTTTGAAGTACTTACAGTTCCTTCTGAGAATTACCATTTTATATCCCTGCAAAGACTTAAGGTGAGTATCCATGCAATCTCTATATAAGCAAATATAAACAGGTCTCCTCGTTTCCAGTATGATTTTACTGTTTTGCACATCACTGCTTCCCCCAAGTGCAACTCACCTCAATGTCACAGGAATTTAGTAGGAATAACGGTGCTGATCAAAAGATCGGTCTAGATGTGGTAGTCTTCCTAAGGGGCTTAATGAGGCAGAGGCACCATCCTGAATTTTGAAAATGACATCCTGAAAGAGAAACCAAATCTGCCTAAGCAGCGGGAGTTCACAGCCCAGATTGAAAGGGGACACTGAGACCCCCACACCTGACACCCGCCTTTGGTTGACACCTCAGGCTTGACTCCTCCGTCCCTCCTCGCACAACTTGACTGAGACCGGCCCACACTACCCCGAGGAAATAAACAAACTGGTTTCTGACCCCCTTGGAAACGGCGGGTGGCAGCAGGGGGAGTGCCTCCGTTACCGCCCGTCCAACTTCGCAGAGGTCGCTGCTAGTGGCCAAGAGAGATAGGGCGCGGGCAGCGTCTAGGACTGGGAGGCGACCTGACTGCCACGTCCTCCTGCCTGGCTATAGTGGCTCTAGATTCCGGGATATGGGGACAACTGCTCCGGAGTCCAGGGTAAAGACAACGCACCCTGGTGCCCCAAACCCTGGAGCGAATGCAGAAGAAGGGGGAGCGGCCGGCGCGTCACCGGCGCTGGCGTGTGACGTCAGCGCGCGGAATCCGGCGCGCAGCGGAGGTGGCTGGGTGCAGCGGACTCGCGCGAGGCGGAACTGGGCGGGGCCGGGAGGGGCGGGGCGGAGTTGGGCGGGGCCGGGAGGGGCGGGGCGGAGCGGGCCCGAGCGAGCCTGCGCTAGGGCACTGCGGCGGGAGCCGGGGTGGAGGGAGGGTGGAGTATGTGACTGACGGTGAAAAGGAAGGTCAGGGCAGAAATGAGGGGAAGAGTTCACTAATAGAAGCTAATGTGGAATAAAGCTTTTTATGAATTTTTCCCGCATATAGTACACACAGAGAAAGGGTTTTTGTTTTCATCTTAAGCGTTTCCTCCTTAGGGCGGTCACTTTTTTTTATGGAACCGGGGATTGAACCCAGTGGTGCCCAACCACTAAGTCATCCCCAGCTCCTACCCGCTTTTTTTAATTTCTAATTTTTTTTTTTTTTTTTTTTTTTTTTTTTTGAGAAAGGGTCTAGATAAGTTGCTTAGCGCCTCGATAGGCTGCCGAGGCTGGCTTTGAACTTGAGATCCTTCTGCCTCAGCCTCCCCAGCCACTGAGATTATGGGCATGTGCCATCTCACCAAGCAGAGATTTCACATTTTAAAAGTAATTTTTTTTTTTAAAAAGAGC
Source organism: Sciurus carolinensis (assembly GCF_902686445.1). NCBI lineage: Eukaryota > Metazoa > Chordata > Mammalia > Rodentia > Sciuridae > Sciurus > Sciurus carolinensis. The sequence continues at coordinate 24,290,751 of NC_062216.1, forward strand.
AAGCTTTTTTTTGTTCCCCCCAAAATACATTTTGGCTGATTAGAACAAGGAAGTATTTTTAAGCCTTGAAATTAAAAAAAAAAAAAAAAAAAAAAAGGTGTGCCTTTACATCATTATGTATGTTGAAGGGTTTTGCAATGTTGTATTAAGTACCTTTATTCACTGCAGGACTTGCAAAAATACTTGGGAACAGATTCCCCTGAAATCAAATCTAATGTTTTCCCGAGTAGTCCAACTCGGTAATCCTGCAGCCTTCTAGGCTGCCTCACCTGGAGTAACCTGGAGATATTGGAGAAAACGAACTTGAAGAGGGTAGTGGCTTTTTATACTATATTAATTTCTCCCCAGTGCTGTATGTGGCCACCACGGAGAGATCACAGAATGCCAGAGACCTAGTTCTAATGATTCAGATCTTTGTTTCAAAGAAATCAACCACTTTCTATTCCATCCTCTCACCCACACCAGAGACCCCAAGACAACTTCTCTGGGTTCTCATGACAGTCTTTAGTTTGGTGGTGCTTTTAAGAAATACGTTTTTGCTAGCATGCAAATACAAAGTTTTGCCAGAAGATGGCACTATAAGTCACCCAAACTGGCACGCTGGAGAAATTCTGCCTGGGTTTCTCTCTCCAACTTCGATGCGGTTACAAGGACTTATTTTCCCTATTCTTTCCTTTTCTAGGCCTTGTGGCTCCTCCCACCCTTGGTTAGTCCTTTGGAATTTAGATATCTGAATACACAATAACTTATAGTTCTACCCACATGCAGTAATTCTACCCTCTGCACAGTGAAATGACTTGAAAACATTGCCAATTGCTAATCTAAGCAGATTCTTTTTTGTTGCTTACAGGAGTAGGTAGTAGATAGGTTCTTAGATAATTCTTTAGGCTCCTGTCATAAACTGTTGGTGAGAATATAAACTGCTACAATCTTTCTAGAAATCATGCTAGTAATACAGTTATCCTTGAACTCAGCAATTTCACTTTTAGAACCAAAATGCCAAGATATACATTCAAGGGTAACTATTATTGTTTATAACCAGGAAAAATTAGGAATGTAAATGTCTAATAAAGAATTAAGTTATAATATATTCAAACAATGGAATAGTCTAAAGTCATTACAAAGGATAAGCAGGATCTATTTTTATTAACATAGAAATATATCCTTGATATATTGTTGAGTAAATAAAACAGGTTGTTTTACCAGGGTTCAGAGGATTACGTGAAGATTTTCCCTTCTGATTTACATACCTTTATGTAGTTTCATTTTTTTTTTTTTTTTTTTTTTTTACTTTTTACAACAAAATGGTTTGGGGTTTATTTCCTTTTCCTTAAATATTTTATTGGATTTTTCTTTCAAACAAAAGAAACGTTTGCTCCTAACAACAATCCAACTGCAAAAGTAAAAATAAAACTTGCAGTCTCAATATTCAGAGCTTACCTCTGTGCACACTCCCCCCATGAAATCAATATTAACAGTTTAACAAATATCATCTACATTTTTCTCTAAGTTCATAAGAATATAAATAAGCATGTATTTATGTATTTTAGTCTTAATCCTTTAAAATGCATTTTTAGTTTACATATTATTTTGCAACCTGCATTTTTAACAGTGTATCATGAACATCTCTTCAGAGATCACCTAATTCTTGTCAATGATATTAATATTCCATGATATGGATGGACCAAAATCTAGTCACTCAGTCAACAGAAACTGATTCCAATGGTATTGCTATTTCTAAGGCAGAGATTCCTAAAAGTAGATATACAGATAAATTTTGACAAAGTATTCATATTTCCATTTAAATAAATACTTTTTTTGTATTTTGTGATCCTCCCCTTCAGCCTCCTGAGTTGCTGGGATTATAGGCATATGTCACATGCTTGGCTCAATTTTGCAAAAATCTTGAACTTCTTCCTGTGATTGCCTTTCAAATTCTGTGTTGTGTAAGAAACCACCCTAAAACGTAGTGGCCTAAAACAACAATTTATTATTTCTCACAGTTTTGTGAGCAGGAAATCAGGGAGAGTTCTTTTGTTCCATGTGGCTTCAACTGACTTATCTCCATTCAGCTAGCAACTTTGCTGGACAGGATGGTTCAAGAAGATTCACTCAGGTTGGGTTTGTAGCTCAGTGGTAGAGCACTTGCCTGGCATGTGCAATGCAGTGGGTTCGATTCTCAGCACCACATATAAATAAGTAAAATAAAGACCCATTGACAACTAAAATTTTTTAAAAAAACATTTTAAAAGAGAAGAAGCTCCATTCCCATGTCTAGAGCCTTGGTGTTTCTCCATAATCCTACATGGCTAACTGGGATTGCTCACAACATTGTGGTCTCCATACAGTCATACTTCTTACATGGCAGCTAGCTTCAAATTAGGAGGACATAAAGCTGCCCATCTTTTTAAAAGCTAGGCCATGAACAAATGTGGCACTACTTTTGACACATTCTTGGCAAAAATAAGGCTCACATTCAGGCAACATTTATAAGGAGGGCAAAAAAAAATCAATGGCAGCCATATTTGGAAATAATCTACCACACTCTGGGTTATTACAAATTTAATAAACTTGCACTCCCAATAAGTTTATACAAAAAAAGTGCCTATTTCCACAAGCACTTGTTGTTTCTCTTAATTTTGCAATTTTCTTTATTATTTTGTAGTACTGAGGATTGAATCCAAGAAACTGAACTATACCCCCAAACCCTTTTTTAAAAATTGAGACAGGGTCTTACAAAGTTGCCCAGGTTGGCCTGGAATTTGTGATCCTCCCACTTCAGCCTCCTGAGTTGCTGGGATTATAGGCATATGTCACATGCCTGGCTCAATTTTGCAAAAATCTTGAACTTCTTCCTGTGATTGCCTTTCAAATCCTTTACTCCTTTACTATTAGGTTATCTTTTTTATTAATTGGTAGGAGCTATTTATAAAATATGTTTTTTTTGTTTTGTTTTTTTTTGTAGTGCAGGGAATTAAACCCAGGGTCTCATGCATGTGAGACAAGCACTCTACCATCTGAGCTATGTCTTCAGCCCCTGGAAACTACCTGTTTGTTATATTATGGAACAAATGTTTTCTGCCAACCTCTACTGTTTTGTTTTACGGTATTGCTGTATATACAAAAATTTGTAAATTTCTATGTGGTTGCCATCCAGGTTTCCAATCTTGCTAAGAAGATACTCCTTTGCCCATATGATTATCCAAATAAACTAAAATTTCTTTTGCTTTAATATCTCTGATACATTTGAAATTTGTTTATTTTTCTATAATTAATTTAGGGAAACCAGCTTTGTATCCTTTAGGGGGAAGGCTAGAGTTATACCAGAATCAATTGTTAAGTATCATTTCCTTTTCCAGTGATTTTTCAATGTAACCTTTATCACATATTCAATATAATATTTATATTTGTATCTATTTCTAGATTTCTCTTCTGTATACTTATTGGTCTCTGCCTTCGTCCTTTTCCGTTGCTTCAACAGAACACCAGAGACTGGGTAATTTATAAAGGAAAGAAGTTTATTTAACTCATGGTTCTGGAGGCTAGAAGTCCAAGGTCAGGCAGAAACATCTGGTGAGGGCCTCAGGTGGTGTCACAAACATGGCAGAAAAGCAAAATGGTAAGTGGGTATGTGCAGAAGAGACAAAACATGAGGAGTGGCCTTGCTTTTTAACAACCTGCCCTGGAAGTGGTTAATCTAGTCTCTCATGACCTAAACACCTCTTAAAGGTGCCTCCACCCCTTAAAACGGTTATATTGGGGAACAAATTCCAATATGAGCTTTGGTGGGAACAAATCACAGTCAAACCACAGCAATATCCTACTTTTTGTCATTTGAAAAAAATGTTTGTTTTAATCAAGAAATGCTGCTATAATATTTTAATGTAAGGAAATGCCAACATAAACTAACTTTTTAAAAAATTCTGATAATTATAATGGACTCCAGATACTAAAAGTAGTTGTAAATTATACTTACATGCTTCTTTTCTGATAGAAAAAAATATGAAAATTCCCTTAATCTTTATTAATAGTGGTAGTATAATATGGCAAGGGGAAAGGGACTACTGGCATCTAAAGAATTTTGTATTAGAAATATATTGTCATGCATTCATAATTAATTGAGTCCTATGCTAGATGATGGGGACAAACATTCAAGGCCAGGGTATTGTCATTCTTTCTTTCCAGAATGCAAAACATTGTCAGAACTACACTGAGTGTTTTCCCTTTGTAATCTCACTATGTAAATGATAATTTTATTAAAAAAAAACAAAAAAACAAAAAACCACAGATATGTGTAGGTTGATGTGTTTGAATAAACCATCCTGACCTGCCCTGACCAAGAAGCAATCATTTGTGATTGGAGGCAAAAAGGACCTAAAACTTTAAATATGAAGAAAAGCATTCTCTAAAATTCAAATCTCTTACAGACACACAATCTTCAAGTCCAAGGGAAAAAAATTGGTGTCTTTTCATTTACTGCTCCATCTTCTTCCAGAAGAATTTTTTAGTTTTAAGCTAGGTTCCTGAAAATCTACTCTAACTTTATGTAGTTTAAACTAACCATCAACTATGTACCCGGGACTTAAACCGTAGCCACCCGATGAATTTCTGGATTTTAATCTGCTAGGCCGAGTTCAATATGCAAAGATAAAATATTAGTCAGGCCCTGGATTCTGGGCAGAGTCTGGGAGCAGGCGCCCTTCGAGCGACGTTCGCTGAACCCCAGTGCCGCAGACCCCAGTAGCTCGCAAGGGCAGGTTTCCGCGGAGGCCAAGCACGCCCCAGAGCAGAGTAGCAGAGTAGACAGAGCCTGTCTACTGAGACCTGTGACTTCCACTGCTCCTGGTACATGAGCCCACCGTGTGAGGGCCACCGCATTCCGGGGCACCACATCATGGTGCCGCATTGGTGTCTGAGATCTCGATCCACTACTTCCCCCACCACTATCCCTGCCGCAACCAATGGCTTGTGCTCCAGCTTCTACCCAGAGCTGGGGCCCTACAGCTCCTGGATCCCTGACGTGCTACGTGAGCACAAAGAACTCAAGAGAACTCAAGGAAGCTGCCATTGGTGTCTTGGTTCTCTCCTGCTTCCCACCTGGCATGCTTGATGATAACCCAGGACCCTCAGATGACCTTATACCTGCTCTTCTGTACACAGCCCATCGTACAACATACAAGTATGGCTCCCCTGGTGCAGTTTACGACTCTAAGAACATGGGTCAGAGCCTCCCGCTCTCTCATGCACACGACTCATACCCGAGGGCTCTGGAGGCCTGGACCCATCTCCCCATACCAAACGGGACCCACTCAACCCGCAAAACCCGCTAGATGGGGGTCTTCATAGAGCTGCCGGAGGAGAAGGGCCACACCCAATAAATACATCCTTGCTGCAGGATTCGATGGCACCTACGCTTAACTTTGCTTCCAATCGTTTCTCCTTTGGTTCCTGGCTCCTCCCATCAGAACTGTAAAGCTGTGAATTAACTTTTGTGACGCCAACAACCACATATCCATTCTTCCCGTGGCATCTGGCTACAATGACTCTGGCCCTACATTCCACCGGGCCCTGGAACAACCACAATACTTGGAACAGACTCAATGGTATTTTGAGACACCCCTGAGGGAGCCCTGACTTTGGGGCCTGAGATCGTCTCCATCACCCCTTGCAATGAGTGGTGACCTGATGGAGGCCATTCCCAAGAAAAGACCAACCAACTTTGTCTGTGACTGGATTATCTGCCTCATCAGCCCAGACTGTACCTGGAGCTGACCCAATTCTGGGCATAGCACTTCATTTAGGAGAAGAGTGGTTGACGTGAGGGACCTATGAATAAGAGCACGAGGTGCTGGTATCCAGACCTGGCTTGAAGGTGTTAACCCTATGGTTCAGCTGAGGTTGTAGACACTCACTGGACCCAAGCCAGTGTCTGGGTGCTTCTGGGTGGGCCATCAGGCCAGGACCCCTTTCTTCAGGCAAGCAGTGCTGGGTTGCTCACCTGTGATGGGAAGCAAGGTGGTATTTCTGAGGAAAGAGTAGAGGCTGGCAGGTGACTACACTTAGACTAAGCACTTTCATTATAACCTCTTCTGGCTTTGAACTCTGCGGCAGGTGGTGGTTGTATAGTGGACTCACCCAGTCCCTGCTCTTGAAAGGGTTTTTGCCCTCAAGACCTCAGTTTCTAATCTGTGAAAAACTGAGTTGGGCTGGGCTGGCAATAGTTTTAGCACAATGAAGAAAGAGTTTGCTCAAGACATTATTAATTTACCTGAGGTTTCTAGAGGGAATAGTTAACTGGTGCTTATTTACAAATAAAATAATATGCTAATTGTGTTAAAGCAGGGCCCTGGAACACCAAAACAAACAAACAAACAAAAAAAACAGTAGTCGGCTCCCGAGTTTCTTACTTTCTGGATTCGGTCACCTGCAAGGTCTCATGGTGAGGAGAGTCAGCTATCTGGAGAGGGTTATCATAATATATTTCTAGGAAGAATAAAATGAAACACTGAATCTTTAGCTGTGCAGAACATGAGAAAGGGTATCACTTTGAGAGAATGTCTTGAGGACGTGAGCCTCCACCTGAGGCTCAGGCAGGATTTTACAGACAAGAATCACATGAAACTGGAAAACTTTTTGCCATGTCAAAGGCCTCCAATATAAACAGGAATGCAAAGCTATTCAAGATACCTTGATATTATCTTTGGAAAAAAGACAAAGGACGAGAAGGTCATTTTCAACTACTTCTCTGAGGCTAGTAGAATCAGGAGGAAAATCTAGATTAGAACTTTGCTATTTCATTAAGAGTCTTTTTTTGTTTGTTTTTATTTTAACAGGGTCTCACTTTGTTGCCCAGTAGGCTTATGTGATCTTCCTGCCTTAGCATCCAGAATTATAGGCACATGGCACCTCATTGGGTTCCTAATAGAGTATCTTTATCTTTCCTATTCCCCCTTTCCAATGTGTATGAAACATAAGCAGTAAAAATTCTTGTTCTGAAAAATTCACAATATATGAGACAGATCTATGAGATTGATATAGCCTTGCTTGTTTTCCTGGTTTTCTGTTGAACTTTTAAAAATGTATTGTTATTACGGGAAATAATCTCATGTATTGGTTTTTCACTTGAAGAAAAGTTCAGAGCTCCTAGAAGAATCAAGGAGAAACAGATGATTCCCAGTGCTCTTTTAGACTTCTTTTCCCTGTTCTAAAAAAATCCAACCCACCATTCTCAGAGTAGAATTACTGACAAGAGGGTAAGGTTTAACCCACTTTCACTCACTGACCATGTTCATCAGTCATTTCTCTTTGTATCTGCCAGGTTACCAGCAAGACTACAGAACAGGCTATCCTGGACCTGGTTAAAATTGCTAAATTTTATTGTAAGTCAAATACTTTTCTTCTTTTTCTCTTCCTTGAGGTCTTAAGGATTTGGTTGGTTGGGGGCCGTGTATGGGGGCAGTCTGGAAGGCATAAAGCTAATTTGAATATTGGTAGAGTTTTTCTTATTACTGCTTAACGTCAGTCCTAACAATAACAACAAAAAACATTGATTTAAAATAGAATAATCTGACCTTATTTGGATAACTTATTTTGCTGTTTTCAAATACTTCTTGCATACTGAGGGTTTTTAAAAATACGTATTAAAGTTAGGCACTGTGGTGCACGCATATCAACTATAATTCCAGGAATTCAGGAGGCTGTTGCAGGAGGATCATAAGTTCAAGGCCAGTGGCAGTAATTTAATGAGACTGTCTCAAAATAAAAAATAAAATGGGCAAAGGGCTGGAGATGTAGCTCAGTGGTCGAACACCCTGGGTTCAATTCCCAATACCAAAATCAAACAAAACAGAATTTCTGGGAATGGGGCCTAATTAAAGATTTTTTTTTTTTTTAACTCCTAAAAGAGGTCTGATGCAAAGTGAAGATTGGGAACTTCTGGTGTGATGGTTTTAGATACCAGAAACTATGAATTTTAAAACAAGTTTTCAGAGGTGAATAAAGTATACATAATATAAACAGTATTACCAAATATACAAGTGGACTTGTTTTAGTCCACATAAAAGTGACCTTGGTATAACCCACCAGAAGGAACAAACACTACAGTGAAAAATTTTTTTTCATCTTTAAAGAAAGCAGATAGATGACTGATTACTGTCTACTATAATCAAAATCTAGATGCCTCTTTCCAAAACTAGGCTACATATCTACAATGAGAAAAGAAAACATAAAACATCTGCAAATCTCTTGTGAAAAATTTCTTTGTATAGAAAAATTTTTGCTTGATTTCCCTTGATTTCTAAAAAGAAGCTAGGAAATTTACCTAACAATGTTTAAAGTGAAAGAAAAGTATGCTTCTATAGTATGATGGTTCTACAAATTCTACCTTAATAGAAGTCATGAAAGTAGTCATAAGCAGCTTGACTGCCTTGTGGACACCCCCATCATCACCATGGACACTAACGCTTTGAAGCCCAGGCCCACAATCCTCTTGCCCCACCCCCAGCAAAAAGGATGGACAAAACTCACTTGCTAAACACAAATAGCTAACCTACCTATGATACAAACTTGATGGAGCATATATATGTGAATATAGAAAATTTATAAAGACTAAGACATGCCTAGAATTAATAAGTTACTACTACAACAGGCAGTACTACTATATATATTCATAACATTAATTATACATGAGCCACTCAACATTCACAGGTCTTAATTCTGCCACCCATTGCTCAAGACGTGCAAAGTCTGTACCTGCTCACCAAGCTAACTGGCAAGCTACAGCTGTGGCCAAGGCGTTCTTCCCCTGCATTTCCTAGCCGTGCACCGGAATTTAGCTCCTAGAGCACGGGGAGCTGGCACATTGAATTCTGTGACACGATAGGGCAGAATAAAGGTACAGGGAACGAATTCAGATGATATATTTCCCCAAGATAACTTTCGAATGTTAGTTTTGAAAGTGAGTGATTGCTAAATTCGGGTTTATCAGTTTTCTTCCCATGTATGTTGGGCACAAAACCGGCGACGACGTATAAGGCGAGATGACACCGTTGCATACTCTGTCCGCGAACTATAGGCACAGACACTGGGTACTGTTCTAAATTCCAAGGCCCACGTCTGTTTGAGAACTAGGGCTCGCTGAAGGCCGCTGTGGCTTTTCACGGCTGGGTCCGGGGCTCGCTGGTGTCCCGCGCGCTGCTCCCGGGCACTGTGGTCTCTCGCTGGAGTGGAAGGCGAGCTTCGCAATGACGCTGGAGCAGAGCGCGCCGGCAGCCTTCCGAAAATGCCTCCCCACGGAGGCCTCCTCCTGTCCTTTTCCGAGGTCACCGAAGGGGCAAGCAAAAATGCGTGAGTGACGTGAGGTGATCGCCAAGCCAGGGCTCGGTGGCGAGCGCGGCCCTGGGCGCAGCCAGCTCGCGCGCTCCTCCACCTCCTCCTCCTCCTCTTCCTCCTCCTCCTCGCGACCCAGCCCCAGCCCCAGCCCGCCCACTGTTCCCACGCGCCCAATAGGCGCCGACGAGGCTCCGCGGGTGGCCAGAGGAGGAGGTTCAGGGGCGGCCGGACGCTGAACGGCCGTTCGCGTCAACGCGGTGACGTCACGCGTCGACGCTGGGGACGTACCTGTCTGGCTCCGGACTCCTGCCGCTTCTCTTCCCCTTCCGTGGGTCAGGGCCGGTCCGGTCCGGAACCCGGAGTCCCTTCCTCAGAGTCCTAGTTCGCCCGCGGCCTGGAATCGGGCTGGATAATGAGGAAGGAGGGTGTGGTGGCTTGAAAGCTGTCCTATTTTACCCCCGAATTGGAGCCTGGATTCAATTTTAGTCTCTTAAGAGGGGAGTGTGATTGGAGGGTTTTTTTTTTTTTTTTTTTTTTTTTTTTTTTTTTTTTTTTTTAATTTTGGACATTAGCAGGTTGACTCTGGGGCCCTGCAAAGCAAGAGGATTTAACTTAATGCTGCTCCCGTGTTTGAAGGAGGACAAAAAAAAGTCCCACCTGGCAAAATTTACGTAATCGCTTCAGTAGAAAACACCAGGTATCTTTTCCATCGCGATAGCTTTCGTGGTCAGGGTTTCTGCAGGTGAAACTCCCTGGGTAGATTTAGGTTTGAAACAGATGCAGAATCCAAAGGCAGCCCAAAACACAGCCACCGATTTTGCTATGCCTCTGAGCTGCGAGGTGAGTTGAATTGTGCCAGCGAAGATTCGTTAGTTGTCATGTTGACGGATTTTGGGTCAACTGTGAGGCTAGGGCTCTCATGTTGGTTTATTTTACAACAGATGGACCTACGTGATGTTAAACTCATTCTGGTTCCTCATTCATTATTTGAAATTTCACCCTTTTTCTTCAGGAACCGTCGAAGGACCTGAGTAGAATGGAAGTATGAACCAGGAAAAGATTAATTTTGAACTGAGTGGATTTTCCTTTCGCTAAATTTACCCAATTTTAAAAATTATATTCAGTTTTTCTATTTTAGACTTGTGTATATAAAAACATTTGTGTTTTGGTGTTAAATTTGTTGGACCACAGAAGCCAATACACTGTGGTTCTGTGGTATTCTTTATTTGTATGGCATTTTAGAACTGTGGAGCACATAGGAGATAATTACATATACACGATGCATATGAAAGGCTGACATTTCTGTTCCTTTGAAAAAATTCCTGTTTATAACTGAATCAGTAGTGACCAGGAATATACACATATGAGATTCAAAAGTTCAGTTGTACAAACAAACTTTTTGAGCCATGCAGTTCAGTTCCTGCAGCATCATTGTGGCTTATATAATTGTTGACTCCAGAAATGCTTTTCCTTTTATCCATAAAGAGTTAATTTAGAAGTTTATTTTCTTGATGAAGTCAGTATGGAAATAATTTAACTGTCAGTTCTACCTGCCTTTGTAAGTCAGTACAATATAATAGTATTTGTTTAGTTCAAGAGTACAAATGGAAGTTTGCTTATGTGTGATTGTTGACTTTCATCTTAAAAGGTGCTACTGCTGCTACTACAGTAGTATGGCTTAAAAACTATGTGTGTGACCTATAGCTATTTTCTCAAATTGAATATACTACATGACCTCTAGTTATTAGAGGCAGTTACTGTTGGCAGAATCTTTCAGAGATTGCATTCCTCTTCCACCTCTTTTTCCCCATTTCCTGCCTAAAAGACTGGTTCGTTGAACCACAGGTCAAATTATTTTAAGAGGTCACTACGAATGTATAGTATTTATATCTTTACTTGAAAATTGTGCTTTAACATGTGTTGTCAGTCATATATAACTCATTAGGAATGTAAATATTTAGCTTCATTTTGGATACAGACAGTTCAAGGGAACAGATTTGTTGAGGTTTTGGGTTTATGTTAGAAAATTGGCAATTGTCCAGATCATGTTGGTGATAGGCTTTCCATTTCCTGTTGTGACATGTTGGGACTAATTTTCAGACCACTCAGGAAGCCAGATTTGATCTCTGTGGTGGGTCATATATCAAAGCAGTATCCTGTGGGGCTTGGCAACTATCATTGCTTTGTAGAACCTCCAGCTTACTTTGTAGTCAGACTTGTCAGCAGGCCTCACAAATATATAATATAGTACAATATAATAAGTATTCATAATGAGCATATTCTATGGTTCAGGCTCTTTTCTAAGTGTTTTTGTGGGTTATCTCAATTTTTACACCAAACCCATGAATGCTGTAGGTACTTTTCACTATCCCCATTTTACAGATGTTGGAAACTGAGACACTAAGGATTTAAAGTCTCCACAATAGTGTCAGAATTGAGACTGAATCCCAGTAGTATGATTTCAGAGCTCACACTGTACTCTACTGCAGGAATGACTGTGTTGTCCTGCAATTTCTGCTGCTCTAAATTTTAGAGAAGAAGAATGAGAGACGGCATGGGACCACTTATTTTTATTTATAAAAAAGAGACATTGTAGAAAATAGTGGTTTTAAAAGAAAAACACTCATAAACCTACTAATTTAATAAACTTTTGTGAGCTGGGTGTGGTGGTACATGCCTATAATCCTAGCTATTCAGAAAATGAAGCATGGTGGTCTCAAGTTCCAGGTAAGCTTGGGTGACTTAATGAGACCCTGTCTCAGAATAGAAATTAAAAAGGTCTGAAAATGTACCTCAGTGATAGAGTGTTCCTAAGTTCAATCCCAGTACCACAAAAAAAGAAAACAAATGAACCCCCCCTTTTTGTGGTATTTTTATGTACACATTCACATCTGGACATAAACAATGTAACTATGATTACTTTGATTCTTAAAAATATTTTGTTAAGTATAAATATACCAGGACCATAATTGCTTCACTTGCATTGATGAAATACAGAGATTTGATCAGGAGCTCTGAATGGAACCAAATAAATATATTTCTCATCCTTCTCATAGGAAGTAGTTGAACAATTTGTCTTTTAAAATCAACATGTAAACTAGTTTTCAAAGCCTGTCTTCCACAGTATTTTTTTATTGGATTGTTTTACCTTTCTTCCTTTTTAAATCTGACCTTTTTATTCATGTGTGTTTCCTTTGCCCTTTTAAAATCATCAAGTATTTAACTCCTTGAATTTGTTTCTTTAAAAACATTTTTTTTAGTTGTAGATGGATACCTTTGTTTGTTTACTTATTTAAATGTGGTGCTGAGGATTGAACCCAGTACCTCACACAGGCTAGGCAAGTGCTCTACCACTGAGCTACATACAACCCCAGCCCAGAATTTGTTTCTTTTTATGTATTTTTAATTGGCAAATAATTATGTGTATGTATTTGTGGAGTATAATGTGATATTTTGATAAATCTGTACAATTGTAGAAAGATAAAGCTAACATATCCATCACCTCACTTTCTTGTCATTTATGTGTGTGGGTGTGGCCCTGAAAACACTTAAAATAGCAATTTTGAGATATGTAATACAGTATTTGTAACCATGGTCACTTTACTGTGCAGTAGATCACTGAACTTGATCCTCTTGTTTAACTGAAACTTCGTATCTTTTGAACGACCTCTTCTCTTTCCCTAACTAATCTCCTTCAGCCTCTGGTAATCACCATTTTATTCTGTGCTTTTGAGTTTGACTCTTGGAGTCCATTCGTAAGTGAGATCAGGCAATATTTGTTCTTTCTTTGTCTGTTTTATTCATCCATTGCTGGACACTTAGGTTGGTTCCATATCTTGGCTTTTGTGAATAATTGCATTTAATTTAAAAGATTTTGTGTTTTGGTACTGGGGATCAAACCCAGGAGCACTTTGTCACTGAGCTACATCCTTGGCCCTTTTTACTTTTTATTTTGAGACAGGGTCTCGTTAAGTTGCTTAGGATTCTGCTAAGTTGCTGAAACTGGCCTTTAACTTGCAATCCTCCTGTCTCAGCCTCCTGAATTGCTGGAATTACAGGCATGTGCCACCATGCTGGTTAATTTAAAAGGTTTTATAAGTCTAAGAGATTTTCTCCAGAAAGCTAATTCATTTAGCAAGTTCTTCGTTTATTTTTTTGAAGAAAATATATAAGGCACAGTTTGACGCATACCTAACTAAATGAACACCAAGGACAAAATATCAAGTAATATTACTTTGGGGAGAAATCAGGTTGATTATTGTTATTATATCTTGTATGTGTTAACAATTTATCAGAACATATTCTTTGTTTCAGGACACTGTGAATGTAATTAACAAACATTTCTGCCCTTTCCTTTGTCTTATCTTGCTTTTTTATACCCCATCTTCTTTTTGAGTAAGTCTTTCTGTGTGTGTCTTATTGTGTTGCTTTACCTGGTTCGTGGATGTAGATGGACTTTGATAATTTGCTTATTTCTACCAATAATGCAATTTTTGTATTTTTACGTTTTATATTACTAAAATGAGACAATATTCATTCAATATTCAGTGACACTGATAATATATAGTGAATCCTTTAGAGGATCTCTAGTGTCTATCATAAATGCAGTGGAAGATTAATCATATCGCAAGAAAAAATAATCCTATAAAAACAATTATCAGATCAGTAGCAATAATTAGTTATGTTGACTTTACTTTTAGTACTTTGAGGGTTTGTTTTAAATTGAGTCTGGTCAATCACACTTAATTCCTATGATATAGTAGTTACCTTCATTCTTTTCTGATGTTTTTAGATCTGAATTTTCTTTTTTTTTTTTTTTCCAGTGCTAGGATTTGAACCCAGGGCCTTGTGCTTGCAAGGCAAGCACTCTACCAACTGAGCTATATCCCCAGCCCTAAATTTTCTTTAAAAAATTATTAGACCATCACTGAGATATTTGAACTATTGCATTAAATTTCTTCACATTTATATACATACTTTAAAAGAATGGTGCCTTTGACTATGTAAATACTGTTCTTAATGTCTTATTGTCATATACATCTCAATTATCTGGGATATTCAAAATATTTGTATTTTACATCTAAGTTTCATTTCCAGTGATTTTAAAATAAAAGTATGATTTTTATGTGTATAATTAATTAGTATTAGTTAATAACTAGCTCTGCCTAATTTCAATATACTACTTTTTTTCTTGTTTTGTAATTACTTGGTTAGGTAAAAGAGAAAAGTTCTCTTCCTCAATATGAAATCAGATGGGAAAAAAGAATATGGCACAAATTCCCAATGGGAATTCAGTGGATCCACCTGCCCACTAGATAGATATTCCTATCCAGATATCCTGAGATCATCACATATGCAACATGTCCCCCAACTTTTCCCTCTGCTTTCTTCTCCAACTACTTTTTTCTATTAACTTTTCAATTTCTATAAAGACATGTCTTTTCATTAAAAATAGAGGAAGAAACATAAACTTGTGGTTCATTATGCTTACCTTTTCCTAGTTCCCCTAAGTCCAGATTTCTTGATTTTTCTTCTTTGTAACACCCGAATATCTGTTCTTTTCTGTTTTCATTGTGGCTTTAGATTCTTGATGATTTTTGTGGCTCTGGAGATCAAACTCAGGGACTCCTGTATTTTGGGCAGGTGTTCTACCCCTGCGGTTTACTCCCAGTCCATTTATTATCTCTTATCAGAATGGTTCTGAAGCATCCTAAGTGGTATGCCTGCCTTCAGTCTCCTCTTGCTGGTACATTTCTTACACAAATGCTATTTTATTCTTCAGAGAAGCCAGTTTTAGATCATTCCTTTGTTCAGCTCTTCCACCTCCATTTAATCTAGTTTTCTCATACTTAGGCTTGTATTTCTTTTTCTAGCTTATTCTTTTTCCATCCTTACCTAAACTTTAGTGCCTTGTGTATGAGACCACCATTCCATTCCCAAACACTGTAAGGAATACCTTTTTAGGTGTTACTAGAAATTAAACCCAGCGCCTCACACATCCTAGACAAGTACTCTACCATGGAGTTACATCCCTGGCCCGTTTTTTGGAAATAGGGTCTGACTAAATTGCCCGTAGTGGCTTTGAACCTGCCATCTTCCTGCCTCAGCCTCTTGGGTAATTGGGATTACATGAGTGTGCTCGTACCTGGCTTTAAGAACTTTTCTTTGCTTTTAGCATTACAATTTTAGATGAGAGTAAGGAAACCTTTTATAGGACTAGGACTCAGTGAAGGTACTCAGTTTACAAGTGTTTTCGTTGCTTTCTCCATGGCTTGACTCATGCCATTCATTTTGCTTCAGATAATTTCTCCCATCCCTGACCCATAAAATTCCTACTTACTTTTTAAGGTCTGATTCTCAGGTATGTGTCTTCCAATAAAGGTTTTTTTTTTTAATTATTAATCACAGTGAAATTTGGTCTTTTCTGAGTTTGATAACAATTCTTGTGTCTTCTGTGACATCTATAATGTATTGCTTTTTTATTATTAGAATGTATACTAATGTGGAGGAAAATATAACAGCATCACCCTCAAGGACAGTATATAATGTAATTTACACTGAAGTTTGCTGAAAGCGGTAAGGCCTATACAAATACTGTTATTAAGATGATAAAAATTGTGTTTTAATTTGCTGCAATTTCTGCTACTTTGATAACTCTTCTATAAACATTAGTCAATGAATGTAATTATTTTGAAATTTCTAACAGTTGTCACACTTTAATGTGTGACCAGTGCCTCATACAAACTTTTTAAAAATTTAAAATGAGAATATTTCTTATACACAAACAGCTTAATCAAGGTTTCACCTTCCTGCCATCTCTGCTCTTGAGACTTTTGTTCTGTTTCTAGTTGCTGACATTGAGGATTTTCATTAATTCTTTCACTCAGATTGTGACCTACTTTTCTGTTTAGCTTACTGTTCAGACGGTTGACAGACACACCTTTGGTACTTAGCCATGATCCTCAGCTCTGCCCATTGTACTTTATGAAAGAGACAGAAGTTTGTGGGGAGTCATGAAAATAGTACTGTGATTATCTCAGATTTTGGGCCCCTTAAGATGCCTGCTTCTACCCACCACCAAATTTAGGTGGTATACTTTATGGAATTTTCAATTTGGGAGCTATATCATTGTACTGAAGGTAACCATGTCCTTCATTTTAATCTGACCTTAAGCAGAAAATGAAGATCGGATGTATAATACTAAAGTAGAATAGAACACTCTAGTCTTGAGTCCTGTGATTTAGAGAAGGATGAAATTTGTTTCTGTTATCTGTTTTAAAATTAGTTACTCAAGCCAGAAAGTTGGTCAATATCTTAGATTTCTTCTTCTTTACCATTCTATACATTTTATTATTTACCAGGTCCTCTTAAAATATTTATTAAAACTCTGCTTCTCCATGTTTCTGGCCTAGTTCATTTATGCCCTCACTATCTCATGTTTAGAATTATTCAAAGGTCTGTTTGCATCTGACTCTTCTATCTTTAGTTCATCAATTTTTTTTTTGCCCTTCTAATTTGTCTTCTACACTGCTGCTAGTATTGACTTGATAAAATTCATATCTGATCATATGGTTTCTCTTTTTAAAACTTGTAATGGTTTCCCATGTGTGTAGGTGGGTATGAAGGTTTCTTAGCATAAAATTATGGGCCCCTCCCTTCAAGGTCCAGCATGTTCTATATATCTAGTTACTCACTCTTTCCCAGCTGGCATGCTTACTTCTCAGTGTCATCAGATACCTTTTCTGTGATGCTTGTTATACCATAGGGTAGTTATCTGACTTCCCACTGACTTGGGAACAGGAACTGTATATTATTCATTACCCCAGCACCTGATTTCATTCCTGGATATACTAGGTGCTCAGTAATTAGTTGTTGGAAAAAAATTAATAAATGATTCTGTAAACTAGTGTTCACTACTAGATAAATGGTGATCCTGCAAACTAAGATAGGGAAGGTAGGAGGACAAGCAAGTTTAGGGCAAATATTTATTTAGTTTAGGTCTTGTTGAATTTGAGTTATTGTACAACCATCAGTAGAGATATATCATTCATTATGTACTTGTTATTCATTAATGATGTATATATATGTATATATAAATCGACCCAATGAGATTTTTTTTTGTTTGATATGTACAAAACTACCCTGAAATTTATGTGGAAATGCAAAAGTGTTAGAAATCAATGTACCCGATTTTAGGACTTCTTTAGCTTCAATAATCAATACTATATGGTATGGGTTTACCTATAGACACATAGGTCAGTGAGACAGCAGAGAACTCAGAAACTCACACACATATGCTTTGCTAATTATTTAAAAGTTTTTTTTAGTTGTAGATGGACATAGTACCCTTAGGTTGTTTATTTTTATGGGGTGCTGAGGATTGAACCTAGTGCCTCACGTGTTCTAGGCAGGCACTCTACCACAGAGCCACAACCCCCGCCCAAGCTAATTTTTTTTTAATGCTGGGGATTGAACCCAGGGCCTCACATGTGCTAGTAAGTGCTCTGCCACTGAGCTACATTCTCAGCACAAACCAACTAATTTTTGACAAAGGCACAAAATAGTTCAGTGGAGGGAAGATACCTTTTTCATCCAACATCCGATGTTGCTGGAGCAATTGGATATCCACATGCAAACAACAACAAAAACGCCAAACCTTCAAACTATGTTTCACACCTTATTCAGAGATACAATTGATCACAGACAGAAGTGTAAAAAATAGTAGATATTAGTTATTTGTCAGACACTGTTTACAAATATTTCCTCCTATTCTGTACCCTGTCTTCCCATCCTTTAAAAGGCTCTAACACAGAGCAAAAGTATTTAATTCACTTTATCAGTTTTTACTCCATGGACTTTGCTTTAGGTGTCAACTCAAAGAAATCTTTGCCTATCCCTTCCTCTAAAAGACTGCCTTCTGCGTTTTGTTCTAAAGTCTTAGGGTTTTCCATTTTTTACTTCCTCCAGTGAAGATTATTCCATTATATAAATTGAGCGATACCAAATATGTGCCAGATACTATTGCTAACCATTGAATATGCAGTGTTGAACAAAAATTGACAGAGTGCCAGATCTCATGACACATGAGAAGGGAAAACAGACATATTAATAAATAATCACATAGACAAGTAAAATAATACAGCCATAGTTAAGTGCTATAAAGGAGAGCTCTAAGGACTAATTATGAGAAAATTTGACTTAGGGAAGATTTGATCCAGGTAGTAAATAGGTCAGAGAGGCTCTTATGTACTAGCCTCATGACTTTGTAAAAGTTAAACCTTTTTGTGTCTCTATTTCTTCTTCTCTTATGTGGGGATAATAGCACCTAAGCTTTAGAGTTGTGATTATATTTAATATAAATATTAAATGTAAATATTTAAATAGTTAACAAATATTGAATGATTTGTGAAGTGCTTAGGACAGTGCTAGCATAGTAAGCTCGGTTTATTAAATAAAGGGGTATTTAATATGAGATCTGAAGAATGAGTAGGAGAGTTAATTAGATGAAGAGGAGATGGTATGTTCCAGGTAAAGGGGGTAAAAAAGGCATTTGGGCAGGAGGCAGGAAAGATCCCGATAGGACTGAGATTGAAAGATCAGTGAGTTTAGAGTACCACAAGAAATATACACTACTAAATGAAGCCCGGGTGGTGGTGCAGGCTTGTAATCTCAACTGCTCAAGAGTCTGAGGCAGGAGAATAGCATGTTTGAGGCCAGCCTGGGCAACTAAAGAAAAAGACTTGAGAAGTAGCACAGTGATAGAGCATTGGCCTAGCATGTGTGAGGCCCTGGATTCCACACACACACACACACACACACACACACACACACAAATACAAATACAAATACACACAAACCCCACCCTCACCCCCCCCCAAAAAAAAAAAAAAAAGAAAGAAAGGAAGAAAGAAACTGGGCACTGGCCAGGCAGCATAGGACTTCGCTCTTAAGGACTTGATCTCCTAAGGGTGGTGGGAAATGAAAAGATTTGAATCCATGGACTAGGGAGAGATTACTGATCATACTTATTGTTTGAAAATAACTGCTGGATGCAGTGTGGAAATTAAATTAGATGGTAGCAATGGATTGTATATAGATCATTAAGGAATTATTATAGTAAACCTGGCTTAAGCCCTGGGGATTTTTCATAGGTTATCACTGATCTTCATATAACCAAGGAATATGTTTGCAAGCTACTTTGTATCTAGTACAATGTTGTCAATTTTATTTTAAATATTAATTTTTACAATTAAAAAAGAGAAGGTAACTGCGTTATTTTTTAATGTGCAAAATTTCAGCTGCTTTGTTATCATTTTTATATAGCTTTTTGTGATTATATCTGGGAACTGGGTTAGAACCTAAAAAGATTTAATGCTGGTATTCAGATTTTCTTCTATTTCTTTTATACTGTCCTAGAATTTTAAATATTTTATAGCAGTACTGTTCAGTAAAAATATTTGTGCTGCTAGCATGAACCACATATGTAATTTAAAAATTTTTAGTAGCCACTTTAAAAAGGTAGAAAATTAATAATATATTAAGTTTAATAATATATTTTATTAACCCAATGTCTGACATTATTTTAATCTGTAATCAAATATAAAATTATTAATAAGATACATGGCATTTTTCATATTGTCTTTGAAATCTGGTAGATATTTTGCACTTAGAGTTCATCTCTATTTGAACTTGTCATGTTTCAAGGGCTCAGTAGCAGGTGTGGCCAATGCTTGCTGCCTCAGTTAGTACAGTTCTATAGGTTTCTGGGCTAATAAGAGGAATTTTTTTTAACGTTGTCAAGTTTATAGAAATAGTATTCTACTCAGGCCTGAGTTTTAATTAGTTTATTTAGAACTGAATTGAATTCTCTTTTTATAAAGAAAGGTCTGGAGTCTTGAATGCCTCAAAGGTGTTATGAAAAAAATTTTTTTCATTTTAAAAGAGTAAAGTTTCCAATTATTACTTAGTAGTTTTTAAGGGACATTTAGGGATAATATGGAGAAGTATGTTGGAAGTTTCTGATTGAAGTCCCACTACAAAGAAAAGTTTGTTTATTTAAATAGATTCCTGGTGCTGTGGAGCCTGTAGTATTCACCTAAAATACCTTATTACAAAAGCCCCTTTCCTTTGTCACGTAAAGTGAAGAATAGAACTGTATTCTTTGCAAAATCTAAGCATACTTGCTTTGATACATCAAAATTAAAATGATTCTTGAAGTGTTAATGTTTTTTAAAGCCTTTTGATTATTTATGCAGGAGTCACAATGTTATTTTGATTGTCTTGAAGGAACTACAAAATTCTTAGCATAAGCAGTTATTTTCCTATTTTAATATCTACTATAAACTTGCTTTAATACATTCTAACAATCTCAGTATAATAGACCATCTTTGGTGAAAGTAGCGATAAGACATTCATAAAGTTGCAAAGCAGCAAATATTTAAGTTTTTATTTTTTAATTATGTCCTAGTTTTTGGTCATTCCTTCAAGACCAGTTTAATACAGTTTCAGAGATTTGTTTATTTGAAAACTCAATACATTTCTCTTTTGGACTCCATGAGTGAATTAACAGTTTGAAATTTATTGTCCATATATTATGTCAATCATTAGTTCATTTGGAACTAAGTTGGATGTTCTGTTATAAGGAGGGGTCTAGAGTCTCCATGACTCAAAGGTGTTAGGAAGTTAATTTTTTAATACTGTGACTAGGGGTATGCTCTCAAGATCTCAAGGATCTCTCAAAATATCACCTTCTTTAAAATTATCTATAAGGTAGGGAATTTATATTTAAATTTCTTTAAAAGATGGGTGTTATTAGTGATATTTTTCTAAAAGAGAATTGTACTTTGTACTGTAAATGCTTTGTTATTA
Source organism: Sciurus carolinensis (assembly GCF_902686445.1). Classification (NCBI taxonomy): domain Eukaryota; kingdom Metazoa; phylum Chordata; class Mammalia; order Rodentia; family Sciuridae; genus Sciurus; species Sciurus carolinensis. Next base: position 24,311,949 of record NC_062216.1, read on the forward strand.
AATTCTTTGAGGTTATTTATTTTTCCATGAACAGAAGGAAAACTTACTGAAAATGAGATTGCCTTAAACAAACTTCAGTCTTTAGGACTAGAATTCACTATTAGAATTTAGCGTTAAAACTGGAATATATTTACTTTCATTTCTTATCTTTCATCTTTAAACACTGTGACCTTATCTAACCAGTCTTATTTTACAAACCTTACTGGTTTGACTTCTTTTATGATTGTCTTTCAAGTGCCACGTATGTACTTTTCAAGTCTGTTATTAATGTCTGTACAATTATGTTGATATCTTACTATGATGTTGAGCGAGTATACAAATATATTATAAAACTAAACCATGTAGCAGCAATATTATTTTTAGAACATATTAAGAACAATAAAATATAATATTGTTAGAGTGAACGAAGTTAATATTTTTAATACAAGTATCATATCTTTCTTTATGTGATGTTAAACTAGGTATTTTACTGGGAAAATGAAAAAACTATTTCACCCGGTTTTTTTCTAGATAATCAGACAGCTAAATGGAGTCTGAGCAGCTGTTCCATAGAGGCTACTATAGAAACAGCTACAACAGTATAACAAGTGCAAGTAGTGATGAGGAGCTCTTAGATGGAGCAGGTGTTATTATGGACTTTCAAACGTCTGAAGATGACAATTTGTTAGATGGTGACACAGCAGTTGGTAAGTGCAGCATTATTACTTAATATTTATGTTCATGAATATCTTCCAATAAATATATACATTGTTTTGTGAGACTGACTCTTTGGATAACTTTTCAAAGTTGAGGTGAATACACATAACATAAACAACCTTTTCAAAGCGTACATTTCAGTGGCATTCAGCACATTCACAGTGTTAAACAACTACCACTACTCTGTAGTCCCGAAACATTTTCTTCACCCAAAACAAAATCCTATGTTTGGGTAAATTTTTAAGTTTAAATATAGTAATGCGAAGAGGTATACAATCACTAAATTACTGTAGTTGTGATAACACAACTCATGTAACTATCCCTCAATCAAGAAAAAAAAAACATTACCAATACTCCCAGAACCCGCTTTTGGTTCCTTTTAAATTTCAAAGGTAACTATTATTTGATTTCTGTTTAGATTAGCTTTGTAGGTATTTAAATTTTGCATAAATAGAGGGGCTGGGAGGTGTAGTTCAGGGTAGAGCACTTGCCTGTCATGCATAAGGTGCACTGGGTTCAATACCCAGCACTGCAAAGAAACAGACAGACAGACAAAGAGTTGTTGGTGAGGTTGCAGAGTCCCTTACCTCAGGAATCTCCTGTAAGTCCCCTTATCCATTCCCTCAATATATATTGTATGCTTTGTATGGTCTAGGTGTTATATATAATGCAGGAAACAAAAGATAATATTAAACTTTGTATAAATAGAATCGTATGTACTCTTTTGTGTCTGGTTTCTTTTCCTTGCATTGAGATCATCTATGTTGTTGCATATAGTGTTAATTTATTTTCATTGCCATGTGATATCTCATTGTGTAAATACACTGCAGTTTATTCAGTAGTTCTAATATATATTAATTTTTTTCTTTGTAGATTTTGGCTATTGCTAATAGTGCTGCTATAAGTTTTCATGTACATGTTTTACTGCACATTATGTATATAGTTCTGTGTGATTTATACTCGGAAAGCTTAGGTTGTAGAGTTTTTTTTTAATTTTTATTTTACAGACTGCATTTTGATTCATTGTGCACAAATGGGGTACAACTTTTCATTTCTGTGGTTGTACAGAATGTAGATTCACACTATCCATGTAATCATACATGTACCTACGGTAATAATGTCTGTCTCAGTCCACTATCTCCTTCCTCCACCTGCTTCCACCCGTTTCCCTCTACACCATCCAGAGTTCCTCCATTCTTCTCTTGCCCTTTCCTCTGTTGTGTATCATCATCTACTTATCAGGGAAAACGTTCAGCCTTTGGTTTTTTGGGCTTGGTTTATTTCACTTAGCATGATATTCTCCAACTCCATCCCATTTACTAGCAAATGCCATAATTTTATTCTTCTTATGACTGAGTAATATTCCATTGTGTATATATACCACAGTTTCTTTATCCATTCATCTGTTGAAGAACATGTAGGTTGGGTCCACAATCTAGCTATTGTGAATTCAGCAGCTGTGAACATTGATGGCTGCATCACTGTAGTTTGCTTATTTTAAAGCCTTTGAGTATAACCTAGGAGTGGGATAGCTGGGTCAAATGGTGGATCCATTCCAAGTTTTCTGAGGAATCTCCATACTGCTTTCCAGAGTGGCTACACCAGTTTGCAATTACACCAGCAATGTATGAGCATGCCTTTTTCCCCACATCCATGCCAACACTTATTATTGCTTGTGTTCTTGATAATAGCCATTCAAATTGGAGTTAGGGTGGTTTTAATTTGCATTTCCTCTAATTACTAGAGATGATGAGCACTTTTCATATATTTGTTGATTGCCTGTATATCATCTTCTATGAAGTGTCTGCCCAGTTCCTTAGCCCGTTTATTGATTGAATTCTTTGTATTTTTGGTATAAAGTTTTTTAAGCTCTTTGCAAATTTTGGAGCATAGAGTATTTTTATTTCAGCATTATCAGGTATTTCAAAGATACTTCCAGAGCGACTATAGCACATACGTTTCTACCAGTGGTGTTTAAAGTTCAAGTCATTTCACATCTTCACCAGTAATTGACATTATCAGTTTTTTTAAAAGTTGTGTGTAATGGTATTTCATTATTTACTGTTGACTTTTAAATTTCAGTTATTTTTCAGGTGAATTTCCTTTTGATTGTTTTTATTGATTTTAATCCTCTGGGAGAAATTCCCATATTATCTGCTTTTTTGAGCATACTAATCTCATTTAAGTTCATGTCTGAGAATTTTGATATCTGGCTCACCTTTGGATCTGCTTCTGTTGCTGATTTTTTTCTTTTGGTGTTGATTTTTTTCCCCCCAACTCCTGGTACCCTTTATAAATAAATTGCTGACTGAGTGCTGAATATTATAAAATTTGTGGAATCTGAATAATGATATCTTCTCGAGAGTGTTTTTTTGTTTTTGTTTTTGGCAGACAGGTAGTATAAGATCCATTGAGGATCCAAAGAATTTGCAACATGGTTCAGACTATCTGAAAGTTACCCTATTTTTGAATTACTTTATTTTTAGGAAATAGTCTTAGAATTTAGTAGAAAACCTAGTCTGTTTGCTAAACTCTTCTTGGTGGGTACTAATGCTCACTTTTTGTCTCTGCATTTTGAGACAGCTAACAGCTCTGCTTATTATTTTAATCTCTTAACCACTGCTTTTTAACTCTTGCCCATGAAGTTTAGGAATCAATTATTTTTAGGAGAAAAGTCGCTTAACATGAACTTTTGTCTTCTTCCACCAGATATTGGTCTATGCAATTCCACATTTTCTTTGTAGTTCTGTCCTTCAAATTTCTCCCCTTGACCCATTGAGACCCTGAAAGACTCCCAACCTTCACTTTCTCCCGGGCCTCTCAGTTATTCTGTTTATGAATCAGGAAATGACTTAAGACAAAATGGTTGAGATGGTTGAGTTTGCTTCTCTTTGTTTCACTACCAGAATCTTGACACCTTAAGTATGGCTGACTTGGATGTTCTTTGATTTAAAAAAAATGAAGGCAGAATTTTGCTATAATTAGTTATTTGCTGTCTCATCATCGATGTTTTTTTTTTTTAGTCATATGCTTTTTTCATTGAATTTTTTCCAAATTTCCAACATAAGCAATTTTTAATGACAAGGTTATAAACTAGAAAAATACATGTGTACTCATAATTTGAACTCATTTTTCTGTCTCTAAATAACACTTTTATGAGACAGAAAATTAATATAGGAAAACAAAAAGATAGGAGGATCTAGCTCTTTCCATCCTTCACACTGCCATTAAGTGTTGGTGATATCTCTGTTCATGGACTTTAGTAGAAGAGAGTGCCAAGCAGAAAGGCGCAAGTAGGTTTCCTCTAATAGCACTGCCCAGGTTTGGGTCACATACTCAGTCATGCTTGGATGGGCTGCTGGCACAGGAAAATGAGGTTACTGGTTGGCTAGGACATTACTGGAATTAGACCTGTTATCAACCAAATAAAATTGAAGTTCTGTTAGCAAGGAAGAAGTTGGTATGACTGTAGGTAGGCAACCATTGGTGTTTTCTATACAGATTCTGTTCTCAAAGTCAGTTGGTAGAGTAATTATAATTATAATTATAATTATATTATTTACATAATAATTATGTAAAGTTTAAATTGAGTGATTCAAATTCTAAAAATTACATCTCAAAAAAAAAAAAAAAAAGTCTTTTATTTTGATAACCCTTTAGATTTGGGAAGATTATTGTACAGGTGGAGATAATCCAGGAATGCCCAGCAATAGAAATACATATGTGTTTGTTAGATAATTAATGTTCTTTTCATCATAGCTGATGTGGTCCTGTTAACAGCAGCAGGAAGGGGAATGTTGTATAAGTAGTGGGGCCAGAGATCAGATTTGCCATCATGATCTCAGACAAATGTTCAGAGGAAAAAGCTTGTTTCTGTTTGTGTTTAGTATCTGAGTATGGAAATGGACAGTAGGATAAGTTGGTATTAAATATTCTTTCTTGATGAAATCTGTAGAGGATACCCCCCCATCCTTACTAGAAAGTACTGATAGTGTTTTTAGTGTACATGCTGAAGGAAAGTCTGTAATGTTCAGTGACTTTCTTTTTTTTTTTTTTTTTTTTTGTGATGCTGGGGATTGAACCCAGGGCCTTATGCTTGAGAGGCAAGCACTCTACCAACTGAGCTATCTCCCCAGCCCATGTTCAGTGACTTTCAAGTTGAAGACATGAATTTATATCCTGACTCTTCTAGTTGCTAGCTCTGTACCCCCCGGCAAGTTATTTGCCTCTGGTTTTTCCTTTGTGAAAAATAGTAATATTCTTTAAGTGATTACTCTGAGAAAATTGAGTGTATGTAGAGATAAATGATATATGTAGAATTCTTAGCAGAGTGACTGACTGACTAACAATAGGAACCCAGTAGCTGTTAATGTCCTTCTGTGTTACTTCCCTTTTGGCTATGTTAGGACTCTATTCCCTGCAACATAAACAATTCCTTTTGTGTTAACATTCAAGTGAGATGTCAGTAGCATTTCCAGTACTATTAATGAAAAAGATATAGCTATAAAATTCAGACATGTCATCTAGATTAGGATTTAGGTTGTTAGAAACTGCTTTGGACTCTGCTGACTTAAGTAGTAGGTAGTTGTTTGTTCATAGGTCTTGCTTTAAAAATTCTATAAGATGTGTACTTACTAGTCTCAAAAAAAATGGAATAAGCCACTGAGAGTGAAAATAAATAATCTAGGGAACACTTATTAAAAAATACAAAACAATAGAAATTATCCGTAATGACTAATTATCATTATCAGTTAAAAATTAAAGCTTGTGAAAACCTGAAAAAGTAGTCTTGATATTATATATGTATACACACACACACACACACACACACACACACAAATAAAATTGGAATGAGTCATTTTAGTTCATAATTCAAAATCTTTGGAAAATGCAAACGTTTTCATTGCAAGTAATAGGGAGGGAGGTCCAAGATTTTGCTGTCCGAGATGTATTCATTAAAAGAAACCATATGACTCTTGCCTCATTGAAAATTAAGCACATGACTATTCATAAATATAACTTTAGAATTATTCTTCCAAGATACTGTCTTGAATTGAAGTAAAATAAGTTATGGAGCAAAAACTGTATTCAACTACATGTTTAAGCAAATAATTTTCAGTGGTTACTTTGTTGATAACATAGTTATGCTACTAAGTTTAAAATTTAAGCACCTATTTGCTTTTTTATATGTTTGAAATGTTTTACTTGCCAGTATCAAGGATAATTCCCAGGTTTCTAGATTTGTATAGACAGAATACAGATTGAGAGGATTAACTCCTAATTGCTTCAATTCTTAGAACCTTAAAAAACACTTCAGAATTAGTAAAGAACAAATGTTCAGAGTTCTGGAAATCTTGGGGCATGTGATAACTGGTAATGGAATACTGAGACATTATATGAATTATTTTATTTTGTTTTCCATACAAGTGTATGTTTGAAATGCTTGGGACCAGAAATGTTTTGGATTTTGGATTTTTCACATTTTGTGATAATCGTGTCTACATATGAAGTGTTTTGGGCATGGGACCAAAGTTGAAACATGAAATTAATTTTATATTCATAGCCAGGAGGTGATACTGTACAGTATTTTTAGTGTGTCTATCACATAAGTTATAGAATTTTCCACTTCTGGTGTCATGTTAGAGCTCAAGAGTTTTACGTTTTGGAAAATCTTAGATTTTGGATTTTTAGATAGGTAGGGCTGCTCAAGCTATGTAATACTTCTTGACCCTCAGAACTCGGAAACCATAGAGTATACAAGACTCAGAAGTAGATTTTCTGCCTAAGGTCTTGTGACCCTACCATCTATACTAAAATGTATTTTTTGAGCTTCCAGCATTCATATTCAAGTCTCTATTATTAGATTTATTTTTATTCAAAATGTTTATAATTTTATTTAAATCATATCCCTTTTGGGTGGGATATTTATAAATACTATGTCTATGAGAAGTATTTCAGAAGAAAGACCTGGCGAAGTAGATGCAGAATGACTATTCCAAAAAGCTGGCTGGCCTTAACAAGACACCTCTTAGGATGAGAACACCTCACAGTCTGGGATCCAGTCATTGGTCCTACAGACACAGAGCATGGTACCATTATCATGAAACTTGAGTTGTAAGAAGTGAATTTATATTAACCAAGGTTTTAGATATCTGTGGTTTAAACCACAATGCAAAGTTATAGTGATAAATATACTAATATGCTATGTTAGTCCAAAAAGGATGTAAAGCAGCTTATAAAGATTTTATAAAATTCCATTTTTAATGTATTTGACAATGATGAAGCCACGGGTCAAAAACTTGAGATGAGACCAATTAAAAGATGTTATTAAGCCAGGTATGGTGGCATATGTCTGTAATCTCAGCGACTTGGGAGGATGAGTCAGGAGGATCACAAGTTTGAGGTTACCCTCAGCAATTTAGTGAGACCCTGTCTCAAAATAAAAAATACAAGAATGTATTTTTTACACGTAGTTTAACAGTGGAATCCCCTGGGTTCAATCCCCATTACCACAACCACACACACACAAAATGTTACCAATGTTTTTTCTAAGGAGAGACTACAAATTTGTCTCTTAAATTTTATAGCAACAAGTGAATAAAAGCACCTGTTTGGTTCAATGAGTCATAGTGTTTATAAGAGAAAATACTAACCAGTAGCTCACACCCTATTACTGAGACACACTACACTGAGTGACCTTCTTTTCTTTTTCTGGTGACATTTCAATGTGGTTACTACATAATGTATAAACTAATGATTTTTTGAGGAATATGCTTGGAGTAAACAGCAACGATTTTCACAAGGTTTCTGTTATAATATCTATTGATGTCTCCTAATTTTATCACAGGATCTATTTCTACAAGGGTACCAGTTGAGCATCCCTAATCCAAAAATTTGAAATCCAAATGCTCCAAAATCTGAAACTCTGTGAGCTCAAAAATGATGCTACAAGTGAAAAATTCCATATAATAAAACTATTTTATGCACAAAATTATTTCAAATGTTGATTAAAATTACCTTCAGGCTTTGTATATGAGGTATGTTTAAAACATAATTGAATTTTGTATTTAGAATTGGGTCTCACCCCCAAGATTTTTCATTTTATATATATGAAAATATTCTAAAATCTGAATCAGAAATTTAAAACACTCTGGTCCCAAGCATGTTGAATAATGGATGCTCAGCCTCTATGGCATTGATTAGTTGTGACACTATGGCAAAATTTATAAATGTATTTTAGAGTACCTTGGAATAGATGAACTATATAGAATTTTGGAAAGTTATCAATATGTATTTTTTTCCCTGAGATTTGATAGGGATTTTAGAATGATATCTGAAGTATTTATTTAGCTAACTTTCCTTATGAAAGAAAACAGGCCAGGCACAGTGGTGCATGTTTCTAATCCCAGCTCCTTAGGAGGCTGACATAGGAAGATTGCAAGTTCTAGGCCAGCCTGGGAAACTTAGTAAGACCTTGTCTCAAAATAAAATAAAGGGCTGGGGATGTCCCTCAGTGGTAGAGTACTTGTTTAACATGTGGAAGACCCTGGGTTCAGTTTTACTAGATGTTCTCTTAATGAAGTAAAGACTGTCCATGGGCCAGTTTTTACCCACATCCTCACCAGCATTTATTATTGTTTGTATTCTTGATCATTACCATTCTGACTGGAGTGAGGTGAAATCTTACTGTAGTTTTGAATTGCATTTCCCTAATTGCTAGGGATGTTGAACATATTTTCATATATTTTTTGACCATATGTATTTCTTCTTCTGAGAAGTATCTGTTGAATTCATTTGCCCAGTTATTAATTGGGTTAGTCATGCTTTTTGTTTTTTGTTTTGTTTTTTTGGTGTTTTTTGAGTTCTTTACATATTTCGGATATTAATCCCGTGTTAGAGGAGAAGCAGAGTTTTTTTTTTTTTTTTTTTTCCATTCTGTAGGCTGTCTTCTCACTCTTAATCATTTCCTTTGCTGTACAAGGCTTTTTAATTTGATGGCATTCTATGTATTGATTCTTGGTTTTAGTTCTTGTGCTTTAGGGGTCTTTTGAGGAAGTTGGTGCCAGCATCAATATGATGGGAGTGTTGAGCCTATGTTTTCTTCTAGCACTTGCAAGTTTCTGGTCTAATTCCTAAATCTTTGATCCATTTTGATTTGAGGTTTTTTTGTTTTGTTTTGTTTTGTTTTGTTTTGGGGGGGCATCAGGGATTGAACTTAAGGATACTCATCCACTGAGCCACATCCCCAGCCCTATTTTGTGTTTTATTTGAGACAGTCTCGCTGAGTTGCTTAGCACCTTGATTTTGTTGAGGCTGGCTTTGAACTCGTGATTCCCCTGCCTCAGCCTCCTGAGCCTCTGGGATTGTAGGCATGTACCACCATGCCCAGCTTGATTTGAGTTTTTTTAAAAATATATATTTAGTTGTAGATGGACACAGTACCTTTATTTATTTATTTTTATGTGGTGCTAAAGATCGAACCGAGTGCCTCACACGTTCTAGGCAAGCACTGAGCTATAACCACAGGCCCTCAATTTGAATTTTGTGCAGGGGGAGAGATAGGGATCATTCTTTTACATATGGATATCCAATTTTCCCAGCACCATTTGTTAAAAAGACTGTCTTTTCTTTCATATATATTTTTGGCACCTTTGTCAAGTATCAGATGGCTGTTGGTCTGTACTACAAACATTTTAAAAACTAAAATAAAGCTAAGTATTCTCCCATGTTATTCACAAAATAAGAGGCTTTGAGGAACATTTCTTCTTTTAGGCAGCAGTTCCCTAACTTTTTATTCCAAAACTCCCTTTCTACTTTTGTGGTCCCCTAATAACTTTTTAAAAAGTGTAGGTTAATGACCAATGTTTACCATAGTCGAAACTAAAACAGAAGAATTTAAAAACCTTCAATTCATTTAAGAATAACAATAGGGCTGGGGTTGCAACTCAGTGAAAGTTCTTGCCTAGCCTGCACGGGGCCCCAGCAAACCCCTCAACATACAAACACAACAAACAGCCCCCACAAAAAGCAATAATAAACGAATCGCATTTTAACATTAATAAGGTTTTAATAAAAAACATATTTTCCAAAATTAAACGTAGAAGAATGGCATTGTTTTACCTATTACAAAGTATGCCCAGGACTGGGGAGGGCTGGGGAGTAACTCAGTGGTAGAGTACTTGTCTAGACCGCATGGGGCCCTGGGTTCCATCCCTAGTATGGGTGTGTGTGTGAGGGTAATTTTTAATGTTTGGTTTAAGAGAAGATAGCTAGATTCTCACATGTTCCTTGATCTCTTCTAATGTTTTGGTTAAAATTACCAAAAACAGATAATAAGATCCAACCTTTTATAAATATGAAGTTGGAAAAAATAATTTAATAGCTTTTTCAGATTGTTGTGAATATTCTTCTTTGAAATCATATCAGAACTTGACAAGTGAAAATTTCTTAAGGGTTAATTGCAATGTGAAAACCCTATTAATGAACATTTTGTTTCGTTAAATTAAAATCCATTGGCTCATCTTGCACTTCTAATGGATCTATTACCCATGCATGACTTTATAATATGTATTAATCATTTGGAAAATTGATTCATTGATATATTAGTTTGTCTAAAGCTTATATAACAAAGAATCACAAACTGAGGTAGCTTTAAACCACGTATTTATTTTATCTCATTTAAACCACATATTTATTTTCTCTCTCTTCTGGAGTTGACAGGGATGGTTTTCTTCTGAGGCCTTTCCTTAGTTTATAGATAGTCATCTACTCTCTGTCTTCATATGATCTTTCCTCTCTATTTATATCCTAATCTTTTCTTCTAAAGAGGCTAATCACATTGGGTTTTTACCCACCATAATGATCTTATTTACTTTAATTACCGCTTTAAAGAGATCATTTGGACCTTATCACCAAGTGTAGGCACTTCCTGAAAGACTTTAAGATATGAATTTTGGAGGAAAACAAGTCAATCTGCAATGATGATCTGTGTAGATCTTGCGAGTGTTCACATATTTCACCAAATCAAGAAGACACGTATTTTACTATCACCATCAATCCCATCAGAAAAGTCTTTAAATATTGGGAAGATATTTGACTTACAGTGGTGAATGTAAGTTTCTAAAATTTAATTTTTGCTTGAAAGCTTAAATTTTGTTATTGACAACAAATACTGTCAGTTTTTTTACTTGAAGAGACAGGCTCATTTTATTTGTGCTGAGAAAATGTCTGCCAGAGCTCTAGATCTAAATAGCTATAGTTAGCATTCTTTCAATGAAAATGGTAAACTGTATGTGACACACACCTGTAATTCCAGCTGTTTGGGAGACTGAGGCAGAGGATTTCAACTTTGAGGCCAGCCTGGGCAACATAGCAAGACCCTGTTTCAAACAAAACAAAACTACACACAGAACAAAGACTGGTCCCTGAAAAAAAGTTCAGCTCACAATTCAAACATTCACACAAATGCTTTTCCTTAGCATGGAATCTTTGTACAACAGTATATTGTCCACATAGACTATTAAAAGGATAGTATTCTTAAGAGTTATGACTTAATAAATGAATATTATTTATAGTTTCACCAAAGTCATTTGGAAGAGAAACTGACTTTTTTTTTTTTTCCAAGTACATGATGGTGAAAAATACAATGACGTCTAGTACATTCTGGTGCCACTGCTTTGAGTTATGCTAGGTGACAGCTGTTTTAGCCACTATTGCTTTTGTAACACAATTGCAAAGGTCATGAAAAAGACAAAGAATGTTTGTGGGTTGGCTGAGTAATGGCTCCTCCCCACCCTAATTCCTGGCACTGCTAGCAAATGTGATATAAAGCACTTCCTTGTGATTCGATCAAAGTTTGAGATGGAGAGATTACATGGATTGCATGGGTGGTGCTAATGCAATCACAAGGCCCTCAAAGAGGGAGGCAGGAGGATCCAGGTGAGTGCTAGACACTGTGAAGGAAGCAAGTGATTAAAGCAATACCAGGAAGATACTGAGTCAAGCCTCTGGAAGCTGGAAAAAGCAAGGAAGCCATTTTTCTTGAGGCTTCCAGAAAAAGTGCAGCCTGTAAAAACGTCAGAGGCCAAGGAGTTTAGGAAGACATGAGAGCTAAGTACAATGTGGCATCCTGAATTGGAGCCTGGAAGACAAGGAACATTAGTAGAAAAGCTGCTGAAATCCAGATAAAGTCTAGGGTTTACCGTCATAATAATATTCCACTGTTAGTGTTTTAATTTTGACAGATGTGCCGTGGAAATAAAGGTGTTAATAATTGGGGAAAATCATTGAGGTATTCAGGATCTTTTTGTACTACCTTTGCAATTTTTTGAAAATCTAAAGTTATTTTTAAAAATGGAGCTTTTATATATAAGCAAAATGTGCTTATTTTAGAAAATATTGGTGATAAAGAAAAATATAAGGTTAGAAAATAATCCTACAATGCAGGAGTAACCAGTTTTTTTTTTTAAAGACTTAATTCTGTGCATATTCCAGTCAACAAATAATTATTAGTATACTTATCCCAAGATAAGTGCTTGGGAGAGAGCAGTGAAGAAGAATGATGTGGGTCTTTGTCTTAGGGAGCTCATACTGCAATGAGAGAAAACTATTACAATAAGTAAATAATCCTACAAAAAGCCCCACAGTTATATTGTGATACGTAAAATGTTTAATGTGAGAGCCAGTAAGTGGGGGAACCTAGTATATGATATTTAAGGTGAGAACTGAAAAATGAGTACAATTCAGACAGAACGAGGGAGGCACTGGGACCCGGGTCTACAGAGAGCAGTTTGCAGGCACAGGATGCTGTAGTGAGGAGGCAACTCGGGTAGGAAGGGTTGAGGCTGAGAGAATGGTGGCTGGAGTGCAGAGAGCCGGACCTGAAAGGAGGGGATTGAGGCTGAAGAGGTAGTTAAACAAGGGTCCAGATCATGTAGATTAGTTTTGGCACCTTTTTTCTGAAAGTAATGGGAATCACTGAGACTATGGAGGTAAATGTAATAATTATGAAGAGAGACAATGATCTAGTGTTTTGAAATCGATGGTAGAATTATTGCTAAAGATAAAAGTTTAAATGTTGCTAAACTGTTGGAGTTGATTGCTTTCTATGAATAGGAAGCTCTTTGGTATCAATTCAGTTTTAAAAGACTAATAAAATAACCCAAGACTAGCTTTTAGTAAACATAGTGTCCCTTATGTGGATTTATTTTTAAAAATTCTGATAGTATAAAGTTGTGGCATAGCTCAGAAATTCAAGAAAGGAATTCTGAGTTAGAACTAATTTGATTTTGTTCCAGTGTTTCAGAGATTAATTTGTGCATTTTGTCTTCAGTAGATGACAACTGATTTAGTTGTATTGTTTTATCTGGCATCTACCAATAACATTGGTTGTATTGTTCTGATGAATGAGATATTTGGCAACATCTCAGATTCTAAACTCTTAAGCCTTTTAGAAGTATGAAATCAATACATTGTGCATCTTTGGTAAAGGGTGTTGTAGGAAATTCTTAAAATGAAAACACCACGCTACCATTTAATAGCTGTCTGTTGGGAAAAGGTCAAAACTATTTCAATGGTCTACTCAGGGTTATTTTTAGAAATAAATATTCCAAAGTTCATCTGGTACTTAGTCTAAGCGAGGCTGTGTTCTTCATACATTTGATACCTTTACATTCTATTGCCAACTACCTTATAAGCATTTCCTGCACTGGCATCTTCAGACTGCTTCAGTGAGCTGCCTACTTACCTGTAATGTTTGTGGAAGGTAGGAGACTGCCCAAAGTTTGTGTGATGATGTGAGTAAGGTAATGCATTTAGGGAAAATTAGCCCATGTGAAATGGTGTGATTCAGGATGTTTCAAATGCACTAGGAAACAGAAAATGAGACTTAATATTGATAAACTGGTGCCTTCATAAAATCAGCTAGAGATTGCAGTGGGAAGCTAATCAAGTGCTCTGTGTCAGCTGAAGTCATTGGAAAGAAGTGAGCTTAATTTTTATTAAGACTATGCAGAACCTGATGATTTGTACCTCAAATATCATCTGCAGTTATTGCTATTACACTGGAAAAAATATAAAAATATTAATATTAAAAAGGTCCAAAGAAAGCTGACGAAAATTAAGAAATGAAGAGTTTTTTGTTTTTGGGTTTTTTTTTTTTGGTGTATGTGTGTGTACACGAGTTTGTTCACTCTACCTGTCTCCCTTGAATGTCATGATGTAATGACATTAACCTTTTTCTTGGTGCATGTACACTATTACATAGGACAATACCTAAGAACTACCTTGAAAGAGTTACCACTTAGAGGAAATTTCTTAGAAGCAGTGTTTAGAAGAAATTCAAAGTCAGTATAGATGCTGACTTGTTACCTGAAACTGATTGAGACTATAAATAAGATTAAGCTACAGGGGTGAGGAAGGGAAAAAAAAAAGTGAGTGGGAGAAGTTTCTAACTCAAAGACTTGAATTGTGACATAGCACACATCAGAAAATCCACAAAACATAATTTTACAGTTTAATGAGTTATTATAAAACAAGCATCTTTGCAGCCCTCCCAGGTAATAAAGCATAACCATCTTCCAAAAGCTTCCTGCATGTGCCTTCTTGATCATGACACCTTCCTTTGCCTCCAGAGGTAGCTACTCTAATTGTTTTACTGCTTTACTTTAAGATTTGATTATCTGTGCATCTCAAAGAATGTAATTTAGTATTACCAGGTTTTGAAGTTTAAATAAATGGAATCATTTGATGTGTACGCCTTTTTTTTCTTGTTTTTATGCAATGTGGTTTTCAAAAATCATCCTTGTTGCAGGTATTGCCATCTATGATTTTGTTCTAGAGTGTATCATTTTAAAATGAATATGCTGCATTTTACCCATTGATTATATTTTTGATATATCTTCAAGTTCTTAACAATTTTGGGGAGTTACAACAATGCTACTTTGTAAATTATGCATGTATCCTGGTGTGTAGGTGCAAAAATTTCATTTGTCCTGAGCATGAACTAATTGGGTCATACATTGTTTTCCATAGTGATAGTCCAGAATACACTTAGACCAAGGATGTATGAAAGTGTTCATTGCTCCATGTTCACCAACCACTCAATATTGTCAGACATTTAATTTTGTCACGGATTCTGATTGTGGTTTTAATTTTCATCTTCTTGGTAGCCAGAGAGGTTGAACATCTTTTCTTGCTTACCTGACTATTTGGAAATTCTCTTTGATATTTCTAAGAGGACATTTGCCCATTTTCTGTTGGTGGATCTTTTTTTAAAGATTGTAGTTCTTTGTTTTATAAACACAAACCTTTTATTAACTAATGGTGCTGTATATAATCTATGCTGTGGGTTACACTTTGCTGCTAATGGATATTCTGTGAACAGATTGTCTTAATTGTAATGTGGTCCTATGTATTAATCTCTTGCTTTGGTTTATGCATTTTGTGGTTTTTTTTTTTTTTTCCGGTACCTGGATTGAACCTAGGGATGTTTTATCACTGAGCTGCCTCTGAAGTCCTTTTTATATTATTTTTTTCATTTTTTTTTAAAATTTTTTTCATACATGTATGTAGAGTAATAATGTCTATCTCAATCTACAGTCCTTCCCATCCCTGCCCACCATCGCCCCCTTCCTCCCCTCTGTACAACCAAAGTTCCTTCATTCTTTCCTATCCACCCCGCCCTATGGATCAGCATCTGCTTATCAGAGAAAACATACAGCCTTTGGTTTTTTGGGATTGGCTTATTTCACTTAGCATTATATTCTCAGTTCCATCATTTATCTGCAAATGCCATAATTTCATTCTTCTTTAAGGCTGAGTAATATTCCATTGTGTGTATGTACCACGTTTTCTTATCCATTCATCTGCTGACGGGCATCTAGGTTGATTCCATAGTTTTGCTTTTCATGAATTGAGCTGCTATAACATGGTCAGCATCATTCGCAATGAAGGAAAATTGAAAGGCTTCCCCTAAAACTGGAAGAAGGCAGGGATGCTCTTTTTTACCACTTCTATTCAACATCATCTTGAAACCTATCAGAGCAATCAGACAGATGAAAGAAATTAAAGGGATACAACTAGGAAAAGAAGAACTCAAACTATCAGTATTTGCCAACAACATGATTCTCTATTAGAAGATATCTAAAAAATTCCACCAGAAAACTTCTAGAACTCATAAATGAATTCAGCAAAGTAGGAAAATATTCAAAAATCAAATGCCTTTCTATATTAAGCAACGAATCCCTGACAGAGAAATTATGAAACTACCCCATTCACAATAGCCTCAACAAAAATAATACATGGGAATCAATCTAACAAAAGAGATGAAAGACCTCTACAATGAAAATTACAGAACACTGAGAAGAAATTGAAGAAGACCTTAGAAGATGGAAAAATCTCCCATATTCTTGGATAGGCAGAATTAATATTGTCAAAATGGCCATACTGCCGAAAGTGTTATACAGATTCAGTGCAATTATTATTGTAATCCCAGTGACATTCTTCATACAAATAGAAAATTCAGTCAGAAATTCATTTGGAAATATAGAGACCCAGAATAGCCAGACAATCCTTAGGAAGAAGAGTGAAGCAGGAAGCATCACACTACCACACCTTAAACTACACTACAGAGCAATAGTAGCAGAATAGTAGCCATGGTATTGGCACCAAAATAGACATGTAGACCAAAGGGTGCAAAATAGAAGACACAGAGACAAACCCACATATATGGTTATCTCATACTAGACAAAGCTACCAAAAATATACATTGGAGAAAGATAGCCTATTTATTGTCTTTTGATACAGGGTCTGCTAAATTGTCTGAGGCTGTTCTTTAACATGTGGATCTTTCTGCCCCAACTTCCCAAATCACAGGGAATTTAGGCCTGCGCCCTTGTGCCCACTACCTTGTTTTTTTTTTTTTTTTTTACGGACTGCATTTTCATTCTTTGTACACAAATGTGATACAACTTTCGTTTCTAGGGTACATGATATAGATTCACACCATTCATGTAATCATACATATACATAGGGTAATGGTGTCTGTCTCATTCCACCATCTTTCATACCCCGCCCCCTCCCTCCTCTCTTATCCCTCTACATAATCTAAAGTTCTTCCATTCTTCTCTTACTGCCCCCCCATTGTGTATCATCATCCATTTATCAGGGAAAACATTCAGCTCTGGTTTTTTTGGGATTGGCTTATTTCACTTAGCATGATATTCAGCCAATTTCATCCATTTATCTGCAATGCCATAATTTTATCTTCTTTAAGACTGAATAATATTCCATTGTATATATATACTTTTTCTTTATCCATTCATCTATTGAAAGGCATGTAGTTGGTTACATAATCTAGCTATTGTGAATTGAGCTGCTATAAACATTGATGTGGCTGCATTACTGTAGTATGCTAATTTTAAGTCCTTTGGGTATAACTGAGAAGTGGGATAACTGGGTTAAAAGGTGGGTCCATTCCAAGTTTTGTGAGGTTTTCTCTACACTGGCTTTTTAGAGTGGCTGCACCAATTTGCAACTCCACCAGCAATGTACAAGTGGTGCCTTTTCCCCCACATCCACACCAACACCTATTATTGCTTATGTTCCTAATAGCCATTCTAATAGAGTAAGATGAAATCTTAGAGTTGTCTTAATTTGCATTTCTGTGTGTGTGCCTACTGCTTTTATATTTTAATTACAAAAAAATTCATACCTTTAAAGTCATGAAGATATTTTCCTGTATTATTTTGTAAGAACTTTATTTGCATTGTACATTTAGGTCAATAATCATCTGAATGTGTATGTGGCGCGCACCTGTGTATTAGGGTGTATTTAATTTTTTTGCCATATACCCAGTTATCCTTTTATCAATTACTAAGAAAACCATTTTTTCCCCAGTCTTTTATAGTATTATACCTCCGATCTGTATGAAGGACCCAAATATAGGATGATCTATTTCTATACTCCCTATTCTGTACTATTAGTTTATTTTTTTGTCCCAATATGATTATTTGTCTTGTGCTGTGGCTGATCCTAATTCCCCTTTTCTCCCTTCTTTCCTCCACACCCCTCCTTTTCCTTTTTCTTCTTCCTTTTCCTTTTCCTTCCCATCTCTCTATATCCCCAGCTCTTTTAAATATTCTATTTTTAGTACATGGCTGTTCCAAGCTGTTATTTAACTTGAAATCTTCTTTCCTTACCCTCCCAAGTAAATGGAATTACAAGGAGTAGGTCACTGCAGCTGGCTGGTTAAGTTTTTATTTGATTTATAATATTATTACATTGTGGTCAGGAGAATATACATTGTATAGTTTTAATAGTTGAAATTTTTTTTCAGCTTGCATGGTGACTCAGGAAAAAGTTAATTTTTATAATATTCCTTGTCGCTGTGAGAGAGAGAAACAGAAAGAAAGAATGAATGCGTTTTTTTTTTTTTTTTTTTTTTTTTTTTTTTTTTTTGGTTATTATGTGGTCTTAATTTCTATTGGGTAAGGGTTGGTTACAGGCTGTTGAAATCACTTGTTTTCCTTTCTTAATTTTTTCCTGTTTAACTATTACGTATTTGCTAGGATGTGTTAAGAATTTTCACTCTATTTACACATTTGCCTACTGATACTTGTCATTTTGTCAGTTTTGGCTTTATGTACTTTGATCTCATGTTAGTAAGTTATATATTCTTGAATTGGACCGCTTTATTTTTAAATGACTTCCGTTATTTCCAGTTACATTTTCCCCTTAATGTTTACTTTGATATCACTCCCTGATTTTCTTTGAATTAATGTGTGCATGCTATACTTCTTAGAAATCCTTTAACTTTTAGCATCCTTGTTTTAGTTGATACAGTTAAAATCACATAGTGGATTTTAAAACTCCATTTAGATAATATTTATCTTTAATTGAGCATTTATGCCATTTATACTTAATGTAAATATTGGTGTGTGAGTTTATGTATTTCTGAAAATTAGAACTCTTCAATCTTTTTTTGCCTTAGTCCTCGAACTAGCTTGAGTTCACGTGTGAGTATATTTGGCAAAGTCCTTGAAAATG
The DNA here is from genome assembly GCF_902686445.1 of Sciurus carolinensis. Lineage (NCBI taxonomy): Eukaryota > Metazoa > Chordata > Mammalia > Rodentia > Sciuridae > Sciurus > Sciurus carolinensis. Next base: position 24,330,690 of record NC_062216.1, read on the forward strand.
GCTTGTCTCATTAAAAATTAACTCTATACAATAGTATAAAAATACTATTTTTTGGTTCTGATTTTGAAAGTGATTTATGTGATGTTTGTGAAAGAAAAACTTCATGTTTTTTAGTTCTCTGATAGTTATTTGAGTAACCAAATAGCTGTGTTAAGAATTAAAATCTTTTATGTTTATGGGGAATGCATATTTCAAACAAATTTTTTTTTGATGCTGGAATTTTCTGGCTTGTCTGTTAGAATTCTCAACTGTTTTTTCTTTCATGCTATAATAATTTTATAGCTATGTGTGTAGCTTGAATTGATTTTTCCTCCTTATGGGCTTTGCTTTGTCTACTCCCCACCAACTTTTTTAGTTTTCCATGCTTAGGGAAGAGGACTTGACAACCACAGGTTAAAGTATATTGCCACATTAGGTGTGCACATGTAAATTTGCAGTACCCACTAACCATTGTGACCTGTGTTCTTTTCACCTGCTTCTTCCAGTAATGCTTTTAGTTTCAGGAGTGAAGGATATAATTTTTAACTACCTTTATCTAATACAAGTGCTTTTATTTAATTTATAAAGCCATTTAAATATTTTCATTATTCAAAATCTTAAAGTATATAGATGAGTAGTGTTATTCTTTTGTCTTCATCACTTAGCTTAAATAGTAATTCATGCCCAATTCGTTTCATCTCTATCCTTGTTTATTTTTTTTTATCCTTGTTTATTTTTAATTCAACCTGAAATATTTTATATAGGTGGATGTGCGCACACATATATTTCATTATGTATTTCTAAAAGAACAAGGTTCTTTTAAAACTATTATCTAAAATAAGAATGTTCCTTAAATCAAATATGTTTCACATTTCTCCAATTGCTGCATTAAAAATTATATGTCAAAATCTATATATCCTTCAGTCTTTTTGGGTTTTGTTTCTAAACTTTATAAGTTCCCTTCCTTTTTCCCTCACTATTTGTTTCCTTGTTGAGTTTTCCTGATTGCATATCTGGGCTGTCATTTAACATGTTTGTCTGTCCCTGTATTTTTCTGCAAATTGGTAGTCAGATCTAAAAGGAAAAAAGAAAAAAAATGTTTTTAAATATAATATCTCTTAAAACTAGGGTGATAGATTTCTCACTCTTTAGAATTATAAGGGGCTTTAGGTGGAAACCATTGCGATGCTCTTGTCATCTGTCCTTCCCTCCCCCTGGTTTTTAGATAGTAGTAACATCCCAGAGAGGTCGTGGTGTGTGTAGAATCCCTTGTCTAGTGGAGGTTAAGTTAGAATCTAGGGTTTCTTTTGAAAATAGAAATATTCTTTTCTTCTGAATTTTTAAGTCCTACATGTTCTACCACTTCAGTATTTTTGATTCATTAGGTGTTAATCCTGAGCATTGTCCCAAGCTATGCATAGAACTTCATGAATTTGTCTCTCTGCTCTCCTACTTTAGCCTCACCCTTATTGTAATTCCTGTTATTCTGGTAGTATCTACTCTGTATCAGAGTTCTCTTTGCCACACCTTCCAGTGTACCTTTACTTTTCTAAAGTGTGACTGGATAGCAGTTTAACCTGTCCATGATTCTTTTACTCTGAGAGAAGGTGATATCTATGGACCCCACAACATGAGAAATTTGATGAACTCATAAGTTTTTAAAATTTCACAGGTCTGTTACAAAGTAATATATATGTTTTACAAAATTAAAGTGATGTGGAATTAAACACTGAATGTAACCCCACCTCCCTACTTCTTTCTCATTCCTCATAACAATTATGAAGTTTGCTTGTCTCATTAAAAAATTAACTCTATACAAATACAGGCAAAATTATCTATATTACATGTACACACAAGTTTTTATCCTTAAAATAAATGTTTGCAAAACTTGTACTTGTGTATCGTTGTTAAGTTTTTACAGGGAGAATATTATCCTTTAAGTTAGCACTAGCTGTCATTTTCATTTTTATGACCAAGTTGTAGATCAGGAAAAACAAGTTTGGATAGTACCTACCAATACCAGGAAAACTTGTGGGTAGGTTTTTCATTTTATTAAAGACATGTAAGAATGTAAATAAAAACTAAATCATTTATAGGTATCATACAATGTGATTTTTAGAAAAATCTTGTGGCAATAGAACACACCAAAGAACCCCAAATGACCAAATTTATATTGAGGTAATTTAGTAAAATTAACTCTGTCAAAGCTTACCCTGTCCAAACAAAACAAAAAACTGTTTCCAAGAAAATTTGAAAACCACAGGGGATTCCACTACTTCTTTCTATCATAAATGTTAATAGCTAGCATCTGGATTAAATGGAATATTCCTGTGGCAATAATTCTAGTCTCTATTCTTTCTGGAACCCTGTCTCTCAAATCCTAGTGGGACTTTTCAAGAAGTTCTATTTATCTGAGGTTCATACTTTTGAAATATAGAACCGGTTTAGTTTATAAAATTGAAAGAAAAGTTTTAAAAAGACCCCAAATAATTAAAATGTACTAGACAAATTGGATATAGAACTTTTCTCTTATGCTTCTGAAATCTGCCTTTCCTTTCCTCACTGCAATTTTCCTATATTCTTGTTGAGTTGGAATGAACCTTAGAGGTTGTCTATTCAATATCAAAGAAAACATAATTTTCAGAAACCTCTCCAGTCCTACGAAATTCTCTCTAATGGACAATCCTCTTAAATTTAGTATCCTACATAATGGGCATTCCACAAAGAGAATATGACATTTTGAAGGAATCACCTTAGATGTAGCTATACATTTTTGAACTGTGATTGCAAATGAGCATCAGTTCTGTTTGAAATTTTGTTTGGAATAGCTTTAATAAAACTATTCTTAGTTATTTTGTGAATTTTATAAAAATATCTAACAGAGAAACAATTGGAGTACTTAACTTTGAAACACATTCTACCAAAAGCCTTTTTAAAGCACAAACTCTTTGTGAGATAGGAACAAATGGGTAGGTAAGAGAGAGCGGGAAAATCTCCTGCTTAGTAAATCTCTTTTTGCATATTTCCCGCACACAATAGTTAAGTTACTAGTATGTTGATAAGACGTTTCTTCTTCTCCTCCTAAACTAGAATGTCTACTGGTTAGTTCTTGAAGGTAACCAGAGGCTGCTGAAGGGATTAGTGAGAATAAAAACACTCAATTTTCAGTTAGTTGGTTTTTAAATCTTAATTAGACAACTATAGTACATTTTAGACAATTAAGAATACACTTAAAACCAAAAGTCTTGAGAGACCTTTGGTATGTTTTAGTTTTTATTGTTATGATTCATATAATTTACTGAATAAATTACTACATTTATAAAAGTGTACATTATTGCAGTGTCCCTCCCAGCTTTCTGCACTGGAAATGAAAAAGGGGCATTGTCTTCACCTAGAATCTCCTTTTTATGTCGGTATTAAATACTTTGTTCCCCTTATGTTTATCTTAAAATGAAAAGAAATAATGTTTCTATTGTCTCCTGCAGTTGGGACTGATGCTATCGAAGCTATATTGTGAGTGCTTTCAAATTCTCAGACCAGTTTTGTCTGTTATACTTGGCGCTTAGTCATCAGCACACGTAGCAGGACCTGATTAAGAAGGCTGTTCCGCCTCTAGCCTTGCTAGATTGTAGCCACTAGAACCCAGGCTGCAATAATTTCCCATTTGATGACATCATCCACTGTGGAAGAACCCAGTTGCTTCAGCCAGTCGAACTACATACAGTTCTAAACATCATCAATATGGCATCTCCCTTCCCTGCTGCAGCAGGGGGTGGGGAAAATGCCACTGTTTTTTAAGCTAGCAAGCTTTTTTTTTTTTTCTTTTTCTTTTTTCTTTTTTTCTTCTTTTTAAAAATTCTAATCATGGATGGCTTCTTCTGATCCCTATTTGCCTTATGACGGGGGAGGAGACAATATTCCCCTGAGGGAATTACATAAAAGAGGTAATATGCCATCCCCTGCTCTGAATCCTCTGTGGGTATGTTTGCATGTGGCTGGGCGGTTCTCTAGTTTAAATAGGGTTCTCCTTCGTCCTTTGGATACTGCAGTGTGTGGTTTAGTTGCCAGGGTTGTTAGTAAGGGGGAAAATGCAGCCTACCGAAGGGTTCTGTGGTCGTCCCCGATTGTTTTCTCCTGTGCAGATTAGTACTGCTTCAGATCACGTGGCTCCGACTCACATCTTCTGACTAAAAAATCGCTTTCTGTTTAACTATGAAAATGAATTAAGCCGCTTTTACAGCTAACGTCGCATTGGTTGCCACTTAAAGTATGGTTTTCTTCCTTCAGAAACTGTTCCTTTAATTTTACACAGAGAAATGAAGTAGTCTGTGTACGACTAAATTTCAGCTGCTGCCAATTACCATATAGATTTACCACAAAGTAAAATTGTAGTAAAAATGCATATAGTTCAGAAGATTTAAAATGGTAATAAAGATGAAGAAATTGTTTATATTAACATTTTTCATTTAATATGTATTTAGGTAACGTACATTTACTACCTTGTCTTCCACAGGTATCTTATACAATTTGATATGAATAAAAACATTTAGGGTGATTTTCCACCTCTAGTTAGTAAACAGATCCATGTTTCCTTATTGATATCCTTTGCAATTTTTAACAGCATTTGTATAAACCAGAAAAGCGCCCGGTGTATTGTGTAATCTCTTGGCAGACACTGCCTCCTTCTCCCTAAAACTAATTGCATGTTAATTAAATTGCTCTTGTCGTTCATTTTCTTGAAATTGGTCATTCTAAAAATTGTTTGACATTTCCTGTGTCTAGAAGAAAAATGAACTTTAAAAAAATCCTCTAGCTAGATGATTCATTTATGAGACCTATTTAGTTTGAATACTGTATGACCTTATAAACTTACTTCATGGTTAACCCAAACTTTTATTTATGAAGAAATAAGGAAGTCTTGATTTTCTTGTTCGCCTGTTTTATTTAAAATATGCTTTTAAATCCTACTAGAACTTAAAATTTATGATATTGTTCTACAAATATCTATTGGTGGCATTTTGTGTGCTACAGACTATTTTACAGCTCTGAACAGTTGGAGCATTATTTATCCTGTAGAATTCTGTAGTTAATAAAAGATTGCTCTTTTATATTTTGAGAAAAACTTCTGTAGAGATCACTTTACATGTATTGTGCTTTCTCTTAAATAGTTGCCTTCTTTATAAAATTTCAATATATATGTAAATATGTTAAAACACTTAAGGAAATACTTGCAAGTATAAAAGAAAAAAATAATTTCTGCTAATCTCACCACCTGGAGATTTTTTTTCTGTTGTAATTCATAATGTGGTGATGATATGTTTTTCTTTACCCTGTGTTCCCATGATCTGTTCCCTTTTCTGCTAAGAGTTTCTTTAAACAGGAAACAAGGTGAATGAATAATGATTGTTTAAATGTCACCATTATTTGCTAATCAGTAATTCAACTGTAAAGCAGACAGACAAAGTTTTCTCTGCACTGGTACAACATCCCTTTGTTAATGTTGATAAACTAGAAGGCTTGGACTGAGAAATTAAATTCCCGGTGTGAACTCTGGTAGTCATTAATAGAACTTGCTATTAGACTCTGTAAAATATACAAATATAGAAAAATAAGTCAAAACATGTGAGAGAGAGCCTAGTCATTGCCATAATGAAAGTTTTTATTTCTATTATACTTTCATAATAATCCTTTTAAGAATCATGCTTAAGATCTAAATTGATCCCACTGATCAAATAGGTTCCTCATTCCTTTATGAGATGTGCTCTATCAATACAGGGCAGTGGCTTTTTTGGGGGAAGCAACATATACTTGAGGAACAGATCAGTCAGTTATTAGGTTTGTTTGACTGTACTGTGTTACCTAAGCATACCGTAGTATCCTAGTTTCAATGGGTAAGAGGTTGTTTGTCTATAATGTATGACCTATTGTCGCCATGGGTCAGCACATGGTGATGTGGAGATTGGCAGCTAACATGAGTCAAGAAAACGAATCAGATTTCCTGTGAGGACAAAACTGCAATGATTAGAAACAGATCTTCAGACTGATAAACGTGAAGAGGCAATTAAAGTATAAATTTGCAAAGGATATCAAATAAATTAAACATGAATCTGTTAACCAAACACCTGCATGCTAAAGCTGAGCATTACTTTTATTGGGTAAATTAGTACTGCACCATTTTTTCTTTTTGTGGTTTTGTTTGTTTGTACTGGGGATTGAGCCCTGGGATGTTTTGCCTCTGAGCTACATCCCCAGCTCTTTTTATTTTTTATTTTGAGACAGGGTCTCACTAAATTGCTTAGGGCCTCACCAAGTTGCCCAGGCTGACCATGAACTTGCGATCTCCTGCCTCAGCCTCCCGAGTCTTGGGGATTATAGGCTTGTGCCACTGTGCCCAGCCTGTACCAGTTTTCAAGGTGAGATGATAAATAATGAAACTTCTATTCAAGTGAATAATATATATAAGCTAGATGTATAAGTAGTTTCAAAATAGGATTGTTATTGATAGATTAGAAATTAACATTACATTTTAGAAATAGAAGCAATGAAGCTGTCTCATAAATTACCTCTTCCTTTTTTATCAGGGAACCAACCAAACAAACAAATGAAAAAAACCCTTAATTTTTTGGACTGTTAGTTTGATTTAGTACTTTGGCTTTCTTCTTTTTTTCATGAAATTTAAGTAGTTTGGGGATTGAATTCCTTTCTTTTACCAGGTCCTTATAATGGGTCTTTGGCTCTTTACTCCATGAAGAGCTGTTTTTTTATTTTTTTGGTGGTCCTGAGAATTGAACTTGGCCTTACTCATGCTAGGCAAGTACTCCACTGCTGAGACAAACCAGCAGGGCCTATACAAAGCCTTTAAAAATTATTTGAATTTTTTTATTCATAGTATTTATTAAACTCTTATTCATATATAAGCATAACCAGTTGCTGTGGAGAATGGTGGTGGTAATAATAGCAATATTAATGATAGTTAATACTTACAGAATTTACTGCTTGACATATACTGTCCTATGTGCTTTACACGTATCAAATAATTTTAGTCCTTATCACAACTTTGTGAAGGTTTGTACTATTAGAATCTCTGTTTTTCCAGTTGACAAAACTGAGGTAAGAAATGCTAAGAAAAGTCAGCATTTGATGCAGATATTTGGCTCATCCTCTAATCCTAAGGACATGTGCTGCTCACTGTATATATCTGCAATGACCTGCCTGGTAAGGTTGGCTGGTAAGGGGCATAACAAGGCTTCCTAAATTGAAATAAGGAAACAACCCCCCAAGGAAGTTAACACATTGCTAGTGAATAGTGTAGACAGCATTTCTGTGGGCCTTGGTGGAGGAAGAGAGAAGTCTGCTTTTCACAAGTGTACTTAAGTAGGCTGTCTTCAAGTACACAGGGAATTTGATAGGATATATCTTGGTGGAGAAAACAGAGTGAGTAAAATGCTGTAACAGGAGAGAATGCTGAGTATGTTGCTACTCTGATTGGGTTTTGTTTTATCAAAACTAATATACTTGCTTTTTTGTTGAGTCAGTAGAAAGGAATAGTAAAGAAAGGTAGATGTATTAAATAGTCTTTTTCCTATTATATAGATGAATCTGTTCAATTTTTTCCCTCCTGAAAGTATCAGTAATTAGCATTTTTGCACATCATTTTTAAATCCAAAAAAGATATGCTTATTGCCAAAGGGACATTGTGTAGGCTCCTTGTAAAATGATTTTAGGATTCAAGCACTTGCTGCTTTTTTATTACCCCTAAGTTTTTATTCAACCAGAAAATTAAAATTAATTCATCTACATGGTCTGTAAATAAAAGAGCAAATGAAGAGTCTTTCTTTGGTGTTAGAAACTGTTTTATACTGTTGTTTTTAGAGTAGTTTTAAATTTATTTTGCCTACAATTTTTGAATTTTAAATCTTCAATAAATCTTGATCAATGTTACTACCTGTAGCTCTATTTCTAAAATAACTGACCCTTTACTATGATTAATTTTATATCATCTCATGGCTTATACATCAGAAATACTGTTTATATCAAGATTTCAAAATGTTGCTGGACATGGTGGCACACACCTAGAATCTCAATGACTGGGGAGACTGAGGCTGGAGAATTGCAAGTTTCAGGCCAGTCTCAGTAACTTATCAAGACCCTGCCTCAAAAAATAAAGACTGGGGATGTAGCTCATTGATAAAATTGCACCTGTGTTCAATCCCCAGTACTAAAACAAACAAAAATTGTGAGCAGATACCATATTGATTAGGTTTATAGTTTTGGCTGTTTCCAAGCATTAAGAACTCTACTTTGTACCTGTACAGGAGATTAGTTGCTAAATTATACTTTTATATTTTTATAATTAACATGTTTAATTTGTAGTTTTTCATAGTCCTTTACCACTTCAATAAGGTCAAAAAATAGACCTAGTTTCTTTTGTAAATTCTTATTTTTTTAATCACCTAGTATGTAGAGATAATTCGTGAACATGAAATTTGCTTCCAAGTGTACATATATCCTAATATCCACTCTACCTAAGAATGTCGCTTTTTATTCTGAAGTGGTGGCAAAACAGAGAAGAAAATAGTGAATGGAATTGGGTAATGAGCTTAGCATTGCTACCGACTGGTTGTGTCTCTTTGGTCAGCTTATTGAGGTTTGCAGTTAATTTCCAAGTCTTTGCAGTTTAGTTATGTATGACTGTGATGACTGTACAGATTTTTAAGAGCATATTTTTATTTATACTGTTAATTTATCCATCCAATATTTAATCAACCACCTACTAAGTGCAGGACACGGTGCTTTACCATTACATTTTTCAGTCATTGATTTGAGACTCTACTATTCTATTACCAATACTTTCTTCACTTCTCCTATCACTTGAAACACTACTTTCCCTCCCTTACCAGGGTGACCATTTCTTATCAGTAACATTACAGAAGAGAGGAAAAAACCCATTCATACTGAGAGGGGGATGGTAGGTAGTGAAGGGAGACTAGACTTGGGCTAATACGAAGTAATTCTGTGTCAGGGAATACATAGAATGTTGGATTTCGCCGCCTTTCTTCCGTATTTTAAAAAGTGTATGTTTTATGTGTGTCTGATATAATCTGTCTTAGAGCTTAAATGGCAAGTCTTACTATTCTCACATCTTGGAGATGGATCTCAGAGGTAGAAAGTAGCATCTAGTAAGTAGCTATATGCCTACCTTTTCAGGGAGACTGTTTGCTTTTGAGAAGAATCTTAGGCTGCTGTTGATGTGACTGTGACTTTACTACTGAACTCAGTATAAGGTACGCAGCTTTTGTGTGTGGTGTGTATGTGTGTGTGAGAGAGAGAGAAAGGCAGATAATTTAATTATACTTGTTTTTCTCTAGTTTAGCATTTGTTAAAGTATAGGTATATGTGTTGAGCACAAAATTAATTGGATTGTAGCCAGTATTTTAAAAAAGAAAGAGAATAGAAAGTGAAATATCACTATATGTGAGGAGTAAACTTCATTACTAACCTTTGGTTTACTTAGGTACATTCTGTTAAAGTTGGAGAACAAGTTTCTAAGTATTCACCTGGAAGGATAGTTAACTCTGTCTCGGGTAAAGCCTCTTGCGGCATAAGATGATCTGGAACAACCTGATGGTAAAACAGGATGCATTACTATCAAAGAATTCTGCTGAAGCATGGGAATAAAACACCACCCTATGACTATAATTACACATTTTTTTAACTGCAACATTTAAAGTACTATAGGAAAAAGTGGGCTGGAACCTGGAAAAAAAGATCAAGAGGAAGGGTGATGGTGAAGTATAGGTTTGTTTCTCATCCAGGCCAGTGCGTCTGCACATGTGTTTGGGGAGAGGGCAATACTAATAGTTTCTTAACCCTACTCTGAGGAAGAGTATACATATATCGTAAAATATCAAGTGAATCACCCTGAAATTATTTTTTAGGCAGTAGTTAGTACGTGGTAATGACTTTGGAATCAACCTAGTTTGAATCCCGGTTCGCTACTTACTAGTAGTGTGATCTTAGTTTATTTCCTAATATTCCTGTCAATGTTTTCAATAATAGAAAAATAGAGATAATAAGACCTATCTTGCATGTTGTGAGTATCAAATGACCATTGTATGTAAGTACTAGTACTCAGTGAAGCTCGTGGTTTTATGTTATTTTTAGACATAAGCTAGTTACATTGTCAGCCTCTGTGTTGGAAAGATATTTAATTCTGATATAGTCTCAGTTATCTATCTTTTCCTTCATCGTTTGTGGGTTTTATTATTGTTGTTTGTTTGGTGGTACTGATGATTTCACCCAGGACCAAAAAAATTAATTTTTTGGATTTTAGTCTGAAAAGTGAACTCAGGAGGGCCTCATGCATGCTAGGCAGAGGCATTCTACCACTGAGTTATATCCCCAGACCCTTTTAAATGTTGAGACAGGATCTAAGTTGGCCAAGCTGGTCTCAAAGTATAATCCTCCCGACCTAGCCTCTTGAGTAGCAGGGGATCACAGGTATGCAACACGTGCCTGACTATCTTTTTTACTTTGGTGATATATCTGGACCATACCTAACCAAGGCTTTAAATTCTGCTCTTGTATTTTCTTTTAAGGTTTTATAGTTTGGGCTCTTATATTTGGATCAAGTCCATTTTGAGTTATTTTTCATTTATGTGTGAGGAAGGGTTCCACTTTCATTCTCTCTCTCTCTCTCGATTTTTTTTTTTTTCCGGTGCTGGGGATTGAACCCAGGGCCTTGTGCTTGCAAAGCAAGCACTCTACCAACTAAGCTATCTCCCCATCCCCACTTTCTTTCGTATCATGTGTACAGTCGTCCCAGCAGCATTGGTTCTTTCTACTTAGCAAATATTGTTCAAGAGCTTGATATTTTAAATTTTTTAATAATTTTCATCCTTCTATTTAGATTACAGATGTTAGATAATAATAGATTTTTGTGTTTCTAGGTATCTTGAATTTTATCAAGTTCTGTTTGGGGAAAAATAAGTCTAAAAGTCTTCTTGGTGCAATTTTTTTTGCAGACAATTGCAAGCCTTTATAGTTCATTCATTGGATAATTTTTCCTGCTAAAACTTTCAGTGTTTTTAATATTCGGACTATGACAATGTCCACTATTTATGGAAAAACTTGGTCATTGATCATACATTTTAGGAATTTGTTTCCTATGTCCATATGACATAATGAATTAAATTATGTTAGAAATCTATGAAATTTTGCTTAATGTAAAGCTGAAGAACTTTTGTCCGAATTCATGAGATTTTTTCTATCTGTCATATGTGTCAAATTTTTGGGGTTAAGATTAGTATCATGAGTAATATATGCAGCCTGATGAGATTTTAAATATCAAAGTATTTGAGCAGAAATAATAGCTTGTTTATTGATTTCCTATTATCTATCAAATAAGATATTAAATATTTTACCTTTTAAAATATTAGTCTCAGAAGCAGATGAACAAAATGAAAGTATGTCATACAGGTTGGTAAGTAATTGGTACTGGCTTTCAGAGCTGGAATTGACTCTAGATCTTTCCAACCTGAAAGTGCACTGAAGTCATGGAATTTCTACTACTAGGGCCGCTCCTGAAAGGAAAGTGATCTTTTTTCTAGTCTTTTTGTTCATGTTTTTCAGCTGGTCAGAAGTAAAATTAGATAGTAGGATGGCAGTTTGCTGCATCTGGAAGTCAGTTCTTGAGAATTTTTTTAAGTGTAGGGTGAATTTGTACAATATCAAAGCTTCCGTATAGTCTAAGATGTGGGGATCTAGGTAACTTGAACTGTCCCTATATCTTTTTTTTTTTCCTTACAAAGGGATACAACTTTAATCTTTCCTTGATCATTGCATTTTAGGACACTCTTTAGAAAAATAAATGCTTAGAACAAGATTATAATCCTAAAAGGTGACTTAGCATCAGGTAGGAGGATGGACATCAATGGAAGGGAGTGAGCATATATATTTTGGTAGATGGTTCCCTCTATTAGGGCACTAACTATTAGGACCTACATATTTTGGTTCTGGGTTTATTATCTGACTAGGAATAAACAAAATTATATTGATTCCAGAGGCAAGGTGAACAGCAGGATCCAATCTAATACAGGAACTAACAAATGCCATAAAGTTTTTAGAGTGTGCAGGAACCTAAAAATGATAGTTTAGTATTAGCTCTAGTTAACAGACAAGATAAACTGAGCGCTTAGTTAACCAACATTAAGTAACCTGGCCAATGTCACACACTCTAAAGAAGTGTACAGAAATGAGGTTTCATGAAAATGTGAAGTCATTTTTGCTTAATAGGCTTATTGCCAGTTGTGGTTAATCCTAACAAAATAGATGTAGGATGACTCCTTGTATCCTTTTGAAGTTTAAATTGTTAAAATTAATTGGCTCCAACTGTCTTATATCACCTCTATCTTGGGATTTATATATACAGGAACTAGAGGTTTGATTGGTCTAACTTGAATCATGTACTTTTTCCTTAGCTGTCTGGGGTCCCTTGATTCATCCCTCACCAAGACTTCATCCCTCACCAAGACTGCATGTAGTGAGGGGTTAGAAATTTCTTGAAATAATTGAGTTCTGTTGTATAAGAGGGCTAGGGAATCAGGTAGGCAAGAAAGATAAGGGCCCATTACACAATAATAACTAATGTGAGGCTAATTACTGGATACTGTGGTTTTTTTTGAGCTATACCTAATTATTAATATTGATATACTGATAGTGGGATGGTAAAAACTATAAGAACAGACAGCAAAAGACTTAAGATGTTAACAATTAATTGGAAAGAGGATGACAAGCAAATACCGTATTTTAGGTATTGTTTATAATGACAAACTAACCCTAAAGATTCATTTAGTAAATTATAGTGTGTCAAAAACAATTGAATATAGTCCATTTGAAATCACCAAAAATGATGGGCACATACATGTATGACATGAAATGGCTTTAGAAGCTCGGCACGGTGGTGCACACCTGTAATCCCAAGGACTCAGGTGATGAATAGGGAGGATCACAAGTTCAAGGCTAACCTCAGTGAGATAAAGAGATCATCAACAACTTAAAATACAAAAAGGACTGGGGGATGTAACTTTGTGGTACGAGTGAAAAAACAAAACAACTTTATAAACAACTGTGACGAATAATATAATATGGTCTCATGGATTTTACTTAGGGAAAATGTGGAAGACTGAAACCAGTCACCAGTTAAATGATCATATCTCTAATCCTGTCAATTTTCTCTCCTTTCTTTCCCAGCAGACCTTTATGTAGCTGGGTAAAACTGTTTCTACATCTGATTTATTGCAGAAACTAAAGCCTTTTACTTGAAACCTTTTGAAAACCAGAAACCCATCTCCTATAACTCAAAAGTACTTGCTTTGACAATTTGTGTCTTTTTTGGGTTTCAGAAGCCCTTAATTTGAAATGTGGAAATGATAATACTAAATCTTTTCTCCATAGTCTGCATTGAACTTTACCTATGATAATGGGTGTCTTGTACTAAATTGGTTGGGAGATGTGGACAGGATCAGGAATTGAGTTAGGGGATGTGGGCTAAGGAACCTTTAATTGTATTTCCAGAAGTTCTATTACATGTCCACTATTGTCATCACAGGTAAGTGAGAGTTATGTATGTATCAAAACATGGGCAATCCTGGGGTAATCCTGACATTTAGGTTATAAAATCCAACTGTAAGACTTTTACTGAGGACAAGAAAGGCATCATCAGGGAAGCAGTGATCTCAAAACCTGTATATCCTCTTGAAGACCTCTTGCCAGAGATCCCTTCCATATATCAGTTTAGAAAAGCCATATCATTTCCTAATTACCAATCTTGAAATATGTTTTAGGAATAAGGAAAGGTGTATGTTATATATGAGAGAATTTCAATTTGTGCATATGGCACTACCTAGAAGATAGGCTTCATGCATATTGAAGTGAGAAGTGGTAATTAGTATCTTAAACTGTGCTTATTTTAACTTGTATATAAATATGGCCATGTATTGTGGGGCATGTTGAGAAGTACAGAAGTTTTGCTTTTTAGTTTTTTGCATGGAAGAGTAAAGGATCAGAAGTCTGTGCTTCCTCAGTAAGCAGAATGAAGCAGGGGAAATGTTGAAATTTGCAAAACATTTCATGAGAGACTTTAAAAAAGTAATTTCAGGTTTGGGAATATAGTTCAGTGGTAGAGTGCTTGCTAAGCATGCACAATCACCAACGTTGAAAAAAAAAAAAGGTATTTTCAGACTTAGGAGGATTGAAAAATAATAGTTTCTCACATGCCCTTCACCCTGATTCCAAAATGTTAACATTTTACCACATTTGTTCATTCTCTTTTTCTTTCTTTCAGTATTATCTATGCTATCATGTGTAGTATATAGCATTTTATATAGATAATAGTGCATCTACAATTATATATTTTTTCCCTACATTTTTTTTTCATCATCATGTAAAGAGTTAAAATGCAAAGAGGTAAACAGTACCTCTGCATATTTAATACATGTTTCTCTCTACATATTTAAGTGTATATTTCCACAAGGAAAGACAATGTCTTTATATATAGCCACTAGTACACATTTCAAATCAGAAATTGACATTGATACACTACTGTATTTGATGTGTATACCTTTTCAATATTTCAGTGGTACCACCATGTCCTTTAGTTGAAAGCGAGACATGTTGGTTTTCTGGTCCAGGATCTATTCTGAACACATGTTATGTTTAGTTGTCATGTCTCTTTTAGTCTTCTTTAATCTAGAACTGTTCCTCAGTTATTCCTTTATCTTTCATAACTTTGACATTTTTGGAGAAAAGCATTATTTTGTAGAATTTTCCTCAGTTTCAGTTGGATACATCTGTTTTTTTCCAAGATTGAATTTGTGTATATTTGACCAGAATACCACAGAAGTACTTTATATCCTAACAGAAAAACACATAGAGGCTCTTGATTTTTTCTTCCAAAAGTATTTAAAGTTACCAATTTAAATATTATTATGTGGAAACAGATTTGCAAATTTGTCAATATTTATGTCTTCCTATTATATTATTTCCAGTTGCTTTTTCTTAAGAAAACATTTGTAGCCTTTAAAGTAGCTTTTTACCAAGTGGAATTATTGAATGAAATCAGGATGAGATGGGGTGGGGAAGAGTTTAAAGCTTTAAGTATAGGTTTGAGTGTATGTTTCATGTAATGAAACATGGGCATTGCAATGCAGGGATTGGGCCTTTAAACCCTCAGCCAAGAATGGTGAATTATTTATTCCTGGAGTACTTATGCCAGAACACTGAAATCAATATACTGTTCTCCTTTTAGAAGTCTTATATCTTCCCAAGGCAAACATTCAAATGTGTAAATAGGGAGATAAGAAAACCCTGTTAGATAAAAGCAAATAGATATTTAAGTTTACTAGTACAGTATTCACTTTCAATGAAATGTTGTCTTTTTATTTCCCTTCTTTTAAAAATTTGTTCTAATTAGTTATACATGATAGCAGAATGCATTGTGACTCATTGTACACAAATGGAGCACGACTTTTCATTTCTCTGGTTGCACATGTTGCAGTCACACCATTCTTGCGGTCATACATGTACATAGGGTAATAATGTCCATCTCATTCCACCATCTTTCCTCCCCAGTCCCCTCCCCTCATTCCCCTCTGCCCAATCTATATTTCCTCTATTCTTCCCTTGCCCCACTCCCCGTTATGGATAGCATCCACATATCAGAGAAAACATTGGGCCTTTGGTTTTTGGAGATTGGCTTATTTTGCTTAGCATGATATTCTCCAACTCCATCCATTTACTGGCAAATGCCATGATTTCATTCTTCTTTAAGGCTGAGTAATATTCGGATATATATATATATATATATATATATATATATATATATATATATCACAGTTTATCCATTTATGTATAGAGCACTAATCTCCAAGTTATATAAAGAACACAAAAAACACCAAAACAACAAATAACCCAATCAATAAGTGAAACTGAACAGACACTTCACAAAAGAAGATATACAATCTGTCAACAAATATATGAAAAAAGTTCAACATCTCTAACAAAGAAATGCAAATCAAAACTACTCTAAGATTTCATCTCACTCCAGTCAGAATGGCAATTATCAAGAATACAAGCAACAATAAGTGTTGGTGAGGATGTGGGGAAAAGATACACTCATTCATTGCTGGTGGGACTGCAAATTGGTGCAACCACTCTGGAAAGCAGTATGGCGTTTCCTTAGAGAACTTGGAATGGAACCACCATTTGACCCAGCTATCTCACTCCTTAGTCTGTACCCAAAGGACTTAAAATCAGCATACTACATTGACACAGCCACATCAGTTTTTATAGCAGTTCATTTCACAATAGCTAAACTGTGGAACCAACCTAGTTGCCCTTCAAGAAATTGATAAGTCTTTGTGCACTTGTTGAATTAATTCCTAGAAGTAGGAATCTTGTATTTTGATAGGCACTTCCAGATTGACCTTACAAATGGTCATATCAGTCTTTCCTTTCACTGTCAAATCCAATAATTTACACTCTTGAATTATGATATTTCTTACCCCATTTTATCTCCAAACTCTTTTCTAACAGTAATGTTTAACTATCTCTTACAGACCATATTCGCATCGTCTGTTTATTCTTTTAAGAAGTAGGAATAAAAGTATGTAACCCAAAATGTATGTTTATAATTCTCATTGTGAAACCAAAGCCTAAGTACTTCATATTACCATTTAAAATTCATATTCTGTATGACATTTTCTTAAATTAATCCCACCTAGTTTGAGACACTATAGTCCCTCATTTTTAATAACAAATTTAAAATAGTTAATATGATTAAAATTCATTTTTATAGTGCTTTGATATTGGAACTTTAAAATATGAATTGGATTATACCTTGAAATGAGGGATTTTTCCCACCCATCTAGAATATGTAGATTGTTTCCATGCATCTACAATGTGTAGATGAGTGCCATTTATATAAAAGTTAATAAATGTCTTCAGTTGAGTTTGGTTTGTGCTTTGCAAACTTTAGGTCAGGGGTTGACAAACTATAACCCATATGTCTAATCTTACCCTTTATCTGTTTTGTAAATAAGGTTTGTTTTTTTTTTTTTTTTTCCCGCGGTGCTGGGGATTGCAAGGCAAGCACTCTACCAGCTAAGCTATATCCCCAGCCCGCAAATCAGTTTTATTGGAATGCATTCATGCCTACTCACTGACATATTTCTGATTTATTTTGTGCTTCCATTGTAGAGTTGAGTAGTTGCAACTATGTGAACTTCAGAACCTAAAATATTTATTCCTAGAGTCTTGGTTGGCCCCGGTATTAGATTATAAGCACTTTAGCCTTAATGTACATATATTTTTCTTTTTATAGTGAATAGTACAATGTTCTACCCATACTGTGCATAATTTATGGATTTATTTAAAGATTTTGGGAGTATAACTGTGGGAAAAGTTTATAAGAGTGAGTTTGCTATCTGTGTATACCAAATTGGGTATTACCTGTGTATATTAAATTTGGTACCTTTTTCGTTCCCAAAGGGTACCAGTTTATACTTAAATTATCAATTTTGTGACTAATTATATTTAAATTACTAATGGCCGTTTCGTAACTTTGCTCATTCGGTGTCTTCACACACTTTCTTTTTATCTTTACCAGTCTCATGATGAAAAATGATATAGTGTATTTGATTTTCATTTCTTTTTATGTGTTAGATTGAACTTAATTTCATATTTAAAAGCCATCTGTTTCTCTCTCTCTCTCTCATTTGTTTATTCATTGATTGATTGCAGTGCCACAGATCCATCCACAATGTAGGTCTCGTACTACCACTGAGTTACATGTCAACCCATATTTCTTTTTCTTGAATTATCTTTTTTTTTTTTAATTGTGCTTCTACTTTCTTTTCTTTTTTAATTGTTGATGGATCTTTATTTATTTATATGCGATGCTGAGAATTGAACCCAGTGCCTTACACATGCTAAGCAAGTGCTCTGCCACTGAGCCACAAGCCCAGCCCTCTTGAATTATCTTTTAGTCTGTCCTAGAACATTCTTTACATTCATTATACTAATATAAAATATATAGGGAACACATGTTCACTATAGTTGTATTTGCCTCTAGTGAAGGAACTAGCATTACAACAAAGCTGATTCAGAGGAGGATGTATGAGACTGGATCTAAAATCAGTGAAGGAAAGAAATTTCTTACAGTGCACACACACACACACACACACAAAAAAAAACAACAACAAAAAAAAAAACTACAACTCCAAGGGTTATTTTTCCAATTGGAAAGAATCCATTTGCATTTTACTAGATGAAAATCATCATATTCAATTCATCAGTCTTCTCCAGGTCATATTCTAACTTTACAGTCTATTCCTTTAGACACCTAGAATTCTCTTCTCCAGAACATCAGGTGTCTGTTAGGCAGGCTGCTGTTTGATAACTATGATATGACTGTGAAAGGACATGAATCTTTTTGCCTTATTTCTAAGTTTTGGGTAATTTTTCTGAACATTTCCTCTATTTTACTGAAATTATTTCAAGTGATACTGTTTCTGTATGGCTTACCCACCTGGTAAGAAAGTTATAAAACTCACTGTTGTCTCTTATAAAAAAATACTCATTTTTCCTTTTCTGCTCTGTAGGAACTCATTATACAATGACAAATGGAGGCAGCATTAATAGTTCTACCCACTTACTGGATCTTTTGGATGAACCAATTCCGGGTGTTGGTACATATGATGATTTCCATACTATTGATTGGGTTCGAGAGAAATGTAAAGACAGAGAAAGGCATAGACGGGTAAGTGTTTACAATTTTTAAAAATATAGTGTATAATAAATCATTTAATAATGTTTTGCTGCCAGTGATCTTCAGCCACCAAAATATGTTAAACTTTAAAATAAATTTAAGTACCTATTTGATAAATGCTGTTTTCTGTTTCTGTGTGTGTGCCCTTTTTTTCAGTTTATTTATGTCCCATATCTTTCCAGACAGAATTTGAGGTAGCTCAAAAACAAAGAAATATAATTAAAGGACACAATAGGAAGGAAAGGGGAAAGCACGGCACAGGAGTTGGGGGTTGATCAAGTCACATTTAAGATTTAGAAGTAAGCATGATTTTTGGTCTTGAGCAACTCAGCAAGCTAAAGCCAAAGAAGAAACTTGTTTTAAAAAAAAAAAAAGAAGCTATGTACTGGGAAGTCATTTTGTAGGGTTTTGCAGTTTTCTTTGATTCCTTTTGCCAATACTGAATTCTGAAATATTTCTCAAATTGGATCCTGATGTAAGGCTTTTTGTGTGCCATAATAAATCACTATAATCAAAAAAATTTGATTTCAAAACATAGTACATGTGTATGAAATGTGAAATTGGAATTATATTATGTTGACCTCTGAGATTTATCAGACAGTATTTACCTTCAGGGCATATCTGAGGAAATACATACTACATGACATCAGTATTCTAAGCCAGTGATTCTTAAATGCTTTGGTCTCAGATTCCCTTTAAACTATAAAGTGTTGAGGACCCTGACCCTCAAGGAACTTTTAAAAATGTAAGTTATATTAGTAGATGTTTACTATATTAGCAACTGAGAAATTTTTAAAATATTCATTAATTCATTAAAAATAAAACCCATTACTTGTTAACATAAATAAAATTATATAAAAAATAACTATTTTCTAAAATAAAAGATATTTACCAAGGTATTGTATTACATTTTTTAAACTCCCATTGTTGACTGGCTTAATAAAAGACTGCTGGATTCTCATATCTGCTTTTGCATTCAAATGTTATATGATTATTAATATCACCATCATCATTTGTAGTACTGGGTATTGAACCCAGGGGCACTGTACTGAACTGACCTTAAACTGGAGAACCTCCTGCTTTAACCTCTTAAGTAGCTGGGGTTACAGATGTACACCACCGCACTTGACTGCTTTCAGACATTGTGATATGTTCTTTTTATTGAAGTGTATAAACAAAATCCAACCTCACACAGAAAATGTAGTTGAAAAGACTACAAGTATTTTAATAAGCTTTTAAAGATTATTATGGGTATTCTTCGATACTACACAAAATGACAAGTACTGGTTTCTAAAACTAGTAACGTGTTCTCTGAAATTGTACTAGTGAACTTTGTTTTCCATTGATTCACTTTAAACTTTGAATTTTTAGCATATGATTTTGTAACATCATGCAGTGATCATTTGGAAAATGATACATTGACTTATGCAACTCTTTTCAAATGTTGACACTTTTCGTTATACAATGCCATAATACTGTATCAAAAAGTCACTAATTTTAATATTAATTTTATAATATCCCCTATCATGTTCACAGTGGTAGATACTAATTTTCTAAATTTTAATGTTTGCTTCAAAGTGCACATTTTATCATTGGAAATGAAATGACAGGACTACTGGATTCTTTTTTTGTTGTTGTTATTGTTATTACCTGGAATTAAACCCTTAGGATTACTTAACACTAAGTCACATCCCCAGTCCTTTTTATTTTTTATTTTGAAACAGGGTCTTGCTAAGTTGTTTAGGGTCTCACCAAGTTGCTGAGACTGACTTGAACTTGCAGTCCTCCTGCCTCAGCCTCCCCAGTTGCTGGGATTACAGGTGTGTAACTCCATGCCTGGCCTACTTGGTTCTTTATTGAAAAAATACCTGTAAATTCAGAAATCTGAAAAACCATAGATTGGTGTCAGTATTTATTTCAAGTAAAAGTGGCATTTCTTATAAGGTTTAATTTATTTTGTAGCTCAAATCACACAAGTGCTTTTCCTCAGAATGTAGCCTCATATTCAGTATGTGGCAGAAATGCTTTATGCAGTTATTTGATCACACAGAATATAATACATAACACATAGTAACTTCTTGATATGTTCTTAAATGAAAATGGCATTGATTTATTTTTTACTGGGATGCTTGGCAATTAAATGTGATGCATACCAGTGACAGGTGATACTGCCTGATTCATTCTAAGGAACCAGCAGTTGTTTTTGCATTACCATTAAAAATGCCAGCATGGAAAAAAAATCAAAAAGGCACATAAAATTTTAATATTATTATGAAAATAAGTTTGATCTTGGAGACCCCTTAAGAAGGTCTCAGGAACCATTTAGAGTGTTAGTGGATCACAGTTTGAGAACCTCTGTTTTAATCCTTTGCTCCTAAGTCAGACACATTATAAATCCTATCATATATAATTATGGGGTAAGTACAGTTTTACTGAGAAGTACACATTCAGAGTTATTAACAGTATTCAGGTTGGGGTTTAATGTGTTCTAAAGTTTGGCACCCTGACAGTGTTCCTAAGACACCATGTTCTTAAACTTTTAGCAAAAATGGAGACTAAAAGAAACCAAAACAAACTTTTTCCTCTGATATGTGAATAGTCCCCAGTCCTTGAAAACATTTCAAATAACGTAGCAATATATGAAGGAGCTGATAGGTATCCTAGCTAATCATCTTTTCCTAGTCAAATGTGTTGCAATTTTTGGATCCATTCTTGTACAATCAATTTTTTTTAAAGCTGGGAAATTAAACACATTTATGTTTTTACTGTCAATTTTAAAACATTAAACTAAAAAAATCTTACCATGTCAGTGTATATAAGCACTTAATTCTTTGTTATCAATCTTTTTATTTTACTGGAAGCCCTCTTATTCCAGATTATGAACATGGTCAACATTATCTGATCAAATATTACTATTGCAATATTTTACAGTAAGGTAGTAATCAAATTTCTTAAAAATTATTAGCTTAAATACTTCTATAAAGAGAACTCTCCCCTCATAAACTGATTGGATTCTCTGAGGTACTGACTGTATGGCAAAGGGAGAGTTTGAAATAATGTGGTTCCTTAGGATCCTGAAAATTGACCAATGAGATTTTTGTTTATTTGTTGGTGTTTTGTTTCTGTATCTTCATGAACTCATGAATTTAAACATTTTATGTGTCATCATTATCACAGTTACTCTTTTAATTGAGGTCCATGTTCCACTGTCTTTTTTTTTTGTTTTTTTTTTTTTTTAATCTTTTTTGTTTGTTTTTGGTACTGGGAATTGAACCCTGGGTTGCTTAATCACTGAGCCACATCCTCAGCCCTTTTTATTGTGTATTTTAAGACCATCTTGCTGAGTTGCTCAGGGCCTCACTAAGTTGATCTAGTTGGCTTTGAACTTGTGATCCTCCTGCCTCAGTCTCCCTAGTTGTTGGAATTACTGATCTGTGCTACCAAGCTTGGCCATGTTCCTCTTTTGACCAGTGGGAGTGTATTTATATTGGTGTCTGTGTTTTCTGACTTGGGTTTAGATGTGATTATTCTACAAGATAATGTTAGTTTATGTTACACATTTCCAGCAGCAAACCTAAAGTCAGACATTTCTCTAAGGAGCTCAGTCCCAATGAAGGAGGATGATACATAGAGGTGATCTCTAATCTGAGTTGGCCATTATTTCTAGCCTCCTAAGCTTATACTAGTCTTCTAATTTAAAATCATTACCTCAGGGCTTAATCTCTATTCCTTAAATCTGTGTCTCATTTAAAGCAGGCCAAAAATCTCAACATTACAAACATAATCATTTAATTTACCACATACACATGGAACACACCAGTTATGTAAAATATTCTCATGATTCCAAAGTTAAATGTCCAAAATGGGTATAGTCAAAGAAGTCTAGTTTCTTTCTCTGTTCCTTCTACCTTATTGTCTTCCTCCCCTTATAAATGTTTTCCATTTTCAATTTTATGATTTATCCCTTTATTTAAAAAATACCAGTATATATGTATCTCAGATGAACAGCGTACTTCTAGCCACCTTGCTTTTGTCCTTCATCTCACTGCTTCTGTCTCCTTTTTAATTGCTGAAGTACTTTTCATTACATAGATGTGTTACAGTTCATTCAGCTGTATTACATATTAATAAACAAATGATTTCCATATTTTGTTACAAGTAGTGATGAGGGTACTCTCTTGCACCTATAGTATCTTTTTGTGTTTGGTATACATTGTCAAGCAAATGTTTGTTAAGTGACTATGGTGGTGTGCAAGCAGTGGTACAAGAAGAATGTCTGACTCAGTCTGAAAATAATATTTTATTAGACATTATATTTATTTTTATTGAGGAAAATCAACATAAAATTTAGTGATTATTTTAAAAAATGACCTACCTCCAATTCTAAAAGTAGTTAATATCTGTGTTGGATGCTTATAGATAGGAGTAAAATTGCCTCATTCAACTTAGAACTTTATTGTGTGTGTGTGTTGTACTGGGGATCGAATTCAGGGCCTCAGATATGCTAAGCAAGTGCTCTACCACTGAGCTATACCCCCAGCCTTCCTTTGTCTTTTTTCATGGGGCCTTCTGGCTTCAAATGGGCCATAGGCTTGAAATAAACCAGGTCATTGAAGCCCTCCTATGGGATGGTTGAGCACTAAAGTCCTAAGTGGAGAATATAAAACAACCCTGATAGGACAGAAGAGTTTTGTACTCTTAAGAGATAACTTTAGAAATACATTCTTACTGGGAGATCTGCCTTCTTGTGTTTTAGTAGAATGAGATTTGGATCAAATCTCTAACCTTCTTGTTAATCTCCTATCTGCCTATACTATGTTCAATGAAAAACACTTTTCTTTTGCCTTACACTAATGAAAGAGCCTCTGTTCCCTACCAGTGGGATTGGAGCTTTTCACACCTGTATATTTACAGGCCTGTAGGTTTTGGGAATCTGTTTATCCATGTGCCTTTTCTGTGTTGTGTTTATGGGCATTTATCGTCACATACTGATATTATCTTTTAGACAGTTATAACTCAGTTAACTTCCAGTACCAGGGGAATGACAGACAAATGTCTTCCACTAATATAAAAGATGCCTATGTGTACCAAATATAAATTCAAAATTGAGTTTGATTCATTTTAAAATGGTCTAAATTAGACTTTTATGTGGTTTGTTTTCCCATTGCACTTAAATCCTGAGGTTCTTATTAAAATGCTGGATAAATGCTTGTCATCTGGCTTACAGGTATAATGACTATCTGACAGTGATTTTTTCCCCCAAACTCACCTTTCCCATTATTTAATTTAGAAGATACTGTTCTGATTATGATAACTGAGAAAAATTACTAGATACTAGAATTCTATTTTCTATTTAGAGTTTGAAAAAAATGAAGCATAAACATTTCTAATTTCAGATCAACAGCAAAAAGAAAGAATCAGCATGGGAAATGACAAAAAGTTTATATGATGCGTGGTCAGGATGGCTAGTAGTAACACTGACAGGATTGGCATCAGGTAAAGAAAATCTTTAAAAGATTAACAGAACTTTAAATACTTCTCCCCTCCTTACCTCAAAAAATTTTTTTTCGGATACTATTGAATTTTTAAAAGCATGTGTTACTGTCTTTCAAAAGAATAGGAGGCAAGAGACTTCTGAGTCTTGTCTTGACTCTGTCACTTAAAGGGTCTATCTAACTTGGTTGATCTTTCTGTGCTCAGTTTCCATTTCTGTAACATAAGTGGCTTGAACTAAATGATCAATAAGGTATCTTTTATTTTAATATCATAATTAATAATTATATTTATTGAGTGCTCCATGTGTCATGCAGTGTTCTAAAAATGGCATAATTATTGTGATTATAACCATGATACAGATCAAGAAACTGAAGCACAAGAGAAATTAAGGAAGTTGACTGAGGTCATACAGTCAGTAAGTGGCTCAGCCAAAGTATGAAATTCAGCAGTTTAGCTCAAGAGACTGACCTTTTAATTATCATGCTGTAAAGAATGGCCACAAGGCCCCTAGGTGAGAGGTGTTAAGAAATAACAAGTGAGTATATGAAAAAAAACTAAAAACTTTTAATCACTTTCAGCTCCATTATGAAAGATTGTGTCCAGAAAATGTGAAAAATTAAAGTTGTTGTGGAGAACAGAGAGAAGTATTAACACTAATTGGCATGCACAAAAATTTTGTGACCTCTGTGTGTGTGACCCATTGATCTTTTTATATGATAAGAATGACCAATATTTGACCATGAATTTGTGTATTTTGATATCCCATCAGTAAAATAATCTCTCTATATGTGGTTTCTCTATTTTTTTAAGAAAAAGTTATAAATCTGTCATAGTAATTCATGAATGAATTTCACTAATTATTTCCAATGTTAAGTTTTAATGAGGTTGACATTATTTGTTAATGAAGTTTTGGATTGAAACATGCTAGCTAATACATCTGACTTCAATAGCCAGATTTATGAACCTCCTGCCAAGCAGTTTTTTGTAATTATAATTAATTTGCATGATGCAATTGAATTTTATCCCAAAGAACAGCAGTTTTATTTTAAAGAATAGTATTATAGTTTTTTTAAAAAAGTAATATATGTGCATTTATAGATAAAATTTGAGAATCTTAAATTCATGAATAGTTCCTTAGTGAACCATTATTTACAGGAAATCTCCTGTTTTCCATTAAACTCTTAACTAGATAGATCTTGACTCCCAGAAATATGGATATGTTGATATGTTGTTTTGACCATCTCCAACATGTTTTTACAGGGGCATTGGCTGGATTGATAGACATTGCTGCTGATTGGATGACTGACCTGAAAGAGGGCATATGCCTTAGTGCATTGTGGTATAACCATGAACAGTGTTGTTGGGGATCTAATGAAACAACATTTGAAGAGAGGGATAAATGTCCACAGTGGAAAACATGGGCAGAACTAATCATAGGTCAAGCAGAGGTATGTTTTGCTTTGCTCAACATGAGTTAATCATTGATACAGTGAAGTTATAGAATTAATGATATATTGAATGATTGCAACCTGCATTCATCCAAAAGAAAAAAATATGTAATAGAGTAGAATGGAAAATATAAGAATATATTACATCAGGAAAGAACTAAAGATTGCTTCTAGCAGCTTTTGTATTATTTAACAAACCACCTGGAGTATGGTACTAATTATTTATTGTGAGTTGGAGTATAAATGATACTAATTGCAATACAATCTGTGTAAAGTTACTTTGAAGTTATTAAAACGATTTGACACATTACATCACTAAGATTGGGAATTGCGAATTATGAAAATTTTTTAAAAAAAAAATCAATAAAATAAGCCTTCTAAGTGGAGATAACTTGAGAAAATTCAGTGTTTTGTTTTTTTTTTGGTGGCATTACAGTATTTAAATTGTTATCTTACTACCTTTATGTTCTGTAATAAAGAGCATTGTGGAACTTAGCATATCATATATTAAATATATTCACATACAAATGTATCTTAAAATTTTTGTTATAGTTGAACTTCAGAGCTAAAAGAATGTTTTGGCTGGTAAGATGTGCATTGAATGCTGTTTCTTGCCTGACTTGATTGAATTCAGTTTAATGATGTTTAAGAGAATTGGAACAGAATGTAATCTTGAGTGACAGTCCAGTTTTGTCTCTACCAGCTATTTCCAAAAAAATTGTGGTTAGGCAGAAGTTAAAATATAACTGAAATATCTTGGTAACAAGACCTTAAAGATCAGGATTAATGGGATTAAGGCTCCTTAGTGATACAAGAATTAGTTTTTAGATTATGCCTAAATATTCTGTTCATATAAAGTTTGTATTATTGTGAAAATAAACCGGGAGACTTCTAAAAGTTTTACCCATCTTGGCATAGTAGCATGTGTCTGCATTCCCAGATGCTTAGGAAACTGAGGCAGGGGACTCATTTGAGCTCAGAAGTTCAAGGCCAGCTTGGGCAACATAGTGATACTGTTTCAAAAATTTAAAAAAAAAAAAAAGTTTACTCAAGTTTCTTATGTGGCAAGCCACTTGCATTAGAGGCACACTGTAAATTAAGTTCATATTCTTGAACTATTTTTGCTTTTTAGGGTCCCGGTTCTTACATCATGAACTACATAATGTATATCTTTTGGGCCTTGAGTTTTGCCTTCCTTGCAGTTTCCCTGGTCAAGGTATTTGCTCCATATGCCTGTGGCTCTGGAATTCCAGAGGTAAGCCATGTATTAATATCATTAGGTAGTAATTGTTATGATGCCTCTTGCATTTAAGGAGAGCAATTTGGGGGATTTTTGATGTTGGTGTATTTATTATTATAAAGAAAATTTCAATAGTGTAATCTGATTGTAGATATTATTGAAGAACTTCTTTCCCATAATCATTTCCTCATTTACTATAGAGGTTGATGTTTTTTCCTTCTTCTCACCACTAATTTAGCACATGGCTAAGCAAATTGTCAAGAAACTTGGTCAAACATTGAGAGACTGGAAAATATTTTGTGATCTAAGGCTTTTTGATAGATGGTGTTTTTCGGTTATGACCTTGCATCTAATATATTAATTTACTTTTTTATAACTGTCTTTTCATTAAATTAAATAAGTTAACAATTCTTGAATTTGACTGTTTTATACTTTGAGGAAACATTTGATCACAGTAGGTCAATAGTATAAATTTGGGAGTTCTATTTTTTTGTTTTTTTTTGCAGTCCTGGGAATTGGAGCCAGGACCTTGTACATGTAGGCAAAGCCTCTCCCACTGAACTGCATCACCAGAGTTTTAACTTTTATCAACTATAATTGAAAGGAGAATTAGACTTAGGCTTGAACTCATTTCTTTCCCTTTTTAATTTTTCTGCATCAACTTTTCCTAAGCTAAATTATAGTGATTTTTAAAGGATAATTAAGAGTATCTTTAATAAGAAACAGCATCATGTAGTTGTTAACAGTTATCATTACTCCTTGTATACAGTAAAGAACATTCCATAAAATTGAATTACTCTGAGAAAGCATATCTTTATTTCTGACAGAAAGTTTGAAGTGTATCTAAATATGCTGTGCTTATTTCTACATCAGAGATATTCAGATTTGCTATTTTTTTATTTCTGTAGTTATAACCCTTGTACTTAAGATCTGTATTTACTTTAACATAGCTTGTAATTTTTATTTTTCATGAGGTAGGGTTATCTTTTAACCTTGCTTGAGTAGAGAATTAGAATATAATATAGATTTCTCATATACATAATACAGTTTTTGAAAAATTAATTGTAGATTGTTGTGTAGTTGACCAAATGGTTTCCAAGATTTTGTAAGATGAGAATATTTTTATATTAATTATATTCTCCTGTTTTTTAAAGGAAATTAAGCTGCCTTTTTTTTTTTTAAATAGATTAAGACAATTTTGAGTGGATTCATCATTAGAGGTTACTTGGGAAAATGGACTTTAATGATTAAAACCATCACTTTAGTACTGGCTGTGGCATCAGGTTTGAGTTTAGGAAAAGAAGGTCCTCTGGTACACGTGGCCTGTTGCTGTGGAAATATCTTTTCCTACCTCTTTCCAAAGTATAGCACAAATGAAGCTAAAAAACGGGAGGTAAGTGTTTTCTGTAATTATTTGACAGAAAAATATCTGTTTTGTAGACTTGATATCAGTTGGGAATTAACTAAAGATCATATTTTACTCTGTTTGGATAAATTCTGTTTTTTAGATTAAATTTTTTATTGAGATTAGTTTGTGCTTCTTTTCTATTTTCTGAATATCTAGCATCTTTTTAGAATTCATTCTGTTGCTGTTCAGTCACTCCTATGTTTTAGAATGCTTTAGATAGACTAACTGGTGTTCATTGGGTTTCAGTTGAATTACACAAAAATCTTTCTTAGTTGTTTTCACTATGCCTACCACTATGGAAGTGTTTCCAAACATAACATTGTTTTAACTCTTATTTCAACAACATTTATTAGGGTTGGGAAAGCTCAATTGCTGTGTTTTCTTCTTGGAGGTAGTCAGTGTCTAATGCCATTGGAAGTGGTGTGTAATATGTAGAAAACTTTCTAACCTGCTGGGGAAGTTCTGAAGACCTCGAGGACTTCCCAGTTTAAATTAGAAATTCATTTGAATGGGGGCTCAGATCATTTTTGTGAGGGCATTAGAGGTAAGGAGTAAGTACTGAAGAAGCACTGAAAAGGGCAATGAAAGCTGATGTCCTCTGCAGGGCCAGATTTTGCTTTTGCCAAAAAGCCAGAAATTCACTTAAAAGGGATGTGGGAAGTTTTTTTATATTCGGCAGTTTTAAGGCATATTCCTTTGCCATTTCTTTGGAAGCGCATGAGCGGGCTTTCAATTATAGACTTTCCCACAAATTTTTTGTTATGGGTATTTTCTGGAAGAAAAGTGAGCTCCTGAGACTTTGCCTTGCTTCCAAATCCGAATACACAGTTTTAGCTGGGACAGAGATCTTTTTTTTTTTTTTTTTTGGTGCTGGGGATTGAACCCAGGGCCTGCACTCTACCGACTGAGCTATTTCCCCAGCCCCGGGACAGAGATCTTAAGAGTTGTTTTGTCATTGTTGTTCTTAGCTTTCATTTAGTAGCACATTTTAATGTACAGATTCATGGATTTCACTATGACGTTTCCATGCCTGCATATATTGTACGTTGATCATGTCCAACCTCCCTTACATGCTAGGCTGTCCTGCCTTCCTCCCAAATTCCCTTTCCAGTCCCCTGTAATAATTCAATTAGAGTTCTTAAGGTATGATTTTTTTTTTTTTTTTTTTTTTAACACGTCATCAAATACTGAAAACTCAGGTGTCTCTGACTTTACCACAGGCCTTTTCATCCTGCTGGGTTTTTAAAAAAATTTATTTTTTGGTGGTGCTAGAGATTCTCAAACAAGTGCTATACCACCAGCCTCATCCAGCTGTTTCTATGTAGTGTAACAAAAGTAGAATACTTAATCAGGCTATTTAGTTCTATAATTGAGATAATTTTAGTACTTTCTAATATCAGCATTAAAATATTCTTGCATTAATAGTAGATATTCCAAAAATGGAACACTTATAAGCGTAATATTTCATCTCTAAATAATGATTGTGAATTATTGAATAATATATAGCAAGTGTATACTTCACTATATAACAAAAATTGCTAACATTATTGATTACTTACTATATATATGACACTGTAGCAAATAATTTACTTGCATTTTAAAATTTATTCCATAGTAATCCTAGTAACATGGCACTGTTTTCCTATCTATAGATTAGGAAACTAGGCCCTAACATAGCCAATTGACTTATTCAGGACCACATAGTGGCAGAATGTGGATTAAATTTATTTTTCTCTGATTTTGAAGATTGTGCTCTTAACTACTGTGCTACCTCTATCACTGTGTGGATATATATTTGTATGTGTTAAAAACAAAACAAAACCCAAACTATATTATAGCATGTAAACCTAGGGACTAAGATGGAGCTGTAGCATTTGTCTCCCCAATTTAATATCCTTACTTTCTGTTGTGGGTTGACACACACTTTTTTTGGTAAGATTTTTAGTCATTATAAGTTCAAAAAATGTAGTTTATTGGAATATAGTATTTGAATTTAATTCACCTACATTTTAATTTAATACTGTGGTGATTAGTTAATATTTATGATGTCATTCTGTTACCTTTGTGTATACATAGTAAGAATTCTCTTATTAGTTACAGGAATTAATGTGTTGTCTACAGTCCTATTAGTGGAAAAAAATTGGAAGCTGAATTTGCTCTCTTTCTTCTCCCAAGTAAACAAATTCTACATTCTAAAGCTAAATACAATGTAATTAAAGCAAATATTTGTTTATTTGTAATTTGTCAAACTTATATAAAGTGCTTACAGAATGCCAGGTGCTAGTCTATATATTTTCTTCAGTTAATCCTTATGAGTTATGTAATGTTATCATATTCTCATTTTAGAGAAGAGAAAACTGAGGTAGATGGAGGTTAAGTTACTTACCCATGGTCATGTAGCCAGTAAATAGCATCACACACAAGAATTTTTTAGCCTAGAAGCATGACTGGAGTTTGTGCTCTCGACCAATTACAACTTAATTTTTATTTCTAATTTCTCTTCCAACAATGAAAAAATTAGTTATTTGGGGAAATGTTTCATTTCCTGGATTACAGTAGTGAAAGAAATAAAGACTCCTAGAAGAATAATTACAAGTAAATGCCCCAAGAAATTACATTTGCAATTGTTCTTTTACATGATCAGTTGATGAACCAGGGAGTGATCAGTTGATGGACCAGTTAGTTGGACTGGGGTTCCAGAAGAATGTGTGTAGATTGTTCTCTTCCTTTAACTTTATTCTGGGGGTTCTGGTTAGAGAGACTGTAACTGTAATAAAGCTGTTTGTGCTTTCAGAATGAGACTGTCTACATTGAGGATAGCAGGATGTTCAGGGGACTTAGGGTAGTAAAAACACAGGGAAGCTCTTTAATGGGTTTGAAGTTTTCTTGCTATCTTGCCAGGATTGAGAATAGAGTAATTATTCGTGATGAAGCAGTTAACTCTTAAATCTGGAGCTATTATATCCTATTTAAAAGTCAAGAAAGACCTCCCCATTCCATTTATTGCTCTTTCCTCTAGTCTGCACAAAGCATATGTATTGAAAGTTGTCTGTATTCATTGCCTTCTCTTTCTTAAAAAACATATTCACATTAGTATTTCTGGCACAAATGTTTTTGACTGAGTAGTGAATATGTGAATGAACTTTAAAGCAGAAGAGGGAAAAAAAAAAACTTTTTAGAAGAACTGAATACTTGCCCTTTGGGGAGGAGGACATTTGAGTTAAATGCAAAAGAAGCATTTGGGAAATTCAGGTAATAGTAGTTTTTATTTGGCATATTTGAATTTATAAGAAAATAAGCAATAAGCCACATCCTCTTTCTAGGTGCTATCAGCTGCCTCAGCTGCAGGTGTTTCTGTAGCTTTTGGTGCACCGATTGGAGGAGTTCTTTTTAGCCTGGAAGAGGTAGGTACAAAAATACAACCATTAAAATTATATGTAATTACCATTGCAGATATATCTTAGCACACATTTCAAATCAAAACAGTTTCTTATTGGTGAATTATAAGTATATGTAATAAATAGTGGGGCTTGTTACATATTTGGACATGTACACAAGAAAGCGATATAATTTGATCAGTTTTGTTCCTAGCAACTCCCATTTCCCTCTCATCCTCCCTGCCCCTGTCCCAACATTTCAGTTTTATAGCTGACATAATAGGTAAAGAGTGTGTTTTTAAGTTTTCAGATTTATTTTTAGAAAGTTTTCACTAGTTCTTACATTAAAAGTAATATGCTATACATGTTCCATGGCTAGAGAAAAGCATCTTGTCTATTACTCATTTATAAATCAGTAATTATTTAAAACTGAGCTTTGTTGACATAATTAAATGCAAGAAAATGTGAATTCGACTTAATAGAAGTCATTTAAAATAACCTATCCTTGGCTGAAGTGTAATCCATATTTTTATTTTATAATTTTAAATCAGTTCCTAAATTAACTTTTAAGTTTTTCTTATGTGATTATTTCTTAAACAGTTACTAATGTTTAAGGAAATAATTTTTAGTTGCTTCAGTGGAATATTTATATATATATATATATATATTTATATACACACATATTATAATTTTAAAACTTTTACAAAATGTGACTAGGAGTGTATTTAAATTTTTTTCTTCTAGTGTGTGTTCTTTTTTTAATGTAGAAGAGTCAAATCAAGTACATCCTTATGGTACATTACTCTTAACTACCATGATTAAATTGGATGTGTCATTCATTTTAAAAATTGAACAATGCTACATATTCTAAATAATTATTAGACATTTATCATCAGTTATTTTAAATGATATAATTTGGTAGCCAAAGATAAAACATTTTCATTAGCATAAAACATGTAAACTCTAGCTGCAACAGAATTTAGAGTTAGCTGCATTAAAATTTAGAGATACTTCCCATTCAAGTTATAAAATATCAGAATCATCTTTTAAGATGATAACATTAATTTTTCTTTTCCTCTTTTTTTTTTTTTTAGGTTAGCTACTATTTTCCTCTCAAAACTTTATGGAGGTCATTTTTTGCTGCCTTAGTGGCTGCATTTGTTTTGAGATCCATCAATCCATTTGGTAACAGCCGTCTGGTCCTTTTTTATGTGGAGTATCATACACCATGGTACCTTTTTGAACTGTTTCCTTTTATTCTCCTGGGCGTATTTGGAGGGCTGTGGGGAGCTTTTTTTATTAGGGCAAATATTGCCTGGTGTCGTCGACGCAAATCCACCAAATTTGGAAAGTACCCTGTTCTAGAAGTCATTATTGTTGCAGCCATTACTGCAGTGATAGCCTTCCCCAATCCATACACAAGGCTCAACACCAGTGAGCTGATTAAAGAGCTTTTTACAGACTGTGGCCCCTTGGAATCCTCTTCTCTTTGTGACTACAGAAATGACATGAATGCCAGTAAAATTGTTGATGATATTCCTGATCGTCCAGCAGGCATTGGAGTGTATTCAGCTATATGGCAGTTATGCTTAGCACTCATATTTAAAATCATAATGACAGTATTCACTTTTGGCATAAAGGTAAGTGCTAATATGAGGTGATGGGATCTTGGCATGTTCAAAACTTGTATATGGAATGAGAAATGAAATTTGTATATAAAGGTTATTGCTTCATAAATGAAGGCTGAAAAAGCATATCTTTTGGGGTTAGTTTTAAAGAGGGAAAAAAATAATTCCTTAGGATAGATTATTAAGCCTGTTATTTGTTACTCTGTAGCAAATTACCCCAAAACTTGGCATCTTAAGATAACTACCTATTTTATTCTTGAGTTGGGAAGAGCTCAGCTGGGCATTTTTGTGCTTTTGGCTCTTCTACAGTTGTTTTCTGATGGACTTTTATACAAGTGTTATCAGACGTGACTAGGAATGATCATCTCAGATTTCATTCATATGTCTGGCACCTGGGCTGAGAAGATCCAGACAACTGGTACTGGAACATCTAGTCTCCTGGGACATACATATCTTGCTTTCTCTATGGTTTTTACAGCATAGTATAGTTGGATTTCATATGTGGTAGCTCAGTGTTCCAAAAGCACGTGTTCCAAGAAAGCTCTATAAACCAGCCAAAGAAGTCACACTAAGGTAGTGACAGAAAACCACCCAGATTCAGGAGGAAAGACAAGTACTTAGTAGGGGGAGTGTCATTACTCCTGATCATGTTTTAAAACCACTTGTATTAGTATCCTATGGTTGCTGTAATACATTTCAACAAGCATGGTTTTAAAACTACACATTTTTTTAAAATTTTACACTTGTGAGGTCAGATGTCTGAAAGGGTTTCACTGGGCTAAAATCAAGGTGTTCACAGGGCATTCTGGAGGCTATAGGAGAGAGTCTGAGTTTTGCCTTTTCCAGCTTTTAGAGGCTGTGCAGATTACTTGGCTCATGTCCCCTTCTTTCATCTTCAAAACTAGAACAACTGGTCAAGTCTCTGGTTCCATCACTCTGACATTAGCTTCTCTCTTCCACATTTAACAAAACCCTAGTGATTACTTTTGACTCAGGCAAACAATCCAGATAATTGTGTTGGGATCCACTGATTAGCAACCTTAATTGTCTAACTTATTGTCTCCTTGCCTTGTAACATAACATTCACAGGTTCTGGGAATTAGGATTGGGACATCTTTGGGGAGTCCTCATTCTGCCTACCATAGCACTATAGGGTATTATTTTGAAAGACACTGCAGAATTGAATTACTGGATCTGTGAGTAATATGCCTTTTTCTATCAAGGACTTAAAGCAGTTAGGCCTAAGGCTGTGGAATGTTGTTTCTCTTGGACTTAACAAAAGAGAGCATAACTTATTCATTGATTAGTGATCTGTCAGTAAATACAGTTAGCTAGCTAGCTTGCTTTGTCTTTCGGACCCAGGGACACTTTTCACTGAGCTATATCCCCAGCCATTTTTATTTTTTGAGACAAAGTTTCATTAAGTTGTGAGGATGACTTCAAACTTAGGATCTTGGTCCTCAGCCTCCCAAGTCACTGGAATTACCAGCATGTGCCATAAATATAACTTTCTTATGATTGTCAGTGATTATATATGGGGAAGCAGATGTTGGCTTGTCCTTTTTCTTTAAATTGTCAGAGTTTACATAATAGTATTTACTAGTGATAGTATGCTTTCACAGATGTAAATTATGTAGAATAGCAGCTTTATTTCTATGAAATTATAGTTGTTGTAATTTTTGAAGATCTCTATTTCTGTTGTCCCTGTTTAGTCCAATGAGTATCAAGAGTTACATAACAGAAAAGCTTTAAAGTTTTACTTTTTTCTTAGTAAGTCAAGTTAAAGGAGCTGTTAAAGCTCCTTTTACTACAATAAGCTGTTTTCCATAAATTCCAACTTCATCAGTCACTAGAGTTAACTGGAAGTTAAGGAAGCTGGAGGCAGCAGTTAAGACCCACTTTACATTCGCTTCAGCTGAAGGAGTGTAACCATTAGGAGATTTTAAAAGGCACTTTGATCTGTTCTGTTGTGTGACTCTCATGCTCTCCATCTTGTCATTGTTTTGTGCTCAGCTTGTTTCATATTCATAACAGCTTAGAGCAATTAACCTTTCAGTGGTCTTTAAATAATCTTAAGTTATTTATTGTTATCCTTTTTAAATTTAGTCAGTAAATATTTTTGAGTAAATGTGTGTGTGTGTGTGTGTGTGTGTGTGTGTGTATACACACACATGTATCAGAGTCTCCCAATATGTATATTCCACTCAAAATATTGGGAGATTCTGATAAGATTGTCCACTTTGTATCATACCTTAAGAGGAATAGCATCTGTTTGTCATTTGTACATATGTAGAAAGGACTTTATCTTGGAGGAAAGTATAATGCTTCAAACTGAATACTTATTGTCCTTTTTGCTTTCATTTCATGTGGACTAATGAAATTTTGTTTGGGGCTAGCATTAGGAAATCCCTGAGATAAAAGTATTTAATATTTGAGTTATTTTCTCTTTAGCCTAGAGAATGTGGCTTGTTACTGTAACTGAATTCATAGAATTGTTAAAGTATTGTTAAACAAGATTTTGCTATATTGTATTTGTACTAAAATTTTGCTTTATCATTAAAATGTGAAAAGAATCAAAAGTATTAGAAACAAAACCTCAGAATGTAGGTTTGAGCATGTAATAAGAGGATCTCTGCCTCATCAAGAGTTCTGTTTTTGTTTTAGGTTCCCTCAGGCTTATTCATCCCCAGCATGGCCATTGGAGCGATAGCTGGAAGGATTGTGGGGATCGCAGTGGAACAGCTTGCCTACTATCACCACGATTGGTTCATCTTTAAGGAGTGGTGTGAGGTTGGGGCTGATTGCATTACACCTGGTCTTTATGCCATGGTTGGTGCTGCTGCATGCTTAGGTAATATATCTCTGCTTGCCTGTGTTTGGATGTTTGCAAGTCTGAGAGAGAAAAGAGCCAGTGGTGTAGTGTGCTCACACTTAATTGATGTGTGAGTTGGTGGGAAACAGAGGGTGTAGTATAGAGCGAGGGAATATTTCAACAAAGGAAACAGTAGTGCTTTTATGGTACCATATAGTACTGGTTTTCATGTTACCTATGTGAGAACATTTGTCATTGCAGAAATATGATAGTAATTAGCATATTTGTTATATCACATAATGCTGTGATATAACAGAAATCATCTCAATACAAGCCTTAAATAGGCTTAATTCAAATCCTGTCCAAGGAGATTTTTGTTTTTCTCATTACTAAGGCTCTTGGCTTACCTCTAACAATTATAGCATTGTTCCTAAGATTAGCATTCTAACAAAATTTCAGAATAGTTTTATTTTAAGCTCTGTAAGTAATTTATTGTTAACCTTAGTAAAACATTTATAAGCCCACCACCATCTAAGGTGCATTTATAGTAAAAAGAAAAAAGATAACTTTGAATTTTAATGAAAATAAAAACAAACTATCTTCATTGAATACTTGAGACTGTTTTCTTCTTTGGCATGAAAAAATAGGTTATTTTTACATTTAAAATGTAGTTAATTTAATGTTTTTAAAAATTTTTGTTTAATGAGTTAAAATTATATAATTTTGATTTTCAAAAATGTAATATCAGATGAAAATGAAGGACAGAATAATTTTCATTAAAGTAGCAAGTATTTATTAAGCCTCCATTTTCTTTTTAGCACTGTGCTAGGTACAGTGAGTGATACAAAAGGAAGTATAAAACATGGGCCCAGCCTCAACTACAATCAAGTTGGGGAAGAGAAGACTAACACACTGAGAAAACAAGAGTGAGCAATGATAATTGTTACATGTAGTGCTAAAGGAGAATAAATATTGTAGGAATCTAGAGGAACAAAGAGCTGAAGTAGTTCAGGAAGGATAGAACCTGAGCTGTATTTTATTATTATTATTTTTAAAGTCAATACATTTTTGTTTGAGGAATTTCACATGTTGTGATTCCTTCCATTACCCATCCAGGTCACTTTCATTCTTCTTGAGGTAAGAGTTATCTCCAAGGTAGCTCTTTAAAAAACAAAACAAAACAAAAAACCACTGGTGCTCTATCCACAGTTATAATAATATCAGGCCACAATCCTTTTATATGGGCTGCTTGTCTCCACTTGAATTATGGACATATGATAACAACTTCAAAATTTCCTTCCTAGAATCTTTGTGATTCAATTTCTTCAAGCAATTTACTTTAGGATCATTTTTAGAGTAGCCAGACCTGCCTGGTTCTCAATTACTGATATTATCTCTAAGCCTAAATGTGGTCAAATTATATTTGGTATTGATCTGTGGGATATACCAATACCTAAGGTAAAAAGTTTATTATTAAATTTTTCAGGCTTTTAGTAAGTATCTTTTAGTTCTTTCTCATAGAACTAATGAATAGTTCTGTGAGTAAACAAAAACCATAGTTACTCTATCAGGTATTAATAGTGATACATGGCTGTAGGAAAGGCCCCATCAGGATGAATCTTCATTTGAGCTTTATTTTAAAAGATCAGTAAAATTTTTTATAAAAGAGAATTTTTTTGAAGATCATAATGTAAAGACAAAAGACTTGGGGTGGGAATAGTTTTAGTATGTTTATGGGGCTTTGAAGAAACTAAATATATTTGAGTACTTTTTTTTTCCTTGGGGGAGGATACCAGGGATTGAACTCTGGGGCACTCGGCCACTGAGCCACATCCCCAGCCCTATTTTTCTATTTTATTTAGAGACAGGGTCTCACTGAGTTGCTTGGTGCCTCTCTGTTGCTGAGGCTGGCTTCGAACTCATGATCCTCCTTCCTCAGCCTCCTGAGCCACTGGGATTAGAGGTGTGTGCCACCATGCCCCTCTGAGTACATTTTTGATACTTCTGGGGAAACAAAGTTGAATTGGTGAGAAGGAACAGATTATAAAAAGACGAGGACCCAGATTTATGTCAGGATGAATTTGTATCTGGAATTGGTTAGATTTGTGGCAGAACTCTGGCTTTGCCATTTTCAACTTGATGACTTTGAGTAAGTTTCTTCTTTGATTTTTAATTTTCTCATCTATAAAATGGAAATAATAGCTGTTTATCTCCTATGATTATTTTGAGGTTTATATGAAATTAAATGAATGCAAATGTGAGACCTTGAGTTTAATCCCAGGATCAAAAACAAAACAAAGAAAAACATGTAAAATTATTAGAATGGTGCCTGATAAGTTAAATGCTTAGTTTAAAAAAAAAAAAAAAAAAAAAAACCTTGTAAACTGTGTAGGACATGCCTGGTACAGAGCAGATACATACAGATACATAATATATAGAAGGTTCTTTCTCCCTTCTATTTGTAGGGTAAAAAAGAAAAGAAGAGGAGGGGAAGGAGTTTAAATTTAGTACAGTGAGACTCGATTAGTCCCATGTAGGTTTTTGAGCAAAGAAACAACATTGTATAAAGTAGTACTTAGGAAAGACTATCTTGGGAACATGGTTTATACAGTGGATTAAAGGTAATGGGGCTTGGAGTAGAGGAAGTAACATAAAGTCATATTAAAATTAAGGAGCAAAGTCTTGAGGGTCTAGACTAGGCTGGTAACAGTGACAATACTAAAAAAGAAACCAATAAATGGATATTTCATAGACGAAATTAGGACTAGGTGGCAGTCTAGATATTGAAATAAAGGGACAAGCCAAGAATGACTACTTACGTTGGTAAGAAGAATGTGGTGCCAGGAATTGGGGTCAGGAAGTTTAAATGAGGATATTTGAGGAAGAAGGAGGAGTTTGGTATTATGTGTGTAGTGTTTTCTGTGACAGTGGGTCATCCAGAGCCTTCACAGTTGAAAAACAAGACAAACAATAAGATATAGTATGCAGAATTTGAAATATGTGGAACAAAGGCACAGTAAATAGAAAGATGTGGGTTAGGGAAGCATCAACATCAGGATGATAGTGAAGAATGGTGATTTGAGTAAATGAATAGGTGATTTCCTACAGGGGGCATATTTGTGAATACAGATCCCAAGCATCAAAATATCTTACTAATTTTGAAATAATTTAGAGGAGAGAAATTTATTAAAAATTGATATTCTACCCATAAAGGAGCTTAATCTGTAGTTGGAACAAATAAGGAAACCATGATATGTTTCACCGAATTCTTTTAAAAATTAAATGTAGGGACTGGGGAGATAGCTCAGTTGGTAGAGTGCTTGCCTTGCAAGCACAAGGCCCTGGGTTCAATCCCCAGCACTGCAAAAAAAAAAAAAAAAAAATTAATGTAAATGGTCCTAAGGGTGAACTTGTGTTTTTGCTACAGCAGTAGACCAAAGTGGCAACATTGTTTTAGTTGGTCATCTGCGATTTTATATATATATATTAGGTGAATAGGTTTTAAAATGTAATTTGAATAGGCTTCTGTGTTATAAACAAAGATTGTTTTTTCTCTACGTCTTATTAAAAGTAGTGATTATTGTCCTAAGAGAGTAGTAGTTTTTGATGATGATGCTTTTCATTAAGTTCTAGCTACGATTTTGTGTCCACTATCTAGTGCAAAATTCTAGTCACATGTAATGGTGAGGATCCTGTCTTTTCTGAACAGTGGTACTCATTTTTTTCAGGTGGTGTCACAAGGATGACTGTCTCCCTGGTGGTTATTGTTTTTGAGCTTACTGGAGGCTTGGAATATATTGTTCCCCTTATGGCTGCAGTAATGACCAGTAAATGGGTTGGAGATGCCTTTGGTAGAGAAGGCATTTATGAAGCTCACATCCGATTAAACGGATACCCTTTCTTGGATGCGAAAGAAGAATTCACTCATACCACCCTGGCTGCGGATGTCATGAGACCTCGAAGGAATGATCCTCCTCTAGCTGTCCTCACACAGGATAATATGACAGTGGATGATATAGAAAATATGATTAATGAAACTAGCTACAATGGCTTTCCTGTCATAATGTCAAAAGAATCTCAGAGATTAGTGGGATTTGCCCTCAGAAGAGACTTGACAATTGCAATAGGTACCCTTTTATGAAATACATGTGTCTGTCTATCTGTGTATGCAATAGATTTGAAGAAAGGAACCCACTAAAGTTTAATTGGTTGGACTTGCAATGGGTAAAGGGTATAAATTTATATCCCTTAAAGTCTCATGTTCTGCAGGAAATGAATTTATGCCGTAATGGATTGTATTTCTGCTAAATATAGTTTTATCTTTCAATTTAAGTGAAAGGATATAGTTTTGCAATATTGATGAGGCCAGTAAGACTTTAAATCTTTTTTATTTTTGAGTACTGGGGATTGAACTCAGGGACAGTTGATCACTGAGCCACATCCCCAGCCCTGTTTTGTATTTTATTTAGAGACAGGGTCTCACTGAGTTGCTTAGTGTCACACTTTTGCTGAGACTGACTTTGAACTCTCAATCTTCCTTCCTCAGCTTCCCAAGCTGCTGGGATTACAGACATGCTCCTGGCTAAGACTTTTAATCTTTTCAACACCATCTGAACCCTATTCCTCCTGACACCCAAAAGTGATAAAGACTGGAAACCCTAAGCCATTGCTTTGCTATATCCCAGTTGCTTATTTAGGACCCTGACCTGGAGATGTTGAGTATTTGGTATTTCCTCAGTAGTAATCCCTGTGAGGTGCATGTCACCTCCTGTCCAGTTTATCTCTGTGGTTCGTACAAAAGGACTATAAAATAATTCTCATGCCATTTGAAAAAGAAGACTAGATAGTGTAGGTGGGGGGATTGTTACTCAACTCATACTAGAAACTCAATTTGCAGCAGCTATTGGAGAGAGGAGGGAGGAAAGGGGGGAAAAAAGATCCTACAGAGAACATGCAGTTTAGGAAAAGCCTACATATTTGCAAGAATTTTTCAAAGACTTGCAGTCTGTAACTCCAAAGATTTTGCTTTTGCTTGAGTAATAGAATAGTTATTGCCACAGATGACAAAATATGCTTTCAGACTTAACTATATTCAAATGTTTTAGCTTCAAACTTTTTGGTGACAAAACCTAGTCAGGAAAGAACTTTGTTGTTTAACTTCTCATTCTCTGGGTTTTACTGATAGTCAGTTAAAGAAAAGAAAGATGAGAATTAATTTGGAAATTTAAAGGAAAAAAATCCAGATTTCTAAAAGGTAACGAAGTGCTAAAATTAAGAATAATTGATATCCCTGCTGACTGTGTCAAAATATGTTTTAAGGTCTTATCATTGTCTTGAGAGAAAAAAATATTGGATGAGAGATAATGTTGATTTTAGGGAGTAGAGGCACTTTAGAAATATGAGATACCAGGACATCAGAAATGTTAGTCACATGACTTTTAGAACATACCCTAAATATTTACCAGCATTATTTTGGTAAAGTTTTAAACATTTTGCTGGAAAAACAGATCCATACACTAAGTTTTGTAGATATGTCATTTCCTTTTACATACTATGATGATGCTTTTAAGGTGTCCTCTTAAGTACTGGCCATTAGAACCTCCTCACTTAGTGCCTGGGTACTTGGACATATTATGGCACAGTTAAATAAAGGCCTTTAGTCATCAGAAGGAGTAAAATGTATTTCAGTGTTTGTGAATGGTAGTATCAGCTTCTCAATCTAGGACCGATGGTATTTTGGCTTAAATATTTTCGCAGCAAAATTCATGTTCAAAATGTTTTCACTAAAACAAATACCATGTTTACACACATACAGTGTGGAATAATGCTGCCTTAAAATAGATACATGAAGCTGAATGACTTTTATTTGCATATTCTGTACATTTTGGGGTTTCCTTCTCCTGGTAGTCTCTACAGTTCTCTCAATTTTTGCTACTACTTGTATAGCACTTTCAAAGGTGGGAGTGGAAGAAGCTCACAGGACAGAAGAATTGGAAGCAATACATGCTAGATAGGTAGAGAAATCAACAGAACATTTACAAATAAGACATCCCAAAAGTCAGTCTGTACCCACTGCAAGCATAATTATGGTTTCAACCCATCTGTAATGCTTATGAGTCATCTGGAAAATTACACTTTAACATCAGAAAAGAGAAAGAGTAGATAGTATAACAGAGGCAAAGGAAGGAAGAAACTCATTGGTCTTATCTCCAATACAGAGTAAGTGATATTCAGCATACATAGACTTGATTCAACAACGGATTCCTATAATGCACTTCTCTCAGAATGTGTACAGGTTTTTAAATTCCATATTTCAAACATGTGTCCTTATTTTCCAAGGTTGGAAAACAGCTTTAGCTTCAGTAAAGAAAATTGTGTGGGGCTGGGGAGATAGCTCAGTTGGTAGAGTGCTTGCCTTGCAAGCACAAGGCCCTGGGTTGGATCCCCAGCACCCAAAAAAAAAAAAAAAAAAAAAAAAGAAAATTGTGTCATGATATAATTATGCCAAAAATATCTGAGTTACTTGAAGATTATTGGTCATGAATAGATCCTGATTTGAAAAGAAATTACTAGATCATTTTTCAGTTGGTTCCTTCCTTGATTAAGGAGAAGACACAAAAATGTTAAGTCATAAAATACACTTATTATTTATCTCCAAATAAATGAGTTGTCTATAA
This sequence comes from Sciurus carolinensis, assembly GCF_902686445.1. NCBI lineage: Eukaryota > Metazoa > Chordata > Mammalia > Rodentia > Sciuridae > Sciurus > Sciurus carolinensis. Next base: position 24,373,581 of record NC_062216.1, read on the forward strand.
AAACACAAAACCCATTTAGAATTTTTTGTCTTCTCTCCTTTTAGAAAGTGCCAGAAAAAAACAAGAAGGTATCGTTGGCAGTTCTCGGGTGTGTTTTGCACAACACACCCCATCTCTTCCAGCAGAGAGTCCTCGGCCATTAAAACTTCGAAGTATCCTTGACATGAGTCCTTTTACAGTGACAGACCACACCCCAATGGAAATTGTGGTGGATATCTTCCGAAAACTGGGTCTGAGGCAGTGCCTTGTAACTCACAATGGGTAAGTCTGGCACCACAGAAGTCAGTTTACTTAACCAGAATTTATGATCCATGTGAGTGGGATGCTCTTAGGGGAGAGTGTGAAGCAGCTCCCAAATGGGGAAGTCTGTGACTTAGTATGGTTATAAAAACAGAATCAGTCAATTTAATTTCACACTTATCAAAAAGTAACATGTCAGCTGCCTGCAATTTGCCAAAACATAAAGTAGATTTTGTCAAGAATTCTGTACTTCACAATTGGAAAGATGCTGAAACATCTCCAACATGAGCGTAGAACATTTCCTTTCTTGGAGAAGTAGTGTGCCTAACCTGTGTGGAGCACTGCAGAAACATATTTTCTTTTTGTGAGTATTTCATTTTTAGTGTATAGATTTTAGTACAATTATAAGTTTCTAGATATTTGCTACTTACTCTTTCAGCCAATATTTGATTTATCATATAATGAAAGACAGAACATAAATGAAAGTTATAAATTAAGCTAAAAATGTCCTTTGACAAATGCTTTGTTCCTTCCTGTCCACCTCCTTCATCCACAAACCTTGTGCATAAACTGCTAATGACTCACACACTCAGGTACTTTTTATAATGTATACATTGGTGATTTATTTTTCTGCCTTTTATGCTTAAACTGCCAGTGTTTGTCCATGACAGATGTCAAAGGGCTGTGGGGCCTTTGTGCACAGGGTGGCTCAGCAAACCACCCGCTTCATTGTCAGTGCTCTCTTCTTTTCCTGGGCCTGGGGACTGTGTCTGCAACCATTCTTTCTTTAGGCCTCTGAATTTCCTTTATTCCTAATCCTTGTTAGAAGTCTTAAGAACATTGTTTCACGTGAAAGCAGGTAATAGAAAGACTAGAAAGGGGAAACAAAGGGTATCCTAGGATTATGTATGAACAGGATGATGTATGGCCCTGATCAGTATAAGCTGGTTGACATTGTATTAGACGCTTAGAAAATCATAGCAGGGGCTGGGGTTATGGCTCAGTGGTAGGGTGCTTGCCTAGTATATGTGAGGCACTGGGTTCGATTCTCAGCACCACATATAAGTAAATGAATAAATAAAGGTCTGCCAACATCTAAAAAATGTTTTCTAAAAAGAATCACAGCAAGTTTGTTTTAATAACATTTTATACAAAGCATGTGCACAACATGTGACCTCTGTCTAGAAAAAGGAGAGAAAAAGAACAATTCAGGAAGTGAATTATTTATTGAACACCTTCATATTTTCACATTTAACTTTGCAAAGTAGATTGTCATATCCCTGCTTTATAGATGTAGTGATTAGAGCTCAGAGAGGTTTAACACGGAATCGAATCTCTTGCTACTATTTTACACTTTAATTTACTAATAGAAATTTACCTTCTTTCTCTGTGTTTTCTTAAACTACTAAACGTTGTCTTGGCCAATACACTATACCATTTTGGGTTAGAATAGAAATATTATAATAATATTTATATTTGTGTAAATGAAAGCTGGAGAATTAGATCTACACTTGGTGTTTTTCCACTGTGCTAATTAAAATAACTTCAATAATGAAATAAATCATTAAAGGAATAAAACTCTTAATTAAGGGAGGGAGTTTAGAATTATTAAATATTGATAAAACAGGAGAGATGTATGTAATACAATATTACTGTTACTATTTTTGCTTAAATTGTTTAATTAAAAAATAATGGCACCAAACTTTATTATTTAAAACCTTAATAAATATTAATTAAATGGGTAACTTTTCATACAGCTTGTCCTTGGGCCCTTTTAATTATTAAATGACTCAGTTGGAATCTAAGCTGCATTGTTACAAGAAATTATTTTTGAGCTATTCTCTATACCTCACATAATTTGTCAATTGCTGTACTAACAAATATAAATGTTATTCTCTAAGTTATGATTAACTATGAGCAAAAAGCTGCTACATGGCCTGATTTTCATATTAGGCCATGTTGATTAATTCCCAGAATTTTTGGCAGCATAGATTTAGAAAGAAAAATGTTTAAAGGAAAGTGTAAAACAGTGAAGTCAGTAGAGGTAGATAATTTAACATTTATCTGAGGCTGCTTGTTTCTATGAAAAATGTTGAATTTTTTTCTAAGGTAATATATTCAGTTACCTTGATTATATTTCCTTATTTCTGTCCTTCACAGAAAATAGATTTATATATATGGAAAGAAAAGAAATCATTTGGGGAGGTAGCTTTTGGGACTTCATTAGAATGGTAGGATGTTTATTCTCAAAGTTAAATGATTTAAACCCAGAAAAGAAATCCTGTCTTCTGGTTTTAGTGGAGAGTTTGAACTTTGGTTGCTTTTAATGTTTGAAAGTTGATAGTGGAAACTAGAAGTAGAAAGTAGTTATTTGGGGGAAGAGACACAACAAATCTTGGACCTTGGATGCAAGGGGGAAAGGAATACAGAACCAAGGGGAAATGTGTCCATAAATTGTGAACATACCAGTGAAATATTGATAACCCACATTTTATATTTTAATTTAGCAGAATTTCTAAAAAATTTTTTAGTCTTGTCAGACTAGCAGGATGTTACTAGGAGTTACTAAAAAAAAAAAGCTTTGTGACCATATAAGTTTAAAAGGTGAGGTTTTTTTTATTGTAAAACTCCTCAGAAGTTTAAAAATACTGATTTCTTTGATTCCCAGATAGAGGATAAAAGGAACCATATTTTTCCAAGCTTATTTGAAAATGCAGTCAGTTTTTGGTGGGGCAAAATGAGCAGAAGAACATACTTTGGGAAATGCTGGTTTATGCCACTCTTATATCATTACTTGTTAGCACAAAAAGAAACAGCATTTTGCATTGATTCCCTCTGCTTCCTAAATTAATAAAGAGCACCAAACCTGGCTTTACTAGTCTCAAATCAACTTTGTTAACTAAAGAGAGGAGGAACTATGTGAATCTCTCCCTTTTTAGGGATATTTCTTGTAAATACAGAGATTATTTTGTAAGTTCTTTGCCACTTAGTCCTTATAAATTTGTAATTCTCTTTATTGTGTGCCTGTGGTTTGTGAGAATTTACTAATATAAATAACATAACTGAAATTAACCAATTAACTACTTAATGGGGTAGAAAGCATAAGTGAGAGTTAAACTGGTATTATTCTATTTAAATACCCAAGATTGTCACATTTTCACATTTCCTTACTCCAACAATAAAATCAAGTGAATTGACAGCTTTTTTTTTTTTTTTTTTTTTTCTCCCATTATAAACCTCAAACATTTAGTGAAAGATCATCTACTTAGTGCCTGAATGCTTATTTTATAGAGTGTAGTTTCTGAGCTTTGGGGTGGGGGGAAGTTGTTCCCATGCTCTGAGAATTTTTCATTTTATTTTATTGTTAAGGATCAGTCCATAATTTTTTATTAAACAATGAGGAAACATGAGCAGAAAAACCTATTTCTGCCTTTCAAATTCTCTACTCCCCCTGATTCCTCAACACTAGCCATCATTTTAAGTTACTGTTTTATAAGCGACATTAGACCAGAGGGCTTTGAAGGTCCCTGGTGATGTTTTTCAAGAAGTCAGAATAGAATGTTTAGAGTATTTAACAGAAAAGTTGATTAAACATATCACCAAGTAAATGCCTAATTATCCTGATGGGCATTTTGTGTAGGCTTCCAGAATTTCAAGTCTTAAGTTTTTATTTTTGACTTTTGCTATTTGTGTTGCCATATATTGCAGTATAATTTATTATTTTTCATTATAAAACCAGTAACTAGACTTTGTTTTAATAATTAAAGCAGTCTAATTAGTTTCAGATAGCCTCATTATGAGAGTTCATGTCTATCACTTTGATGTGATAATGATGACAGGTTAACTGATAATCTATTTTTAGAAAAAAATTATAAAGTAATGTCATTTTGATCCCTACTTGTTAATGTATTTTATTGGGTTAATAAGTGGCATTCAGTTCCTATAAATTAGGAAGACATTTTGTTGGTCAGCATTAATTTCTTAGTAAACAATGCCTTAATTTTAGCTCCTCCTTCAGTCTCCTCAGAGTCTTTAAAAGCTAAGCCTTCCTTCACTGGTGGGGTAGATTCACTGGTGGGCTGCCTTGACTCAGAAGTTAGAAAAATATGTTTCTCTAAGGAGAGAACATTGAAATGAATCTTTAAATCTGAAGAGTACATAGCTGTGTCTCATTAAGTTTCTTTAGCATTTTTCTTTTGTGTGGTCATCTTCATTCTGAGCTTTCATAATTTTGACTTTAATATGGAAAGGAAAATAAGCCACCAATATTTTAAAACAGTATTGCATCACTTTTGAAAGACAGAATTTATGCAAAAGGAACTTGGGTTTTTTAATCATTTCATTTCCTTGGGTTTTTAATCATTTTCACTTTTTATTTTTCTAAAGTTCATGAGAAGCATTCCTATGGTTCATGTTTTTATTTTCTTCTCTCATTCTTTATCATTATGATTGGAACCTCTTTTAATTTAATTTCTCACACAGTTATTAGCATAATAATCTGTTTCAGGATTGTCTTGGGGATCATCACAAAGAAGAACATTTTAGAGCATCTCGAGCAACTAAGCAGCACGTGGACCCCTTGGTGATTAGATGTGTCAGATCTCCTCACTAGACACCTTAGAAGTCAGGAGGCATGAAACTTGTGAACTGTTCAGTTCTCTCCCAGATACCTGCCGAACAAAAAAATTCTACCATGCTGCCAGTTACATTTGTATCTAATCACATGTCTGTAAGATAAATTAGATATTTGTAAAATTCCATTCATAGAAAGTAAGCAAAAGTTAGTATTGCTCATCAGAATCATTAGTTATAAAGACTGCAAACAGTTTGGTAGTAGAATGAGGAAATATTATTGGACATGCTTAAAATAAACCTGACAAATCTGTCGATTGTAGGAGATTCACTGGCCTTAGAAGACTCCTGACTGGTTAAAAATGTCTGCCCCATCACCCCCAAACCTTTTTTCTTTTTTATTTTTCCTAGTCTGTGGTAGTCTTGTGGTAAATCTAAGTTCCTAAGTGATTTTAACTGAGCCTAGCAATTAGAATTGCTGATGGTTAAATGGATTTTTAAATGGGCACACTAACTATAGCATAATGTGTATATATTTGCAATCATAACATCAGTTCTTTTTCTGCTATACCCTGCATCCCAGAGTGTGTGTCCTGCCATTTCATTAGTGAATTGTATGTAGATATGTATGTGCCCCTGTTGTGATGTCTCTAGAATGCTGTAAGCAGCTTTGGGAGTCATTGTTTTAACAGGCTTTATGTCCTAGTGGTTTCATGACTACAGATAAATTTTGAATTATCTTACCGTATAACAAAAATTGTCTGGCTTTAGCAATTAATGCCTGAAATTATTTTGGCCTGCAATTGTCCTATGAAACCTGTCCCCGTTTGCTTTAGTACACAACTGATTATGTATTTCTGTTGTATGCTAATATTTCACAAGTGTTTCATGCATCCTTTTTTAAAAAAACTACTAACCAGAATAATATAGTAGCTACTTATTCGTGCTTTCTGCTTCACCTGTAATAAGTTGTTAGGACTGCTTCTTGATTTCTCACCTATTTTTTAATGTAAGCATTAACACCCAAGACTTTCATAAAAGCACTGTATCTTATTTATTGGGGCCAAAATCAAAAAAAGAAAGCATTGCTAAGTATACTAGAAACATGGCTCATATTATAGATTTGTTCTTGGGATTCTGAAGTTTGGGAGTGAAGTTTTGTGTTGATCATCTTATATGTATTTTATCTCAATTGTATGTGCTTTCATGAAGCTTCTACATACAACTGGGCAATACTTGAATTATTTCTTTAAAATTGGTTAATTTAGTTAAACAAATTAATGAAGTATTGAGGGGATATGGGCTTTTTTTTATTACTGTCTTGATGTGATGGGAATGAATTTTCCTTCTCAAATGGGATCAGTATCATTTCCCTTTCCTACACCCATTTTTTGTTACTTTTTTGTTGGCATACGTTAATCAGATTTGCTTTACTTCAAAGAGGCGTCCAGTCCTCAGAGTCTCAGTGGAAAGGACCTCATACTATGAGTGGCCATAATACTTTTTATATCAAAGGATGGTTGCTAGATAACTTTATCATCTGTATCAGCAAAATACTTTTGAAAACACAAAATCAGGCTGCTTGCTTTGCTCTATTCCTGTCAACAAAGGATTTAGGTATAGACTTAGCTTTTCTTTTTCTTTTTCCCCTTTATTTTAATAGCACTCTTTTGTTTATCCATTTCAGACGCCTCCTTGGCATTATAACAAAAAAAGATATCCTCCGTCATATGGCCCAGACGGCAAACCAAGACCCCGCTTCAATAATGTTCAACTGAATCCCATAGATGAGGAGAGAGAGGAAACAGAAGAGGAAGTTCATTTGTTGAATAGCACAAACTCTTTAACCTGAGGGAGTCGTCCACTTTTTTTCTCCTTTAAAAAAAAGGAAATATAAAAGCCGGCTTTTGCAACGTGGTTTGCAAATAATGCTGGTGGAAAGGACGGCATCGTCAGGGGAGAGAGAGGAGAAAGAGAAGGAGAGGAGTGAGGTTCCCTGTCTACCTGGAGAGCAGCATCTGACTCCTGTTCTGCACTGGATGCATTCAGCTGAGGATGTGCTGTGATAGTGCAGGCTGGAGTCTCAACCAGACCCCACTGGAGCCCTGGAGCACCTGGCCTGTTACTCCAGCGTTGCGAAGACGTGCTATCGGTCCCTGTTCCTCCAGGGATTACTTTGAATTGAGCCATCTGTAAGACTGCGAGGTCTTGCCCTTTTTTATCAGAACTGTTCTGTTTCATTCATGAATCATATAGCTAAGCATTACCTTTCTACATTCCAGAAGACCTTTTATTTCTTCTTTCTCTCTCTCTCCCGAGCTGTAACAAAGCCTCTTTAAATTGGTGTACCCTTTTGAAGCAGTCCTTTCTCATATTGAGATGTACTGTGATTTTACTGAGGTTTCATCACAAGAAGGGAGTGTTTCTTGTGCCATTACCATGTAGTTTGTACCATCACTAAAGGCTTGGAGCAGTGCCCACACACCACACCAAAGGCTGCCAGATAGGTAAAATCTCCACAAATGAAGCATGAACGAAATCTCCTGCTTGTGTGCTGTGTGGTTCAGAATCAAAACAATGAAACTTGACTTTAAAGGATAAAGCAGTTTTCTTTTATTTTTTTCCTCTCAGACTTTATGGATAATGTGACCTGGTCTTATGCAAATTTTCTATTTCTAAATCTACTTCTATAATATACAAGTGCTGTTCAGCATAATTAAACAAAATGCTGCTGCTTTGACAGTAAAAGGAGGAAGTGTTCTGTTTAGCTGTATCTGGAATTAATTGCATGTTAAAACACTGGAATTTTTTTTTTCTTGAAATTTAGATCAGTCATTCTTTTCTTTCCTTGAGCTATCTCACTGCTGACACTGAAGATGAAATGTAATTCATAACTTGCACTAAATGTATATTTCTTTTCTTAAAAATTTACCATTCTTATTTATATTTTTATGGATTAAAATTTATAAAATACAGATCAGTTAATATCGCACTTAAATAATTTTACCTTTTTAATGTGATTTTTATAGACTAATTCAGACTTACAAATATGGATATATGAACAAAGTTTACAATGGGAGCAAGGGTTAAAAAGAGCTTGTGGTTACTTCTCTGTGATCCAGTGCATACATAAACCTTTTTTCTGATCTTCCACTGCCATCTCTTGGATTATGTCTTCTGACCTATTTGACCCACAAACTGGAAAATTAAAAACACTACAGATTGCTTTGTGGATTAAAATCAAAAGTGTTAGCCTTTTTAAGAAACTCAAACCCCAAAATGAAAACAAAATTTCAAAGGTAGCAGTGAAAATTAGAATCTGAGCATAACCTTTGAATCTGTGGGTTAGTCACATCCATATTTGAAGTGTTCAGTAATGTTTGAATAGCCACAGTGCACAGTTTTGCAGGCTGAGTTAAATGTACTGGAGTATGCTTGGAATTTTTGGTTTTGGAAATGTCTGTTTTAATCATGATCTTGATTCACTATTGACAAAGGCAGTTTACTCAAAGGACTAGCCTAAATATCCCATGATTATGCATTTTGATAGCAAGTGAATTTTTGGAGACAGACATTTTCTGAAACACAACTGGCAATGAGCCATTTTACATTTTGAAAGTGATTCTTCACTTCCTAGTTCTTAATAATACCTGTAAGATCTGTAAGATCACTAAGATCTGTATGATCTTGAAGACTTATAAGATCATGAAGCCATATTAGGATGATGATTGAAAGTTGAGCAAAATTTTAGGAATTTCATGAAACGTTCTTAGCTGTGCTATCTGCCAAAAATTAGTATTTTGTCTTCATTACTTCCTCCCTTGGCAGACTTCCAAATTTTATCATAGCCCCTTCAGAGTTCTTTTAGCTCTCCAGAGTGAAGTCATTTCTGAATGATAGTTCTGTATGTCTTCAACTGGTCTCAAGTATATTTGCAGTGTGGACAGCACTGCTGGAGTGTGGACCCTCTGCATGGCTAATGGATGACTTGCTTGTTCTGGGTTACAAGCCTTCGAAGGAGAAACCAGTTTTGTTTTGTTTTGTTTTCCAGATAGTGTTGTGCATTAAACTGCATATGGATTTTATTTTCCACATTTCCCTTTTTGATTTCAGGTCCTGCTTTCATTGCCCATCTTGCTTCAGAGACTGACATTTCAGGGTGGATATTGAAGCATAAGTTTTCTTCTTTGATATATTTCTCTCTCTGGTGTGTCTTACTGCTGAAGTACAGGAAAAGTGCCGTGCTTTTAATGCATTCAGTGGTTTTCTTTGGTATTATTTGTTCCATTTTTCTTTTTGATTCATTGAGGTTTGTCTGCTTTCAACCAAACGATGAAATAGTGGAGACCATGAAATACATGTGCCTAGCTAATTGGCAAATTAATTGACCAATATAAGTGTAGCGCCTTATTTGAGTACCCTTTTGAGAAGGTATGATGAGAATGGGCAAGGGTGTCAGCATCTCTTCTTAATTAATAATTGTTTTCAGTTTTGGTTCATGAAGAATGCTTAGTTTGTTAATCTGTGATGTTGCCTAGAGCTGTATTTATCTGTTTTTATTTATACTAGTGTAGTAAAGCTGCATATCATTACAGTAGAAATGATTACTGTGATGAGTTAATCAGAAAATCATTAAAATCTCTATGACAACGTGTGGTTTGGCCTTTAATTACACCTGTGGACAGTCCTCCCTCTGTACTGCTGCACCATGTGGTGTAGGCCAGAACGCCTGGTACAGGCAGCCTCAATGCTTCTCTCAGGTTACAAAGCCATTTCTGTGCTTTGTAAGCAAGGGGCTGGAGAAGGGTAGATGCTGGCCTGAAAAGCAGGAGCACATGCTACTAGCAATAGGCTAGCACCTCCCCAATTGTGAGTGAAAGTTGCAGTTCTGCAGAAAGTTTTCATTTCGCTCTAAAAAATGTCATTATTTAAGAAAATCATGCTGTATGCATGAAGAGAAAACAGGTAAAATGATTTACATGCTTTTAAAAAGTTACCTTGGAAATTTGCTAATTGAACTGTCTTAAAGGAAGTGGTAGGAAACATTTGAATGAGATTTCAGTAGTCTTCTAATATATTTAAACTTTCTAGTACAAAGGAAAACACCAAGAGTCTAGGATTGCTCTTTCATCATTCACTTATGTGTTCATTGTTTATTGAACTACTGTGTTCCAGGAAGTATTCTGTGTTCTTGGAGTTTACATTCCAGTAGGAAAAGAAATATGTAGTATGTCATATGGTGATGAATACTAGTAGTTCATCAACTTAAAATGATTCCTACATGCCACACATTAATATAGGTGGACAAAATCGGGCAAAAATTTACATCTTAACATAGTTTTTCTAATGGAGAAAAAGGTGTGTGCATCTTTGCATGCATGCACCCCACCTTTATAGAGGGTGATCAGGCAGGGGCCTCAAGGATAAAGTAACGTTTCAGCAAAAAACCTAAAGAGAGTGAGGGGATGGCATCTGTGAGAAAAGTGTTCCAAGAAGAGAAAATACTATATACCAACATTCTGAGGCAGAATATGCCTGCCAGTTTCCAGAAGTACCAAGTAGTCACTGTGGTTGGGGTAGGGCAGGAGGAAAAGAGGTGAAAACCTGAGGAGGGAGGCATAGGAATTGACTTTCATTCTAATAAAATGAGAAGCCATTGAGGCAAAAGTGATGGAATCTGACAAGATGATTTCTCTGTTCTTGGGAATAGACTATAAGGCGGCAGGGATGGAAGCAGGAAAACCAACTAGAAGGCTCTTAGAATAATCCGGTGAAATATGAAATGCCTTTTAGACTTCCAAGTGGGAGTCGTTAGGCACCCAGTATACTTGAGAATGAAATTCAGAAAGGTCCAGCCTGAAAGCTAGACAGGAGAATTATCTTCCAGAGACAGTATGAGATTAGGTTCTAAGTGTGGACAGAGAAGAGGTCCCAGGACTGAGCACTGACATGTATTTATGTGTAGATATGGTGAGAGGAGAGCCAGGAAAGAGAGAGGCACCAGTGAGGGAGGATGGGGAGCCGTGCCGTGAAAGGAATGGTGATCTAAACCCAGGGAATAGCCATTTCAAGGAGTCATTAACCCTCAGGAGTTGCTCAGAGAAGTAAAGGAAGGTTGAAAGTTGACCATTGTGAACATGACTCATAACTTGGACCAGAGTTGAGTCCATGGGATGGTGGCAAGCAACGTACACTCTGGATTGGGTTTGACAGAGCTTAGGAGAGGAATCAAAGACAGCTATAATTCTTCCTGTGAAGCACTTAGAAAAAGAATGTTAAAGTGTTTTGTTACAGCTTTTTTTGTTGCCGTTGTTGATGGAAATGGAGAGAAAATTTACAACCTGAGACAAATCAGATTTTTAAGGATAATTTAGTTTCTTTTGTTGCTAATTATGGGACTATTGAGAGGGAAAACTAATGATCTGAAAGAGGTCCTTGAGTAGATGAGAGGACACATCTTGGACATGCAGGACACGAAACGACATTCACAGAAATGTAAGAGGGCAGAGTATAATGGGTCTTGAGATTTTATTGAGGTTATTCTGATTGCTCCTGTTTTCCCAGTGAAATTAACTGAAGTGTTGGAAGCTTGAGCAAAGATGAAAAAGTAGCAGGATCAACACCATCTAGCATGGCCACCTTGAGGTTAAAATAAGACCAGCTGGCATGGTTATTTTTCTCCAGCTCCTTGATTCTGAGCAGATTCAGGTAAGGAGTGGGCAGTTCCGTATTTGGCTTAGGATTCTCACACACACAACACACATACACGTGTGTGTATGTATCAATCAAACGGAGTTGAGGCTATAGGTGTGACTATGATAGGATGACAAGGGGATTGACCTTAAAGGCTGGGTGAGGAAGGAAGCAGAATGGAGTAGGTACAATGAAAAAGGAGATGAGATTAGTGAATCGTGGGGTATGGTCAGGTTGAGAAACTACTGGGTACTAGAGGAAAAAAGGTGGGAAGATGGGTAATGATGTTTAGATAGGATGCTTGGAATTGAGATTGTGGAGGTTTTCATTATTGGTACTGACAAGGTGTTTGTCAAACCCTAGTAAAATCATTGAAAGAGTAAGTCAAAGAACTGAGTGGTCAGTGTATTAAAGGAATCACCTAGATCAGTACTAATAATAGTAGCGTAGTCTACACAAAATGAGTTAAGCCAGTAGGTAAATGTTTGAACTTGGTCTTGTCGTTGCCAAGTAATATGTATATTATCTCCAGATAATTTAATAAGTTTAATCTTTCCTTGGTTGTATTCTACATACATGTTTGCAAGTATATGTAGAAACTCCACTGTTGACCTCCAAGAGGCTCACATTAAGTAAATTTGAGTTGGGTAGTGATTTCTGTTAAATCCAGATTGGATCAGAGGTTTCATTCATGAAAGCTTACACAAAGAGTGAACAGCGAACAGAGGTAGGGAAATGCCCTTAGAAGCAACTATAAGAGTAGAGGAAGGGAAAGAGGTCTTTTTACCCCAACAGGCCCTGGCGTTAAATTCTTCAGTTAAATCCTGGCCTTCAGTTTCTACTAGGGTCTTGTCGTAGCCAGGAGCCTTTCAACTTTCAGTGGGGAAGACATGGCCAACAAGAGTGAAAGAAAGCCTTGGTTTCTTACCCCTAAGTGCCCAGGGGTCTGAGTTTCAATAGAGACACCTTTCAGTCCCATACAGTGGGATACCCAGACTACTGTTGGGAGAACACGACTCATGGAGATCTTGTTAAAATATAGCTTTACTAGGCCTGAGGCCAGGTACTCCAGAAGGAGTCCTAAGTTGCCTTGTGTTGGTTTATTTCTCTTGTGTCTCTCCTTACCCTCAAAAACCCAGTCCTTGAAGCTGTAGCTGTTATTAACTGAAGACTCAGAAGACACAAATTCTTAGTTGCCCATGCAACTAATTCATATGTGAAATAATTTAGACCAGAAGTGTTTCAGGTTTTAGTCTCTCAGATTTTGTAATGTCTGCATAAAGCTTTGCCAGTTAAGCATACTAACCCCAAACCAAAATGTTCCAAAATACAAAACTTTTTCAGTGTCATGTCAGCATTCAAGAACTTTCAGACTTCAGAGTTTGGGAGAGGGATGCTCAACCTGTATTAAAAATGAATTTCCTGTAAGAGGATAGTCTAGTCATCCAGAGACATTGGACACAGTGACTTCCTGTAACATTCAGAGGATGACTTTAGTTGTCTTCCAAAATATAATTAGGGTGTCACCAATTAGGCACTCTGACTGCCGTTATTTGCATATGAAAGAAAAGTAGGCCAGAAAAGCCTCCTAAAAAAAGTTTTAAATTTTTCCATCAATTTATTTTCTGTATTCCTTAAAAACAAAACAAAAACTGTACACCAACAAAGCAAACTGACTCATCCTGCAGTTGGTCTATGTTCTCTTACTTCTATTTGCCAGATGATCTTCAATAATTTCTGCAAACAGATTCCTCTTCAACAGATTATATGCAAGAGGTAAAAGCTGGCCAGCTACTTTATGAAAATACTGAAAAACAAAAGAATATAACATTAAAACTCAGAGTAGCAGACAATACAATGAAAGAGCACTTGTTCAACAAAGCCTACTTCCAAAGTGAATAACGAACTGCTCTCTCAATTAGTGAACAGTGAATCTGAGGACAGGTACCTGGCATTTTGTCCAAGAAGCAATTATGTATCTCTAAAAACTAATGGCATGTCTTGAAGGAAATTCAGAAGAAAACCAAGTTAAAAGTGTCCCTAGCCCCTTAGGTTTTATCAAAATTTTGCATCCCCAGTTGTGCCCTTAAATCCTTTTTCCTTCTCTTCAGGGTATTCTCAGCAGTCAAGATATTAAGCTTTCTTTCTTTTGTAGCTTCAGTAAGAACAGGTGTGCCGAAAACAGGGTTACAAATCACTCTCCCTTTTACCCTCAAACTCTTCCACCCCCACCAAATAAAAGCCTTCATCCCTGTTAAGAGTTATAGTCAGGTTTACTGAATTATTTTACAGTACTGCTTTTACATATATACAAAAGAAAAACTAGCAATGCTATATTCTTTTGTTGATAACTTGTAAACAAATATTTAGCACTTCACATGAAGTTAAGTACTGTGCTAAACCTTTTCATTACTTGTGTATTATTTTCACAAGTGTGCTATTTAGCTGAGTCACATCTTACGGCTCTACTTATTTATGACTAGGTCCTTTCTGGCAGATTAAGTACTATCCTGGTTGGTCAGTGACTGTCATTCTGGCTGTTAAACATTTTGATGACTTTTATTGATAACCACCACATATGAGATAGGCAAAAAAAAGGCAGTATAATATATAATTTCAGCAGGGTGCTCAGGATACACTCTTTTAATCAGCGGCATTGACTTCACCTGGTAACTTGTAAAATGCAAATTATCAAGACCCACCCAAGAGCAGTGTCAAACCTGTGGAGGGAATGGGGGAAGCACCAAAATGTGAACAAGTCCTCCAGATGATTCTGAAGCATGCTAACGTTAGCTATTGGTTTAGTCTTGCTCCTTGAGCAGCATTACCGTCACCTGTCAGAAATGTGTAATCTCAGGTCTCATCCCGGACCTACTGAAACACTTTGCATTTTAACAATATCTCCAGATGATTCGTAAGAGCCTTACAGTTCAGACACTGACTTTGAAACCTAGACTGCCTGTGTGAACCCAGGCAAGCTGCTTTACCTCTATGACTAGGTTAGAGAGGAGGTTAAATGAGAATGAAATGGCCTGTGTGTAGTGTGCACGCATACATGGGCAGATAAATGTATATATAATAGATACAAAATTGCTGGAAAAAATGGCCGAATATTACACAGCTTGGGAAGATATGATTTAAATTCAGTTTAGCCCCAGAAGCATGAAATAGCTACTACCCATTGTCTTTTTTTAACCTTGAGACAAATATAGCTGAGTAAGCACTGATTTAGCTATGAAGTAATTTTTATTTAATTAGTAAATAATTGATATCTAATGATTAATGATATCTCTGATATTTTAGCCTAAAAAGTACATTAACATCATATTTGATGTTCATCATAGTAACAGCATGGTGCACGCCTATAATCCCAGAAACTGGAGGCTGAGGCTGGAGGATTGCAAGTTTGAGGCCAGTATGGGCAATTTAGGAAGACCCTGTCTCAAAACAAGAAGTTAAAGGGCTGGGGATGTAGCTGGTGGAGCACTCCTAGATTCAGTCCTCAGTACTATCACACACACACACACACACACACACACACACAAAAAAAATCTAAGAATTCAAGTATGATAGCAGATACCCCTCAACAGAAGTGAAATGGAACCAAAGGAAAGGTGTGTGTACTTACTCTCATATGCACACTAACACACTTACCAAACTAAATGGCATACCCCTAAAATTTGTCTAATAGGTAATATTAACCTGAAAGAAATCATGTTGGATATCTGTCTTCACCAGACTACAAGATAGATTTCAAAAAAATACTTTCAGAATGTCTGTTTAAAAATCACTTCAAAAAGTTCATTTTGATATACAAGCTGAATCCATACCCAACCTCTGCTGGAACTTGGGGATATAAATGTGTCTGTAGTCGTGAGCGACAGGTGGAGTTTTACTCACATGTGAACCATAGCAAAAGAGGTCCATTCCCAGTTCTAGCCCCATGCCATAATCACACTCGTCATTGGCAAAACTGCACGAAAGTCATCATTTCCTGAATGGGAGCAAATGCTTTCAGTCTCTCTTCATCACTTGTGGCCTCAACAATTGTCTTGCAAATTCTCTTAAGGTCAGCTGAAAGAAATCAATGATTCAGAGATCATCTATACAATTATAAAGATATAAACATTTTAAAGGTAAAAAGACTGGATGTGGGGTTTTTTGTCATGTGACTTCATACTGGTCCTGTTGATGCCACTTAAGTAATTTGCCATGCTTCAGTTTAGAAATGAGACTGAATGTACTAAATATCTAATTAGACTTCCTTTTGTTAACCTGTAGTACTTTGACAAATTGTACTTCCTTGAGGATAACCCAATAATGAATGGATACTGAAATCAACCCATCTCTAAACAAGGAGATAGATACAAGAAATGGTTCAAACATTAATAACTGTACTTAAGAATGACATGTAATTTAAAGTTATAAGGTACAATATTCTGATAATACTGGCTAAAAAAATATGGTGATTATTGAGGGAAGTGAAGATATACCAGGATTTTTAACCTGCATATGAATATCATTTGACTGATTCAGTCATGATGACCATGCAGAATACATGCTGTTGTATGAGGTGACATAATGTGCTTTGTTCCCTTTCTCACCTTTGATAGCTAGTATCACACTGGATAAATGACCTTTATTACCTATATTCCTCACTATCTAGTTAAAATGGTAGTGATATTTATTGGTTTGAAATCTTTTTAAAGTTAAATACATTTTAAATAATTTTCACAATCTTTTTTTTCTTCAGAAAAATCAGTGCCAATAATTTCAAGGAAAAGCATAAGCTTCCTTCAGAACCCTTTCTTAAGGATGAAAAATAGGTGGTTCCTTCCTGTCCTCATAAGATACAGCTAATTGATCAGGACCCTTAGAATTATCTCACCACAGTGCTCCAGGCAATCAATTAGGGTTGGTATGGAAGTAAAGATCTGTTTGTTTTAACCAACAATTTAAGGTTTATCTCTTTCTGGTATTTTCAGTTTTTGTCCCTGGCAAATCACATGGGCTGGGAAAAGGGAAGCAACTTATAAGAATTACTGGGCTAGAAAAATACTGAAGAACAGAGATGAAAATATTCAGCTCAGTATCAATATAAGGATAAAACATGCTCTTTCACCAATAAAACATTCTACAGAAATTCACTGAACAGAAGACCAATTTTAATTATGTGAATATTTAAAAGACTTAAAAACGAAGGCTTAAATGTTACTACTAAAACACTTGATTTAATGATTTGGGAGGTCTAATACGTAATTCCTATTGTACTCTGTCACTGCTACCAACTGGAATACTTAAGCTAAGCCATAGTGGTTTTATCTGAGTAAGATTCAGGAAACTGTCTAAGCAATTAGTCTCACTTTGGGTAACAGTATAAACACAACAGAAAGACCAAGTAGGAGATCTAATTCCCTCATTTGCTAGTACAAATAAACACTGTGGACCTATTTCCCTTCTGAAAATGGAAATAAAATCTAAAGAGTTGGGTAAGGATTACATAATAATATGTATATAGCATTTTGTATAGTGAAACAAAACATTTAAGATTTTGCCATAAACTGGGCATGGTGGTAAACACCTGTAATCCCTGGGACTTGGGAGACTGAGGCAGTGGGTTCAAATGTTCAAGGCCCAGCCTCAGCACTTAGGGAGACCGTCTCAAAATTAATAAAATTGTAGCTCCGTGGTAGAGCACCCATGAATTTAATCCCCAGTACTGAAAAAAAAATGTACATTAAAGGGCATCTTATTTGTCAGGTTAAAATAATAATGTAGGAAGCTTCAAAGAGAATACTGGTGAGCAAAAAATTTAATTGTGACTTGCTGGTTCCTGTCACACATTAAACTGCCAATCAATTACACCTCCTGGCAAGCAACACTTGCAAGACAAGAAGATATTAGATCCTTAATTTTATGTTTTCTACTACTTTTCATTCAAAAATAATTAAGACACAAAATAACCTAATACCTACAATAGCAGGTTAATATTGAACATAAAATTCCAGAAACACAACTAAGGTAAGACAACAGGTTTTATTCCAGGGCACCAGATTTAAAATCTACTCTCCAAAAGTTTTGTACTGCTGTCTCTATAATGAACACTCTCAACTTTGCCCAAATGAAATGGTAATGATGCTTTTTTAAAGCTGTGAGTGGACTAGTGACCAGAGAAGCAGAAGAGAAAATCACTTAGGATACAAGAAAGAGACTGTACAACAGGAGATAGGGACCACACTCCTTCCCCATCAGAGAACAATTATTTTTGGCTTCTGGGAGGAGATATGGGACAGATCAGCTTGTCTAAGGAAATAAATATAAAACAGACTAATTATACAATTGATATTTTTCTAGTATCCACATTAAAGAAAAAAGTGAAATTAAAAATATTTAATCTAGTATTTCTAAAATAGTATTTAAATATATATTCAATATAAACACTTTCAATGCCAGTTCAACTTATAAATTTACATTAAAATAAAACTAAAAATTCTGTCCCTGTCATAGCGGCCACATTTGAAGTGCTGGTGGCCACAGGTGGCTAGTGGCCACTGTACTCAACAGCTCAGCCACATTCATTTCCCCCATGAATTCCTCTAAAGTGGTACGAGTACAGGAAAAAATGGTTACAAATGAATAGCTGTCATATAAGACATCTCAATCTCAAAGTCTAAGAACAGCTCCTCTAGAGACCTGGTTAAAATGCAGACTCCCAGGTCCATCACCAGAGACTAGAATTACCAATATAAATTAGTTCTGTTCTGAAAAATGGATGGTCAAATATGTGTGCTGGGCAAGAATACTTGTTTTCACTTGAGAAGGTGCTAATTTTTACTTCCTGTTAAGTTGTATGGTCTCTAAAACAGGATGATAAATAAAAGAATACCAATGGGGATGCTCATTAGAAGTGAGTGGAGGGGAAGAGAAAAGAGCTGAGAAGTGATTTCAATTCTTTTTTTAAACAGCAATAATTATATTTTGTGTAGTAGTTCATTTTTAAAGTGGCTTTCTACTTAAATATGAGTAGTTCAGGATCTTGGGTTTATGAAAGTTAAGAAGTTTTACATGCAGATTATGAAATGTTTACAAAGAACTATACAAATGCATACTATTTCAAAATCACTATTTTGCAAGTTAATGTCAAAGGTTCTGAAAGAGCTAAGAAAAAGTAATATAAGTGACAGGTTAAAATTCTTTAAATTCTTAAACATATTAGCGTACTTTAGCACTAGGAGGCAAGCACTATATGCAAACACTTTATACTCTTACTTAAATACCTCTATAAAGTGAATGTCATTAATCTCACTTTACAGATGAAAAAGACAAGGTTTAGTGAGGTTAAATAATTTGCTATGAACCCAGTTTTAAGTCAGGCATGACTGACTAAAACCTGAGTTTGCTCTTTATGACTACCTAATTTCTAAATGTAAGGAAAACCTTCTTCCATATATATTAACATATTTGCATATGTTTACATATAAAACATATTACCATCTGTTTCAGGGAGCTCTCTGTACCCAACATCATTTTTATCTACTGGAACAACCAAGCCTGCACTGTGAAAGGTCTTTGTCACAACCTAAATCAAAGAAAAAGATAAACAGAAAATTAAATCATGGCAAACAGACCAAATCAAACCAAACAACAGGAAAAATAGAAAAACTTAAAATAAGCACACAAACTCTGAATATTTCTATTGAAATGTAACATTTCACGATACTTTACTTCAGAAAATTTGGACTCAGGTGAAAATTCAATACTGTCTCCTTTAGAATTAACTGAAAGTCAAACACTTGTTTTATAAGTGTAAATAATTATAAAGGAATGAAATGATTTTTATTGATTGTGCTGGTCATCTTAAGTCTGTATCTGATTTGTTAGGAAGGAACCCGAGTGCTTCCTATTAACAGGAAGCAGGTCAGAATATGGGTTTCCCCTAAGGTAAATGTATCTTCCAGGTAGAAAGCATAAGTACCTGGGTTTAAAAGGAAAACAGAAGGAACAGGGTTCTTTTAGTGAGAGGTAGAGAACAGCATTTCTCTCATGTATCCTGCCAAAAATCACCTACTCCCTATTTTTACCTGGAAAATTTAGGCTTGTTTACAAGCTTCCCCTAAACAGGGCAGTTTGTAATTATGTGGTGCTCTCTGCAGGCAAATCATATAACCTTTGCTTTTGTTAACTGGTAATCATCAGAGACAAAAACAGGCCCGAGTAGGACCACCACCATCATTATCCTTCCAATCAACGTTCTTCTAATTCACACCAGTGGCATTAGTTTTACTAAAACATTTGCTTCAATATTCTACTTCTTTGTGCAGTCCAGGGAGAGCTTCCAAGACAGAAGAAGGGCACGTTTCAAAAGTAAACTTTTTTTTCAGTACTGAGATCAAACCCAGGGTCTAGGAATCCCCATTCCTTTTTGTTTTGTTTTGAGACAGGGTCTTGCTGTGTTGTCCAGGCTAGCCTTGGATTTGCCATTCTCTGCCTCAGCTTCCTGAATAGCTGAGATTACACATGTATACCACGATACCCAGCAAATAAACTCTAATTTTAAAATCTTCTCGTTTATGTCTCTGTATGTTACTTCATTCACCTATGCCCACTTTGCTGCTTTATGTTTTATTGCCAGGCATAGCCTGTAAGCCAATAACTCTGGAGACTTGAGGCAAGAGGATTCCAAGTCCCAGGCCAGTAAGACCCTGTCTCAAAACAAACAAACAAAACAACAACAAACCAAGGACTTGGGATGTAGCTCAGTGAAAGCACCCCTGAATTCAATCCCCAGGACAAAAAAAAAAAAAAATTCCCCCTAAAAAATATGACACTGTGTTTTATTAAGCCACCAATAAGAATAGCTTTTGCCCAGGTCATTTTCAGACAACTGCTCACTCCTTGGGGAAAAAAAAAGTTATGGCCTTACACCTCTCAAAAAATTGCAGCTGGATTTTTAGGATTGATATAACAACAAACCTATAAGTAAACTACTGGGAGGTAAATATTTTTTCAATTTGTGTTGGAGAAGGAAAAGAGTTGACTGACCATATTAAAAAAATATCAAGCTAAATCATAAAAAATTTAGACAAATTAACTGATGGAAAATAACTGCAAAACATAAATAGTAAAATTTATAACCAGGCGTGGTGGCGCATGCCTGTAATCCCAGTCTGGAGGCTGAAGCAGGAGGATCCCGAGTTCAAAGCCAGCCTCAGCAACTTAGCGAAGCCCTGAGCAACTCAATGAGACCCTGTCTCTAAATAAAATATAAAAAGGGCTGGGATGTGGCTCAGTGGTTAAGAGTCCCTGGGTTCAACTCCTGGTACCAAGAAAAGAAATAAAATAAAATTAGTGTCTCTAAACTATAAGAGAGCCTTGAAAAAGACAAACACTCAAATTAAAACAAAAGGATAAGAATAATCCTAACCCTGATAGAAAAATGGGCAAAGTCAGGCAGGCCACAAAAGAAAGACAACTGCGCCACAGAAGTAAAAAATACTTCTTTATAATTAAAGAAATGCTAATTAAAACAATGGAGTATAACTATCAGCATGGAAAAAGCTAAAAGGATTGAAAAAAAGAAAAGAAAAAAACTACAAAATAAGTCAAGAAAAACCAGACACATAACTACCTTAAAATACTTGGACCTGGCAGTCCTATGTGTAGAACTTGCTTCTAAGGCAATAATCAGATAAGTGTGCAAAGAAAGATATAAAAGGGTATCTACTGCGTGGTTGTCTGCAATCATGAAAAATTTCCAGAGACCTAAACTTGGGATATAAACACCATACTCAGCAACCATTCAAAATTATGAGTGATATTCATAATATATTTATATGTGTAAAAAGCAGGCCATAAAACAGTGATAATGAAAGACAAAGATGATGGTGGTACTGACTTTTCTTTCCCACTCAGACTGAATGACATACAACTAAAACCATCATATATACATACTTTCACAAATGATCAACTGATCTAATTATCCATAAAGAGGTATCAATTATTGGCAAATATCAGAATCCTAATGTTATGAGGAATAACCCTATACAGTTACCCTGTAAAAGGTAGGTGAAATCCCTAGGCATTAGATCATATGTGGACAGAATGAGATGCCTTCATTTTATAGCATTATTTAACAAATGTTCATTTTTTTAAATGAAGAAATAAATCTAGGCATTAAAAATGTAAAGTGGCATACGGTTAATTTGTAAGAAGACAGAATGGAAAGAATACCAGCAAGGAAGGTGTGAACTTAAGTCTAAACTTATCTCTCAGTACTTTGGACAAAGCATAAAGCCTCTATAAACCTCAGTGTGCTTATCTGTAAAACAGGGTAATTCCTACTGTTCGCAGATTTTTTGTGGGGGTAAATGAGGTGACTCACATCAAGACTTGCATTCCGAAGTACCATAAGGTACTGTCAGTGTAAGAGCATTTACATAGTGCTCTATCATACTAAAATGGTTCTCTTTTTACTCTCATACTTAAGGACAAAGTCATTAACATGTAAGAGTGGAACTACACTTTTAAAGATTTTTTTTTTAAAATATGAATTTAAGATCTCCTAATAGCATTTAAAAAACAAGCATACATGTAATAAAAAAGGATATGAAAACATATTTACCAACAGGGGAGGATAAAATCAGGGTTTTTTTTTTCCTTTGTACTTATGTTTTTACTAATCTATGTGTAAAAAAAAAATAGTAAAAAGAAATCTCATGAGCAAGGGGACCAGTATAAACATGAAATTTAGATCCCAATCATGTCTTATTTAAAGTTACAGGAAAGAATTATAGTTAATGGCAGGGGGGAAAAAAAAAAAAGGATCTAAGGAACCTGCTAATACATAGCACTCCTTGGTGTTTATCCTAAAGAATAAAATTAGCACACTATAGGCACACACGCAGACCCACGTTTATAGCAGCACAATTCACAATAGCCAAACTGTGGAACCAGCCAGAATATCCATCAATGGAAGAATGGAAAAAGAAAATGTGGTATTGATACACAATAGAGTTTTATGTGGTCATAAAGAAAAATAAAATGACAGCATCTACAGGAAAATGGATGGAACTTGCGAACATTAGGTTAAGCAAAGTAAGCCAAACTACGAAAATCAAGAGTTCTCTGTTTTCTCTCATATGCAGAAGCTAGAGAGGAAAAAGGAGAAGAAAGCTGATTGAGGGGCATCTCATGAAAATAAAGGGAGAGGAGTGGTGTAGAGGATAGGGACCAGGGAGACGAAGAAGGGGAGGGAATGGGGAAAAACTGGGAAATGAAATTGGTCAAATTATATTGTTATAGTGTGTGGATGTACAAATATGTAACAATGAATCCCACCTTTATGTACATTTATAATGCACCAATAAAAATATGGCTCAGTGGTTAAGAGCCCCTGGGTTCAATCCCTGGTACCAAAAATATATATATATATGGAAAGGAGAATTTGCTAACAACTATTACATCCACAGATACCATCTTTAGTCAAGACAAATTAATAATACAAAATACCAAGGCCAGAATTGCTACCCTTCTTACAGTCATAAGGTGGAAGAAGTGGGGCAATGTGGCACATTCCTGCAATCCCAGCAATTTGGGAAGCTGAAGCAGGTGGATTGCAAGTTCAAGGCCAGCCTGGGCAACTTAGTGAAACTATCTCAGAATAAGAATAAAAATAAAAAGGGTTGGGACGTATGGTCAGTGGTAAAGCAACCCTGGATTCAATCCTTATACAAAATAAAGGGGGTGAAAGAAACTTCCTACAATAATCAGAAAGGTGAAAGAGCAACATAAAATCTTAATTAAAAACACCATATTGTAATGAGTTTCATTACAATATAATTTTAGCAAACTATTTTTGGTCTTTAGGACCAAAGAGAGAATTGCTAAGACTGTAATTTAGTGTCTACAACTTAGAATATCACTACCCCTGCAGCTGAATCAAGTTTAAAGAAGTGAAGTAGATTTCTAATAACTAAGTACACACTTGTCACCAGTACTAGTTTATTTACCAATAACAAGTACTTCATTTGGCTTAGAATGTTCAGTGAACCAGCTCCAGTAGACAACAGTGAGAGGCCAAGGAGAATGGAAAGTCCACATTCCAGTGACAAAGGTCTTTCCTCCTCAGAGGTTGTAAGAAGAAACTCCCAGAGAATCTTTTTACAGCAAGGCATAATTCTGCTAGCTTATCTGTTAACTTACCCTGAAATTTAAAACTGAAAATCCAAAAGGGTCCGAACCCCACAGGTGCTTGTTTCTTTACAAACACTTTCCTCACACTGCAGGCATCAGGTAACGCAGAAGGAAATGTTGATGGGATGAATAAGGAAAGAGGAAGGACTGTGTATATATGTTAACTGGAGAAAACTAACAAATCTTAATACACCCTCTCTCAAAACAGAACTATCTTCGAGGTCCTTAACCAAGTCACTCTAAAGCCTAACTTTGCAAATAAAACTAGCCTCCTCCAAAAATAAAACAAACCTGGTACTAATCAACACACCTTAGCCATTAAAAAAAGAAATTTAAGTAAATATTATTACGTACAAAGCTGCTTTCACTTAACTTCAAGAAATAATTAACTGATATGACAAGATTAAAAGAGTAGTAGATACTGGCACAAGTTAAGTGACTTAGCTTATGTATTTAGCCTGTGTACCTACCTACAGGAGCCATATGACCCCTGGCCTAGTGCTCTCCTCCTGGAGATCCCTGGAAGGCCATTCAGGGAGTCTCTTAAGGATGGCATCCAACATTTTTAGGATAGGGCTAGAGAAGAGAAGGTGCAGGGGGGAAAGAACCAAGGAAAATATCTGCCTAACAGTATAGCAGTCAGAGATTAACAGATTGAAATCATACTTTCTTATCTCTCTGTTTCATCTTCAGGGTTCTCTGTTCAAGGGAGTACCCCAGTTTTCTGGCTGCTTCTGTGAGTTTTTCATCTATGTTTTTCAACAGACTAGCTTTCTTTTTATCTGTTACTTCTTTAAGTTTTTTCATCAAAAATAATCTGGAAAAGAAGTAAAAGTCCACATTATATTGCTGATCACTATACTAAGTACAAAGAAGCTAAGATAAAAACACCAAATTCCATGAAACAAAGTCTTCAGAATCATTACCAATGGTTCTCTCAAAATTCCTAAGAGTTTTCTTCAAACAAGAGAAAAGTTATATTATTAAAAAGTTGTCAGTCACAGAAAGAACAAATACGATTCAAGTTTGTAGTATGTCTTAATTATAGATATTAAAGAAGTAAGAGTTGCTTAAAAAGCCACGATTAGATCAGGTTTTAAACCCTGCTTGAATATTAACACTTGGCATGCTGCCTTGGAGAAGTCTGGCATAAGAGGTCAAAGTAGCATATAGATGCCAAAAAGGGTTTTTTATTTTTAGAGTCATATGACACTGTTATATACTTAGGGTCAACAGATTTTTTAAAATGTTCATTTCAAATCTGTATTAAGATGAATTTAGAAAACATGGAAGGAAAGTTTATACAAAAGCACAATCCAAAGCAGTTTTTAAAAGACTGTAAATAGTACAATATGTTAATGCCCAAAAAATTTTATATTTATCATAAGCAGATTAAGATTTTTATCAGCAGGGTAGAAGATCAAGAGTAAAAGGAAGAGCTGCAGTGGTACCTGAACATACTTGTTGATCCCTCTCTTTGTAGCCAGTGCCAGGTCCCAGGAGGAAACACTTTTATTTGTTACCTACTTTTAAGAGTTTATAGTGTTCACTATAACAATGCCATGGGTAGAGTATTAGAAAAGGCTTAGAGAACATTTCTAGTGGTGCTGTTCTTCACTCCTTTTTATATATCAGGAAACTGAGACATAAAGGATAACCAACTTACCCCGTTCAGAGAGCTACTAGGTGTGTGGACTCAAGTGCCAAAGAAACCCAAACCATCCAAGCCACTGCCTCCTGACTATGACACACAGTTACACTAAATCCTACCTTCAACAATCAGCAGCTATATGCCAAGAGAATATATTTATATTAACAATAAAAGCAAAAGTCATGGAAATGCTCTCTAGTAGTCTACAACTTTGGGTTACCATAATTCCCCTTTGC
Source organism: Sciurus carolinensis (assembly GCF_902686445.1). NCBI lineage: Eukaryota > Metazoa > Chordata > Mammalia > Rodentia > Sciuridae > Sciurus > Sciurus carolinensis. Next base: position 24,399,165 of record NC_062216.1, read on the forward strand.
AATAGTATAAATGTGCTAACAGATATTTAATTACGAATAGAATTGAAATAAAATATTTTCTTACTTGACTGCAGCAAACACATTATCCCCATTTTGAACAATTGTACAATTTTTCTTGGCTTCATTTGTACCAACATATACAGGAAGTTCATCAGGAGAATCCCTGTTTTAAGAAAAGATTAAAAATTCAGTTGCCCATAATTTACATTATCAGTTAACTAGAATTTTAGGTACACAGTTAACAATTTTTGCCTGTAAAAACAAAATACACTCTAGGTTTTAGCTCCAAGTTTCTTAGGAATATCTATGACAAATCTTATTTACACAACAGAAATAAAATTAAGATTTTTAGTGCCTACTTTTATACCCAAACACAAAGAAAGGGGGAATAGGTCTGTCAAAAGTAATAGGGAAAATTATACACAAAATATACACAATCATTGATCACCACTATTTTAGAGGCTAAGAGAAATGGTGGAAAACTAAAAACAGGACAGAGGATTATAAAACATTAGAGATGACACGATTCTATTCATGTATGTAATCAAATTATTTTACTGTAAAATTGAGGAAAGCAACAGAGAGATGTTAGGTTACTTGTCCTAGGTCCTAGCAAGTTAATGTCAAAGTCAGAAACAGAATCCAAATGACCCAATTTCTAGCCTCATGAGCATTCTTCTGTTTACTACTTCTTCCTGGGCACATCTTATCTTTTCCTCTATTATCTTATACTTAATCTCTAAAGGATCTCTATTGGTACAGGTGGACAAGGTATTTTCCACCTCAAGCTACTTTTATTTCTTAACATTCTAAAGCATCTGCACATACTCATTTAATCCTCATAACATTCCTATCAAGTACATACAATTACTATGCCCATTGTTTCAGGGGTGGAAACTGAGTCACAGAAAACCATAGTCACTAAAGACTCACCAAGATAATTAATAGTAGAACCAATCTTTCCAATTCTACAGCCCACTCTAAACTACCAGCTGCCAACATGTCCCCTGAAAGCACCTGGCTTATTTAAATCAAAGCAGTTGTTCTAAATTATCTATCGTTGCTAAAGGAATTTTCTGAACCCAAAAGGGAAAAAAGGTTTATACCCACAAAGGAAAAACCCATGAGTGTCAGCCTGAAGAGTCATTATCCTAGAGTAGGTTAAAAAGTTACAATAGCAAGAAAAACAGTTGGTTCATGTAATCACCAACAAGGGGGAAATAAGTCTTTCACCTTGGTAATGCCAGTGAATGTCTATTTATACTCATTAGCAGGACAGCAGTAGCCATATTTTAGAGGAGAAAAAGAAAAGATCCTTTACCTGAAGTACCCCATGTGGTACTGCGTTTTATTATCACCAATAATAATGGTCTGGAATTCAGGAGGATCATAGTAAAACCTCCAGTGAAGATTAAAGTTCAAGACTATTGATTTTTTCTTCATTTTATGTTTTCCAGCCAGGATATCATAAGGACCCACTAACCGAAGTCCAAGACTTGTGGAAAGTGAATCTATAGAGAAAAAAAGTTTATTTAGGCAAAAAGGAAATACAGCCCTTTTATTTGTAAACTACTTCTAAGTAATTATTTCTTCAAAGAGCTTCTAAAGTAAAACAAAACAAAAACAAAAACAAAAAAGCTTCAGTCATATATGAAGATGTTACTTGTAAAAATTTCCATGGTAAAGAAATCAGGCATTATCATTAAGGGTTTTAGGATTTCCTCTTAAATTTACTAATGAATTAGATTAGTACTTCAAGTATTCCTGTTGGTTCTTATTTCAACCAAAGTAAGACTTCTAAACTGCTATAAGCAAAACAGAGCCAGAAATACCTTGCTCCTGACTACATTGCTGTCAGCTCCAAATACATAGATTAAGGGAGAGACAACAGATTGCAAAAAGTGCAGATTAAGAATGGTAAAATAGGGGCTGGGCTGTAGCTCAGTGGTGGAGTGCTTGCCTTGCACGTGTGAGGCACTGGGTTCCATCCTCAGAATCACATAAAATGAATAAATAAAATAAAGATACTGTGTCCATCTGCAACTAAAAAAAAATATTAAAAAACAAAAGAATGGTAAAACATTTCTTTCTTTCTTTTTTTTTTTTTTTTCTTGCTTTACCTCAGTTAAAAATTACTTCAGATTCCCTTAACTCCCTGATAATCTATTTGGCCAACCCTAATCCTCCATGATTTCATTCTTTCTCCATTCACAGACTACAGGGGTACAGTGCTAAATAAAACCACAAAGTCATGAAATCTATGCAAAGGTACAATTTTAACTTTAGATGGGCCCCTGCTATTTCTCTAAGAGGAGGTAAGCACTCCAGGCAGGATCTAGTTACATAAGGAGAGGATGCAAAAGAGAAAGAAAATCCTTAGGAGACATCAATGTGACTAAAAGCATGGAAACAGTTTGGGGAGAAACAGTTCAGCTTAGCTGGAGCATGAGGTAGCATATGTTCATTTTTAAAGCAACAAGAAAACCAAAACCACCCATCTCACTCACCAGAGACAACAAGGTTAGCAGTCTGGTATATAGTAATAACTTTTCACACTTTCCCCTACTGCAAACAGATATAAATATTTTAAAAGTGAGAACATGCCATTTTATAATCTGCTTTTTGTCCTCCATTCTGTCCCCATTTAAATTTTGAGTATTTTCTCATGCTGTTTAATGTTATGATTTTTAATACAGTATGCATAAAACAGTAAATATTCATCTATTCTCCTACTAAAGGGCATGTACTATTTCTAATTTTTTTTTCTATTCCAAAATAGCTTCAGTGAACATCTGTGCTAACGTTTGCACACTGCCATGACCATTTTTAAGAGAAAATGCTACATAGTTTAAATGTTCTGATATATTGCCAAATTTCAGGGCATGTACCAATATACATTTACCCACATATTGTATGAAAGTGCTAATTTAAAAATTTAAGCTGTACAAAAGTGTACAATGAAAAGTCACTCCAATGCAAACCAGTGTGAATCTTTTGTATAGCCTTTCAGAAACAGTAAGCACATGAAAAGTATATAGGTACATGAGTGTATGTCCCTGACCTTTAAAAAAAGTTAATGGTAGCACAATTTATACACTTCTTTATTTAATGTATTTTTGGCATGATACTTTATCATTTCCTATAAATCTGCCTCATTCTTTTGAACTATTAATATATACTGAGTAGATATATAGTTGATGGACATTTAGCTGTTTCACATTTATTTCAATAAATTTTTGAACATAATTCTGAGTTCACCTAATTCATAAGACAAGTGAAAGTGCTTGTTTTCTTTTACATTTATATGAAAGAATGTCACGAAATTGCCTTTGCTACTATAATAGGTGACAGTAGCATAGTATTTTAGTACTAACACTTCTCTTATCAGAAACAACATTGGAAATATTCTTTTTTCTATGAACTATTTTTATCCCTGGTCCAAGTTCCTATTATCCTTTTCATTTGTAGAAGGCGCAATTCTGGAGCAACTCACCAGCTGGCTTTTCAGGATCAAGTTCTTCACAGAACTTCCAGAAGTGATAGAAATCTTCAGGTAGGGAAAGCTTATAATGATTTTCTACTTCTTTGCGAAGGTCATTGGAGACATCAGCTTCACAGGATTTACTCTTCTTCACATCAACTGCCTTTTCACACTGAAAATTGGCATATACAACTTTGGGTTCTCCAAAAGCAATTTCAGCAATTTCCCCTGCATAACTCCATTGCTCATTCTTATTCAACCATCTCTCTGGGTTATCTGTGTAAATGTGCTTTTAAACACTTTTTTTTTTTTTTGCTACTGGGGATTGAATCCAGGGATGATGACGTTCTACCACTGAGCTACATCCCCGTCCCTTTATTTGGTTTGTTTTGTTTGTTTCAGACAGAATCTTGTGAAGTTGCTCAGGTTGGCCTTGAACTTGTGATCCTCTTGCCTCAGCCTTCTGAGTCACAGGTGTTTACCTCCACACCCTGCTAAACACTCTTTAAGCAGTATTTCTGAGTAAAAGTTTGGGAACTCTTTTGAACCAAGAAAAAGGAACATTTGACCCAGCTATCCCACTCCTCAGTTTATACCCAAAGGACTTAAAATCAGCATACTACAGTGATGCAGCCACATCAATGTTCATAGCTGCTCAATTCACAATAGCTAGATTGTGGAACCAACCTAGATGCCCTTCAATTGACGAATGGGTGAAGAAACTGTGGTATATATATATACACAATGGAATATTACTTAGCTATAAAGAATAAAATTATAGCATTTGCTGGCAAATGAATGAAGTTGGAAAATATGCTATGTGAAATAGGCCAAGCCCAAAAAACCAAAGGCCAAATGTTTTCTCTGATAAGTGCATGACAATATATAACGAGGTGGAGTGGTGGGTGGGAAGAGAAGAATAAAGGAACTTTGGATGGTGTAGAGGAAAATGGGGTGGGAGGGGGTGGAGGGCAGAAACATTGTAGAATGAAACAATATTACCCTATGTATATGTATGATTACATGAATGGTGTGCATCTACATTGTGCACAACCATAGAAATGAAAAGTTGTACCCCATTTGTGTACAATGAGTCAAAATGCAGTCTGTAAAAATAGATTAAAAAAAAGTTTATATAATTGTCAAGAGGAATCCACACAGTAAGTCTTTAAGTACATTTTTCTGAGATAATGGAAACAGAAAACAAATGTTTTTTTGTAAAATAAATGGATAAAAAGCAGAAAAAAGGAAATATGGCCTCTTTTGGTTATCAAAATGTCATTATGCCTTTTGTTTAAAAAGGCACTTTTCACTACTGGGCATGGTGGCACATGCCTATAATCCCACTGACTCAGAAGACTGAGGCTGGAGGATTGCAAGTTCAAGAGCAGCCTCAACAATTTAGGAGGCCCTAAGCAACTTTGTGAGATCATCTCAAAAAATAAAAAATGGGCTGAGGATGTGGCTCAGTGGTCAAATGCCCTGGACTCTGGGTTCATTCCCTGGTATCAAAGAATAAAAAAGTTACCATATCAAAAGCAAATTATCATAAATAACTATGAATAACTGAATATAAGGGAATTAATCAGTTAAAAACATGTTTCTTCAGCAAAGTGTAACCAGAGTTGCCTCCGGGTTATTTAGTGCATTAGTAAACCTTTCATTTTAGAACAATTTTCTCCTGACATTCCAAATAAAGAGAGGGAAGGTGAGCAACAAGGTTAAGCATCAATAGTCTCTAACAAAGTTAGAATAGCACTAAACTCTGGGTGCAAAATTTAATTATTTCAGAAAAGGCCTTTTAATGCCAGAAGTAGGTTAAAAAACATCTCCCTAGTGCCTTTGCAACGTAAGTAGACTGGATTTCCAAAGCCTATTAGATATCTGATATCTGATTTCTACAAAGATAATATGCTTAGTTGAGGGATACCCACCTTTAATTTTCTAAGTAGCAAACATTTTTTCTTTACAAGAACCTAGATCCTTTCTTTTTGGATTAAGTTCTTTCCATTTTATTCTACCTAAATCAGTGCTTCCCAAATAGGGGCACCTCCCCTACCTGCCTCCAGCCAAAGGATATTTAACATGTCTGGAGGACTTTTTGGTTGCCATAAGTTAGGGGGGAAGGTTCTAGCAGCATTTAATGAGGTAGAAGTCATAGGTGCTGCTCTAGTTCTTCAATCCATAGGATAGATCTCCTCATCAAAGATTTATCTGGCTACAAATGTAAATAGTGCTACAGTTGAAAATTCTGACCTAGATGTTTCACATATTTATATTCTTCCACTTTCCCACAGGTTCAAGAAGTTTACTGATGTTATTTTATGTATCAAAGTCTATAACATGTTTATGAATTAAATGATACAATGTTCAGGATGGCACTGTTCCAAGAACAAAACATCAGAACAAAGGGAATGCCTATTGACAGGAGAATCGGCAGTAATAAGGCTTTCAAACAATGGAATGTTTCACTTAGTGAAAAGGAAATGCAGTTACATGGCAATAGGGACCTATCTTAATATAGAATTAAATGAAGAAAAAAAGGCATCCAGAATCTGGAACAGATTACATGCAGTTTGATGTTGGTATGTGGTGCATGCCTGTAATCCCAGCTACTGGAGACAGAGGCAGGACTACAAACTCAGGGTCAGCCTGGCAACTTAATGAGACAATGTCTCAAAAAATAAAAAAGACTGGGTCATAGTTCAGTGGTACAGCACTTGCTTAGCAAGTCCCTAGGTTCAAACCCAGCACCAAAAAACATTTTATATGCATGATAGCCTTTTTATAATGTTCACAAACTAAAAAGACATTATATATATGCTCACAGGTGACAAACTATAAAACAAAGGCAAAGAAAAAGAAAGTTCCAGATGCTAGCTATACTGAATAGGGACTATAAGTTAGGCAGGAAGGATGGGGAGGAACATATGTACATGTGGCACTACTGTCAGTGTTTCAGTTCTTGGGCTGGGCATTGGGTTTACAGTTGTTATATTATTAAATAAACAAGGTAAAAGAGGACCAGAAATTGACCAATAAGTTTATTACAGCCAGATTTATAATGCTTCTGTCCAAGGACATTAAATTATTAAATTGAACAAAAATATTGAAATATGAATCAAAAACAATAATGAAGTCAACAATAACACTTATAGTAATAATTATAAAAATGAGGAATATTTATTTTGTACTTGTGTCTTACCACCATTCTAAGGACTTTCTACAGATTATCTCCTTTAATCTTCACTACTAGTTTATGAGCTAATACTGGCATCCACTTTGCAAACAAGGACTTTGCGGTTATGTAACTTTCCCTATGTCCCTAACCAGAAGATTGAAGAGCAAAGATTTAACCCAAGGTTTAAACCTGGCTCCAGAACAGATTCTTAACTACCTCATCATGTTGTTTCTCCAACTACAAATAAAAACAGTAGAAACAAGAAGTCCTGACTGATACCTGCTTTTGTAACTGTCTTTGGCTCAATTTTAAGATGTTAAAAAGCCTTAATGTGCCTTGCTGACAGGCAATTTTGCATAATGATTGGTTTTTCTGGGTTGACTTGACTCCACTGATTTCCAGCTGTCACCTTGGGCAAGTTACTTCTCAGTGCCTTGTTCTCTCATCTATAATAAAGGAATATGTAGTACCTATATCACAGGATAGTTAGGAAGAATAAGTTATATTTAAAAATAAGTTGAATAATCTTAGCTAGCTCTTTTGTTAGCTACTGAAAGTCTCTATGGGATCATCTTCACCTGTTATTTCATTTTTGATCAAACCAAAGCAGCTCTTCACTCCAGTTTCAAAGAGGATTTTTCAGCTTTACCTTAATCACACACTAGTTCAGCATCTCCAAATCCTTAACAACTAAAAATCTGAGACAGCTGTCCTCTTCAGACTGCACTCTTAGCCTGGTATTCCTAAAAGCATGCCTCAACATGAAGAATGCCTGTAACCATAGCCCTCTCAACAGTTAATTAAGCTTTCAAACAATGTCACTCCCTAACCAGTTTAAAATTGAGTAATTTTTGTAAAACTTTAGGTATCACAATGACACTTCTTTCCTAATTCCCCTGTCACTATTGCAGTGCTTACTGAAATTGTGTAAGAGAATCCATACTTTCTGTCCGACCTCAATAGTGCCTTTATGATCAGTCCTTCTCACTTTCCCATCTCCCAGGCTCTTGCCAGGTAGAATGCTCCTATGTGGCCCCAAATCCCCTACACTTTTATGTCAAAGGATCCCTTGTTTTTCTTCTCTGCCTTGCAGAAACCTTTTCAAACACCAGTTGTCTTAAAAGTCTTCTTTAGCAATCTCCTGGAACTTGTTAAATCCTCCTCCAGGGTTTCCACAGCACTTTCTACACGCCAGCGTTATGATCTCAAGCAAAAAAGTTACTGTAGAGCGTTTATTCACTTGCGCCCGGTCTTCCCAGGCTGGGGGCTCTACATATGGCAGGGGTCGCCGGGCTCATCCTGAACCCGTGGCACCCCACACAGGGTCTGGGACGCCGTCGGTTTCCAATCAACGTGGCTGGGTGAATGCATGAACCGTTGGTTGGTTTAATCTGCTTCCCCAGGAACTGAGCCAAGGGAAGTCGGGCAGCAGACCTAAAGGCACTACTTTCCAGGTCCAAACCCCAGGAGTGCGGGAAAGAGCGGCCCTGCAGCAGACCGCTGCTCCCGGGCACACAGCAGGCGCTCAATGATTACGGGATGAACTAAATGTGCTGCCCCCAAGTGACCCGGCTACCCCCAAAGCTCCCCGCAGAGCCCGCACAACCTTTCAGGCAGTACCTGCTGCCCCTCCCCGGCGGGCCTGCGCTTCCCGCCGCCGCCGCCGACCATTCTGCAACAGCAGCGCCCGCGGAGCCCCGAGTTCCGGCTGCTTCCGAAGGTGGCCGACTGTTTCCGGGTTCAAAAGTCACCAATCCGAATCCCAGCGCTGCCCCGGGCGCGCCAATTTAGAGCCAAGGCCCCGCCCATGCCCCGCCCCCGGAGGCCCGGAGCCGGCGCCGGCCAAGGCCCCGCCCACTCTGTCACCCGAGCCTGATCCCTGCCAAGTTTCACTCCGCCCGCCGCAGCACCTTCCAGGGAAGCTCCAGGATTCTGCAGACTACCGAGTTTGTGTCCCCGTGATGTGGACCTGAAGCGGGTTGCGGTGGCCCATAGCCCGTGCCTATAACCCTAGCTACTCTGGAAGATTGCAAGGTCGAGGCCAGCCCTAGCAATTTGGCAGCACCCTGTCTCAAAGTAAAAATAAGTAGATAAATAAAAAAGGTAAAGGTGGACCTGAGATGTTTACTGCTGACAAGGTTGAGTGTATGACCCTGTCCTCACTTGAGCCTTTCGTTATTTTCCCCTGCATTTATATTTATTTAAAACACTAACCTTTTATTTTCCTTTATCTTCTCCTTCCCCTACTATACTATATTGCCTATCAGTAATTTATTCCCGATTATCTCCCAGAAATAATTCAATCTCTCCCCTTTTCTCTACCCTCCCCACCCGCTCCAGGCGTTTTTAGTACAGTTCGTTCTCTAAATCCCGACTATCTAAAGTGATGCAGCATCGGCATCTTGAAGGGAGGTCGTTAAAAAGTAGAATCGCAGGCCCTCCCCAGATTTATTGACTCAGAATCTGATTGCTTCACACCTCAAAGTTGGAGAAGCACTACTCCATCATTGCCATACTAGAAGTACCCTGTGTTTTGCCTCAAGAAGTGTTAGGATCTCCTCTTAATACCCAGTGTTCTAAGAAAATTGTGTATATCTTGAATAAGGGTCTTTTCTTGTTTTTATTGAGTTCACACTTGGTTGACTGTTTTCAGCCTTGAAACACTGTGTTCTTTATTTCCGGGAACTTTTGTGCTATTAGTTATTTGGTAATTGCCTCTATCCTGTCCCCAGCTTTGAAGTTTTTCTTTTTTAAGGAATCAGTTATTCAGACGTCAGACCTTCTTGACTGATATTTCTTTGTTCTATTGTTTCTTTTCATATTTTCTTCTTTCTGTGTACTTTTTTCAATTTAATTAGACAAATGTATCTGAATATTATATTTCAATATTTGAGAGTTCTTTTCATTCTGTTCTTTTTAGATCATCACATGCTTTTTTCATGGATGTGGCTTCTTTTATCTACAGAGACATAAATTGCAGGGTTTTTAAAATGCTTTCTACATAACTGCATTGGCTTTGATTCTTTTGAGTTTCTTTTGATTGACTGTCGGTTTATATTTGATCTCTGTCCTTAAAGCTGAAGGCTTTCCTCAACTTGTGTGATGATCCCGCTGTCAATTCACGTGTAAAAGTGTTTCTCTGAAACAGTGCTTTGTGGACTTAGGAAAGGCGTGTCAACTGCCAGGCAAGATGAACGGGGGAAAAGGGCCTGTTTGTTTTCTTCCAGAGATTACTCTTCTAATTGCTTGCTTTGAGAATATATGACTTCCTTGAAGCTCCATGGAAAAGGAAACTGGGAATCTTAATAATTTTAGTATATACATGGTATTAAGTTTCCCCAGAGAAACAGAAGCAATAGGTTATTTATCTATCATTAGTTCATGTGACTGGTGTGGGACAGGAGGATCTGTAAAGTCCCACAAAATCCTACAGGCTTGTTTGCAAGCTGAATATCCAGGAAAGCTTGTGCTGTGGTTTGAAGCTCTGAGAGCCAGGTTGCTGTTGAGGAACTGACGGTGGTGCAGATTCTAGTCCCAGTCAGGAGGACTGTGAGCTAGGGTTGAGGCAGGATAGAGGGAATAAGAAATAGGTAGAAAGGAGGCATAAAGGAAGGACAGGGAGAAAAGATTTTAATTCAGATGTTCCATATACTTTTCCAGGCCTGTCTCTCCTCAAGCCAGTCTTTCTCTCAGGTCTGTTACTCCAAAATTCCTAATAAATCTGTAAATCTCCCTGTGCACTATTAAAACCCCCTACTATGGTTTGGCTATGAGGTGTCCCCCCAAAACTCCTGTGTTAACAGAGGAATATTCAAACGTGAAATGATTGGATTTTGAGAGTTATAATCTAATCAATCCATCCTAATTTGAATGGACTGTTGGGGGTGATAAGCGGGTGAGGTTTGACTGGAGGAGGTGGGTCACTGGGGGTAGGCCCTGGAAGGGTACATCTTCCCTGAGGCCCCTCCCCCACACCCCCTTGGCTTCCTGGCTGCCATGCCTTTCACCATGATATTCTGCCTCACCTTGGGCCCAGAGCTGTGAAGTTGACTATGGATTGAACCTCAGAAATTGTGTGGTAGAGTAAACTTTCACTTCTCTAAGTTGTTCTTATCAGGTATTTTGGTTACAGTCATGAAAAGCTAACAAACACTCACTCCTCTATAAATAGATTAAGTAAAGAGAGATATGATTTTGGTTTTGGTACTGGCTATTGAACCCAGGGGCACTCAACCACTGAGCCACATCTTCAGCCCTTTTAAAAATATTCTATTTAGTGACCGTATCCTGCTAAGTTGTTTAGGGCCTTGCTAAGTTGCTGCTTTGAACTTGAAATCCTCCTGCCTTGGCCTACTGTTCCTTAACTGCCTGAGCTGCTGGGATTACAGGTGTGAACCTCCATACACAACTGAAATACTATATCTGGAGGAGCCCATAATTTGGGGACTTCTTAGCACTCTCTATTGATAAGCTAACAAAGATCACATCAACTGTGAGGATCATGAGATTGACCAGACCATGAGAAACTGTCTTGAGATCACTGGACTAATATCATTCCTGCTTGCCTTCCAGTAACCATTCTTCACCAAGTTTCCTTCGAAAGGAGAGCCAGGAACCCCCAAATCGCATCTTTCACTCTTGAGAGGGCTTGCATTCTCCCTTAAATATGTATCTATTTCGGTAAGTCTCTGTCTATGCCTCTAACTGGCATAGATAGTGAGATTCTTTTCCATTAAGTGCAAAGAGCCCTACTATTCCTGAGTAGATTCCCCCTTCTCTCTTGGAACTCCTGGAACCCTTCTTTGGAGACTTCTCTTCCCCTGGGACAGAATCACTAAGGGCAAGAAAATATGGTCCAGCTCAAGGAGTCTGGCAGAGAGAGTGAATCCTCCCTTCCTCCTTATTTTTGTTTTATTCAGACCTTGAATGGATTAGATGATCCTTACCCATCTGGATGCCAAGAGCCTGCTTTATTTGGCACCTTCACGGATATGCTCAGAAGTAATGTTTACCCAGCTATTTGGACATCTTTTGATCTAGTCAGGTTGACACATAAATTAACCCTCATGTAGATTTTCACTTAACCACTCTTCAGTTACAGCATATTTGCCTTCAGTTGTGTCTGTTGTCTCTGAATCCATGTCTTCCTGATTTAGTATTTCCAAAAGGAAATATTTTTGCAGGTTCCAGGCTGGGAATAGGGGATAGAGAATGTTTCTCCAACTTTGCCAGGAGGGGGAATCTAGGAGTCTAACTACTTCTGGGACTCCAAAAGACCTTTTTTCACCCCATATTTTTGTGAAAGTAGGGTGCTAGAAATTCACGCACCTTTGTGAGGTTTTGCTATGTTAATCTGCTTTCTCACAGACCTCACCTCTGAAAACATTTGGGTTTCAATTTACTCTGGTCTGCTGTACTAGTTTTCTCCTTTAAGATGATTATCTCAGGTATTTTGTCACAAGACAGAAAATAACACACAAAGGTATGGCACTTTTCCATTGAATCCAGTGACAGTATATATATATATATATATATATATATATATATATCAGTATTGATAATTGTTATGGTTTGGATAACGGTTCCTGCTGAAGTAGGAAAATTCCAAGATAAATGATTAGATTATGAGAGCTTTAACCTAAGTAGTTCATCCTAGTTTGAATGGACTGACTGGGTGGTAACTGTAGGCAGATGGGCTGTGACTGGAGGAGGTGGGTCACTGGGAGCATATTCTGGGAGGATGCATCTTCCCTGTAACCTTTTCACTGCTCGCTCTCTCTCTCTCTCTCTCTCTCTCTCCTCTCTCCTCTCTCCTCTCTCCTCTCTCCTCTCTTCTTTCTCTTTCTCCCTCTCTCTCCACCCCGCCTCTTTTCTTTCTGAACCCTGCCATGAACTGAGCAGTTTTCCTCTGCTGGGCCCTTACCCCTAAAATGCTGCCTCACCCTGGGCCCAGAGCAATGGACTAGGCTGTCTGTGGACTGAGCCCTCTGACCACAAGCCCCAAATAAACTTTTCCTCCTCTAAGTTGTTCTTGTCAGGTATCTTGGTTCCAGCAACCCTAAAGCTTACTAAACTGGTATATTGATAATATATTACTTAATAAGTAAAAAGTATTATATTTTAAAATGACAAATAATTTTATATATTTATGGGGTACAGTGAGATGTTTTTTGATATACAGCCATTCCTTGGTAGTCACAGGGATTGGTTCCAGTATCTCCCATACCATCATCCTCAGATGCTCAAGTCCATTGTATAAAACACTTTAGTGTCTGCAGACAACCTATCTACATCTTTCAGTATCCTTCCAGTTTTCTGAGATTACTTATAATACCTAATACAACATAAGTGCAATATAAATTGTTGTTTGTACTGTATTATTTGGGGAATAATAACAATTAAAAGTTCTGCACATGTTCAGTACAGATGCACTTTTCCCTGAAGGTTTTTTTTTTTTTTTTTTTTTTTTGTACCAGGGATTGAAAGCAGGGGTGCTTAATCACTGAGCCACATCCCCAATCCTTTTTTATGTTTTAAGTTGCTGAGGTTGACTTTAAATTCGTGATCTTCCTGCCTCAACCTCACCACCATGCCTGGCTACAAATGGTTGCCTCTGCAGATGTGGATCCTGTGAATACAGAGGGCTGACTGTTTTATATACCATGGACTAATTAGATCAAGCCAGTGATCATCCATCACTTCATATATTTATTTATTTTTTTTGTTGCTTTGAGAACACTTCAGATCTACTGTTAGCAATTCTGAAATACACAACACATCATTATTAACTATGGTCACCATGCTGTACAATAGATCATGAAAATTTATTCCTCCAGTTTAACTGAAATTTTGTACCTTTTGGTCAGCATCTCCCCCTTTCCTACCTTCAAGACCCAGTCCCTGGGAACCCCTCCTCTACTCTTCTATAAATTCAACTCTTTTAGATTCCCTGGAAAAATGAGTTGATGCGTCATTTGTCTCTCTATGCCTGGCCTTTTTATTTAGCATAATGTTTTCCAATTCCACTAATGTTTTCACAAATAATACTTTCCTTCTTTTTAAAGGTTGAATATGAAAATACCTGTTTTTATCCTTTATTTTATTTTTTTTTGCTGATGGATACTTATCTTGACTCCATATCTTAGTTACTGTGGATTCCACCGCAATAAGCATGGGAATGCAGATATATACATTTTATATAATGACTTCAGTTCCTTCAGCTATATACCACAAAGTGGCATTGTTAGAGCATATGGTAGTTCTATTTTTAATTTTTTGAGGGACTCCCATACTATATTCCAAATTGGTTATACTAATTTACATTCTTACCAACAGTGTACTAGGGTTTCCTTTTTTCCTCTTCCTTGCCAAACTTCTTATCATTTCTCTCTGATAATGACCTTTCTAACAGGTGTGAGGTGATATCTCATTATGGTTTTAATGTGTATTTCCCTCTTGATTAATGATGTTGAACATTTTTCATAAAACACAATAGCATTATTCTTACTGCTTTACCTAAATTAACTCATTTCATCCTATGAGGTAATTCCTATTTTTATCCCATTTTTATAGTTGAGACAGCTAAGTCACAGAGGTTAAATGAATTTTCCAAGGTCACACAGCCAAACATTGGGAGTAGGAGTCAAACCTGAATAATCTGACAGTCCAGAGTACTCCTGAAACTATGGAATTCTGTCAGCAGTCAGCATAATACACTGAATAAGTCCTATAATTTAGAGAATGATTTTTAAATCCTATTCTAATTAAGAAATTCATTTCTAAAGGATACATCTCTTCTACTGTATTCTCCGAACCTCCCTTTAATCAAGAGGGTAGACAAAATGATGGGTCTCTCATTTTCAAAATGGTCAAAGAGTAAAAGGGGATATGCAATAATTTATTATTTCCTATAGGCCTCTTTTAGTTGATCTTGGATTTCTTTGTAATTACTTTGGGGAAAACTTACCTCTTTGTTCACCAGGGCTAATTGGTACTTTTCTCATGTCTATATGATTGCTAGAATTCTCAAACAAAATTCAGAGGAAATGATTTGAAGTTAAAAAATTTTTAACTTCTCAGTTCTATTTTCCTCTAGTGAGTTGGTCATAAATGATATCCTTTTTCAATTTGAAAGACTTTTTTAAATGTTCTTCAGTGATACAAATTAATATTTTCCTAGAATTAAGTTGTAGTATACACATAGCTTTGTATAAGATTGTTGACTTTGCTAGGGAGAAAATAATATTTGGGGATTATTCTTCTTTTTAGCCAAATATGGGGTGACACAATTATCACCAACATATTTTAAAATAGATGTAATTGTTAGGGATGATGCTAATGAATAGTAGAAAAAAATTTCTGTATGAAAACAGGAGAATTCATTGGTGGTTTCCAGGGCCTCTGATTTTCCCTTAAAAGATAATAGTATGATATTTATCAAAATATACATCAAAGAAGATACATAGAATGTTATTCTGTAGAATTCTAATGAACAAGAATCCTGCCATTGGCTACCAAAACTAGAGTGACAAGAATAAGAAATGTTAAGATGACATGGTTCAAGGTTCTCAAACCAAATACAATGCTAGCACAGAAAAGGATCCTAACCACAGTACGAATTTACAAAACACACAGCAACAATGGAAGCTATGAAATGTATCTCTTTTAGATCTAAAAGCTACTGGATTTAATATGTAGGTGATAGGATGTTAATGAAACATGGATTAACAAAAGACAGAAAATGAAAGCAGGACTCCTATGTAGTCTTTAGAAGAGTGTTTGATTCTAGTGTTTGTTCAGCTTTAAGTTCTGATCAGAGATTTCTTTTTTAAAAAGGAATACTTCTTTCCAATCTTTGGTATCCTTTTAAGAACACAGACTTCACGTGGAGCATCTTAAACAAACACTTCTTTTTGCATTTGTTAGGAGAGCTGTTGAAAATTCAAGGCAAGACAGGATGCCACGTAGGATTTCAGATCTTGGCGTGCAGCCAGACTCTTAGCATTGAAGTGTATTCAAGGCAAGATGGCCACATGCGGTGACACATGTGTAAGGAATTACAGACTCAGACAATTCAATTCATAAGGCTCTTGATGGTAGAAAGCATTCCTCTTAGCAATTAGGCGTGAGACAAGTCCCTGTTACTGAGGCCACAGACCATCCCTGGAGGATAACCTTAGCTTCTGCAAGGCCCAGGAACGCCGAGGGCATTCAGATACCCAACCTATCCTGTAAAATAGGACTCCCTTTAGAGGCTATTGAGAGAGGGAGATCTAACTTGGAAGATACAGGTGATCCTGTTACGTCCAGAGGAAAGGGAGATTGTGAAGGAAGGGTAAACTTTTGTCAAAATTGCCATATTAAGGGTCAGAAGATCTTCAAGCACTAATTAACCTTTGATGCCATACTTTGAACTTACCCATGACCGTTTGATCCTGAAAATTTATTCAACTAAACAGTAACCAAACTGTTTTGCCCAAGTATGTATAATCTAGATCAATAACCCTGGGATCATGTAACCTTTAGTTAGCACTATGTGGGTGATCCAAACACATCTTTAAAAGGCTCCAAATGTTTCTAAATCTTCAGATTTACACTGGGTGGAAAGTATAGCTGATTTGCCAATTCATTTTTTTCTATCACAATTTCTTGTAATTTAGCTCTAAGCATAAACCCACCCACCCTTCCTTCCATTCAGTCATTTATTTAAAACACTCATTAAGTGCCAGATATGTATCAGAACTATGTTAGGCACCAGAAAGACCAAGAAGATACAGTTGCTATATTCCAAGAAATAACAGTGGACCAAAGAGACCTGTAAATGTAGTGTGTAGTCTTTATTCCTGTTACTCACATAAAAGAGGAATAAGAGTTATGCGTCCTTATCACATTCCAATCTCCGAGACACATTCTCCAGCAGACTTCCTAAAAGAACCGCTATAATCATGTCACTCCTTGACCTTCCCCGAGTTGTCCAGACCTAGATTCTGAGAAAGTAGCATTAATACCAGGAAATAAAAAGTGACACAACAGCAAAGCGCCAGGTAGTGCAGAGCAAGCTGGGCTCATAGAAGGAGTTTACTAGTTGATGACAGAGGGAGCATCAAAGGCAGCAGCCAAGATCAAGAACTGGGAACAGAGCCAAGGGAATAGAAGACGGGCTCGCAGGGAGCAGTTTCTACGAGAAGGATCCAAAAAGATACTCTGCTGAGTAATAGTGGTGTTGTCAAGGTCGCTCACCTCCTTCTCCAAGGCTTTTTGTTTTTTTCCTTTTTCTTCTGAATAAGATGTTATAATATACATTGATTTTAAAACATTGAAATAGTATGGAAAAATAAAAATAAGGAAATTAATTATAATCTCCCATCACCTAGAAGTAACCTCAGATATTATTTGGTATAATCAGTATTTTTCTATGTGTTTCTTGTATATTGTTTACATACTTGAGATAATACTACAATTACAATTTTGTAGTTGACTTTTAAAAAAGCAAGCTTTGCAACAAATAAACATTGTTGAAATACTTCATCAATATTTCAGCAGCTCCAAAAATCCAACACTATTGGATAGGTGTTTTAATAATGTAATTAACTATTCTTTTAATGATAAGTTTTCATTATTCTCTAATTATTCATTCCTATAAAAAACTGTGATCAACATCTCTATATATAAAGATTTCTAAAAAATATTTTGGAACTTTACCTATGTTTGGATTCTCAGAAAAATTACAGGGTCCAAAAACAGGAAGAAAAAAAAAAAAAAAAGAACCAGTGTCCTGATATGTATTGCCAAATTGCTTGGTAAGTGAGGCAGTTGTAAGTTGGAAGAAAATAATATATAGCAATATGGCTATAATTGTGCACTTTCAATTTGCTAAAAGAGAAGATCTTAAGTTTTCTTATCATAAAAGGGGACTGTAAGACAATGATTATGATGATTATTTAGCAAGGTCTGTGTATATGAAAACATCAAGTAGAACACCTTAAGTATATACAATTTTAATTTCTCAAAGTTGGTTAAAAAGAAGAGTAAAATAAAGACATTAAGATCAGTAAATGAATAAAAAGAGCACATTATTTTCTTACTAATATGCGATAATATCACTACTACTTGGAAAGGTCCTATTGTCAAAAAATGAAATTACCACAAATTTAACTTAAAGATTTAATCTTATTTGTGATTCTAGATCAGGAAGCACCTCATTCTATAAAATAGAATGAGTGTTCCAAGGAGCTGAACAGATAATGGCTTTATAGACAGAAAAGGGCCCAAGAAGAAATAGGGAACAAAGAACAGATTGGTTCTTTCAAAGTTACATCCCTCATAGGATTAAAAGAGAGGGGACTTCCTTATTATCCTGACAAAGATAGACTGGATTTTCTCTAGAAAACTGGCCCACTTCAATGTGCAGTTTGATTCCATGGGACAAGTGTGTGGTCTGCCGAGGCCTGGAGCAATAGGCCGGTCCAAAACTGTGTTCTCACGTAAAATGCATCTGACACTACACGGGATGGGATGATAAAGTAGGTACTTGTCTGGCTTTGTCCATCTGTCTTTCTTTACAGGCTTCAGAGTTATAACTAAAAGATCATATTTTTAAAAACATATTGGACAAGGGATTGGCAAACTTGGTTTCTAGTCCCGTCTATGCCATTTTTCTGCTCAGAAATCTTAAAAAATCAGTCATTTATTTTTTGAAAAAATGTGGTTCCTCAAACTATAAAATAAAGATGTTTCGGGGGGGGCAAAAATTAGAACAAAAATGTTTTATCAATTAAAATCAGTATGTGAGGGTATACTTTTCAAAACAACTTCGGGAATTTCCATTAAACACCTTTGCTAACTAAATAATTGTTCAGTTTTGTATTTCATTTGAGGTTGAACTTGCAAAACAAAACAAAACAAAAAGTAGCTAGTTATTCACCAAAGACTTGTGTTTACCTTTCCTTAGCATGAATTTATGTAGGTAAGAGGAAATTGACCAGGTAGAACTTCCTTTTCAGCCCACCTCACATTCTGGTTTGGCTACGTGATAAACTGTTGCTGATGGAAAAAAAAGCATGTCACAATGACTTAAGGTATTGCTTAAAAATAAGAGTCAAATAGATGATTAACACGAGTCAGCACATTTCATCCATCTACTCATCCAGCTATCACTTAACATGTATTCATTGGGGGTCACTTACATGCATGTCCCTGAGGGTAGGTCACTGTGAAATCCAGGTTGCCCCCAAGTCATTTAGCTACCATGTAGAACCCTACCTAGAATCAGTGACAGTCCATCCAAGACAACTTCTCAGGAGCTCTTTCCCTAGGAAGGAGGTGAAAATTCAAGATTATTCAGTTTTGCACTTTTATACAGGTTATATCAGGGCAGGAGAGAGGGTGGCAATTACATGTGAGGGCAGTGTATGGGAAGAGGGTCACACAGGCAGGAAAGAACTGGGACGTTATCAGGGTGATCCTTGAAAGTTTTGAGTGGAGATAAGAAAATGTCAGTAGGAAGTGGGCCAAGATTGACAGATGTGTGGAAAATTAGGGGGGAAGCTGGTCACTGTAGTTCCACTGCAAATGTATGTGTAGATCCTCAAATCCTCACCAGGTGAGATGTAAGAAACCTCTGGATCTTAACAAGGAGCAACCGTCAACTTAAAAAGTCCAGTAAGAACAGTATTTTTTTTCTGTTCTTACTTTCTTAGTTTTGATCTATGGCTAAACTGAGACCTGCCAGATAAATTATTTCTAGATAAATGGAAGAATCATTTTTCATTTAACATTTTGGGAAATTTGGGTCATCGAAAAGACAGTTTTCCTTTTTTTCTTTTTTTAAGCCCTAGGCCATTTCCTTCGGTAAACTAACACTGTGAAATTGATAAAAATGGCTTTAGATGTTATCTGCAAAATAAAGAGGCAAACTCTGTTCCTTCCATCCTTAGGCATTATTTTTCCTCTCTAAGGAAATATATATTTTTCATAGGACTGTTTATTCCCAGGACTCTTAGACAAAAAGCATATTGTCATTGTTACAGCTGCAGTAAAGCTGCTTCTTTATATTTTTCTGCTTAGATCAGGGAAAATTTGCTGGATTAAATTATCCACAGGAGGGCTCCATTGCAGTTTCCGGGGGAAAAAATAATTCTGCAGTTGTACTTTCCTGGCACATATTTTCATCTCTGCAGTTTTCAATGGAAAACTATTTTCTATTTATAACAGTCAAGTAGACAGCCAGAACACGTATCTCAGGTACATTTAGAAGAGTCATTAGAAAAATTCCAGAGAATTTCTTGGAAACTTAAAGTACATTTCTGTGGGAAATAGAATGAAACTGAGGTTTGAGCCCTGTTCTGTGGCACACACCTATAATCCCAGCTACTTAGGAGGCTGAGGCAGGAGGATTACAAGTTCAAGGGCAGCCTCAGCAACCTAATGAGAACCTGTCCTGAAATAACAAATTAAAAGGGTTGGAGATGTAGCCCAGTGGTAGAACACTTCTGGGTTCAATCCCTCGTACTTAAAGAGATAGAGAGACTTAAAATGACAAACTCTGATTTATCCATTTTATTTTCATCTCAAACATTTAAAAATTCACAGCTACGGCTTATATTCAGGATTTGCAACTTACAGGTATCTAGTATACTTACAGTTTTGTATTATCCATTATTTTTCTTCCTGTCAACCAGAAAGACTTTTATTATAATCAAGTCTGACAGTCCAGATGTTGTAAGTCTTTATTTTCATCTGTAACAGTGTTTCCCAATGTGTCTACAGGATAGTAACTATTATAGGAATAAAAGTATGGAACTTCCAGATGAAACAAAATTAATACAAGTTTTTACTGTAGCACTTATCAGCAATTCACTGTGAGCTCCTAGAGTGGCATTTCATATCTTCTTCTTCTTCTTCTTCTTCTTCTTCTTCTTCTTCTTCTTCTTCTTCTTCTTTTTTGCTGTTGTTTTCTTTTCTTTTTTTTTTTTTTTGATACTGGGGATTGAACCAGGGGCACTTAAACAATGAGCCACATCTCCAGCCTCCTGCCCCCAACTTTATTTTTTATTTTGAGACAGGGTCTTGCTAAATTGCTTAGAGCTTTGCTAAGTTGCTGAGGCTGGCTTTGAACCTGTGATCCTCCTGCTTCAGCCTCCCAAGCCCCTGGGATTTCAGGTGTGTGCCACCACACCCAGCTGAACTGTTGAGTTTTGAAGAAAAATCATTAATTCTCATCATTTTATAAGGACATCACTCTGTGAGTCACCAAAGAGAACCAGGAGTATGCAATTTTCTTTTAAATAGAAGCGCATTCTCGCGGCTAAATGGTAGTTTAGATCGCACTTCTTAATAAGACCCCACTGGAAATCACAAGCAATTTTCTTTCTCTGAGCAGATAAATTAATTTTTCTTGTGTTTTGACAAGTTTACCATCCAGGTCATCTTGGTATTTTATTCCCTAGTATTGACTACTATTCCTCCTCTCCCCCATGCTCCCCAACCCAGCACACCCACCACAAGGTTAAACCAAAGCAGCCTTCCCTGATGGAGACTACTGACTGGCATTTTTATTTATCTGAGTTACGGTAAAGGAGATCTGCCCAGGTACCTGACCACAAGACTGCATAGACAGAGACCCTTCTCATAAGAAAGCTATCAGGGCAACTTCTGCTGCCATAATAAAGAAATAAAGAGGTGAAATAAGGCAACTTGAGCTCATGAAAACCATGCCACTTGGTGACCACCAGGACAGGTGGGAGAAGAGAAATAGGAGAAGTATCCATGAATGGTTGCTTTGTTTTGTTTTGTTTCTGCAGTACTGGAAATTGAGACTGGAGGCGCTTTACCACTGTGATGCATCCAAATAGAAACATATTTTAAGTTTCAAATTCAAATCCCACTTCCTCACAAAGTCATCTTCAATCACCCTTATTGGAAAGGATAGTCTGTCTCCTTTGATGATTTCTAGCAGCGCTTTCTATCCTTATGACAATAGGCTCTTAGTATATATGGTCTTGTGGTCTGGTGACTTGTGTTTCTGTTTTCCCAACTGAACTAGGAGGAAACTTTTTAGATAGAAGAGAGTTTGTCTTATTGCAGTGTCTAGCACAGTGTTCTGTATGGAGGAGATATCCATAAATAATTATGAGATCGAAATTGGTTGCATGAATTAATGATTTAGGTGGACAATCACCAGTTTTTCAATTCTGAATCCATTACCCACAGGAAAAGCTTACAAATGTCTGGCACAGAAGATTAGGAGGCCTAAAAAAGGTTTTAGGAGAATGCTTTAGGGTTTTAGTGAGCAGGGGCCGGATAGGGGAATGGGAGGCCGGAAAGGATCAGGAAGTTCAAAACTCCACTTTCCCATGGCTGGCTTTAGTTGAGGGAAGGCTTTGAAAAGATTGACTATTTCCCCCTGGTGCTCAGGACCTCTCACATGCTCAGTACATGCTTCACCACTGAACTACACCCCCGCCCCCAGTTTCCAAAGATTGAAATTTAATTATTGTACCAGACTGGACATATTCATCACTGAACCAAGACTAATTCCTAATGATTTAACATTGCCAGAAGACATTCTGTTATTTGAGAGTGACTAAGAGCTATGTGATCCATTCTAATTTTTAGCTAAACACAAGAGGAAAACCTAGACCAAATGAGTGGATTTGGATAGTCAAGAGGGGAAACAAAGTTGTTTTCTCATTTCACCCCAGATGTCCCACTGCTAAGCTAATGGTTTTGTGAGATAGACTTAAGTGTCCATCTCTCTCCCTGGACAGTAAGGAGAGAGATAGTAGCCATCAGAGGAAAGTAGAGGTCATGAGAGACTGACCTGCCCCTCATAGAAAGGGAAAGGGATACTCACACCTCTGCAACCGTCTTGATTGCTGTGTAGCTGTGGATGGTTCTACCACCATCTTTACTTCCCTTCCTCACCCACCAAGTGGGAGACCACCCCCCCATCTCCTTGGTAAAACTGCCACCCTGAGCCACTACCCAGGTTTGGCTTCTTGGGTCCCATAGCACCAGCAAGCACCTCTATTTACCAGGCTCTCAGGAGAGTTCTGATTCTTTCAACTCTCTATTAGATTTTTTTTTTTTAATGTTTCTATTGGGATGTACTTGTCAGTTGCCATGGTATTCTGTGCAAACCAAAGCCCTTTTATTCTACAGTATTCTTTCAGAGAAGTCATCACACAGTATCTATCCAGGAATAAATTGCTCTGATGACCAGTTTGTTCACAGGCTACACCTCTAGCTGGGGTCCTTGAAATTTTACCATTTATATTAGTTGCACCTGAGATCCACTTGAAACTGGCACTTGTGAATCATTACATGTGAAATCATGAGTTCACACTTTAGCATTCACTGAGATTATCTTGGGGAGAGAAACATGCATTTTGAGGGCTGGTGAAGATGGGTAGACTTGTTTTCTTTCTTTTTTTTTTTTTTTTTTTTTTTTTACATAGGGCAATGATGTTTATTTTTTTTCCCTTCCCCCCCACCCCTCCCACCCCTCTTTTCCCTCTATACAGTCCTTCTTTCCTTCATTCTTACCGCTCTCCTTATCCCTAACCCTAAACCTAACCCTAAACCTAATGCTAACCCCTCCCACCCCCCAATATATGTCCTCATCCGCTTATCAGCGAGATCATTCGTTCTTTAGTTTTTTGAGATTGGCTTATCTCACTTAGCATGATATTCTCCAATTTCGTCCATTTGCCTATAAATGCCATAATTTTATCATTCTTCATTGCGGAGTAATATTCCATTGTATAAATATGCCACAGTTTCTTTATCCATTCATCAACTGAAGGGCATCTAGGTTGGTTCCACAATCTGGCTATGGTGAATTGAGCAGCAATGAACATTGATGTGGCTGTATCTCTGTAGTATGCTGATTTTAAGTCCTTTGGGTATAGGCCAAGGAGTGGGATAGCTGGGTCAAATGGTGTTTCCATTCCAAGCTTTCTGAGGAATCTCCACACTGCTTTCCAGAGTGGCTGCACTAATTTGCAACCCCACCAGCAATGTATGAGTGTTCCTTTTTCACCACATCCTCGCCAACACCTATTGTTGCTTGTATTCTTGATAATCGCCATTCTAATTGGGGTGAGATGAAATCTTAGGGTAGTTTTGATTTGCATTTCCCTTATTACTAGGGACGTTGAACATTTTTGCATATATCTGTTGATTACTTGTACATCTTCTTCTGTGAAGTGTCTGTTCATTTCCTTAGACCATTTGTTGATTGGATTATTTGTATTCTTGGTGTAGAGTTTTTTGAGTTCTTTATAGATTCTGGAAATTAGCGCTCTATCTGAGGTATGGTTGGCAAAGATATTCTCCCACTCTGTAGGCTCTCTCTTCACATTTCTGATAGTTTCCTTTGCTGAGAGAAAGCTTTTTAGTTTGAATCTATCCCAGTTGTTGATTCTTGCTTTTATTTCTTGTGCTATGGGAGTCCTGTTAAGGAAGTCTGATCCTAAGCCAACAAGTTGAAGATTTGGACCTACTTTTTCTTCTATAAGATGCAGGGTCTCTGGTCTGATTCCGAGGTCCTTGATCCATTTTGAGTTGAGTTTTGTGTAGGTTGAGAGATAGGGGTTTAATTTCATTCTATTGCATATGGTTTTCCAGTTTTCCCAGCACCATTTGTTGAAGAGGCTATCTTTCCTCCATTGCATATTTTTGGAACCTTTGTCTAGTATGAGAAAATTGTATTTATTTGGGTTTGTGTCCATGTCCTCTATTCTGTACCATTGATCTACCTGTCTATTTTGGTACCAATACCATGCCGTTTTTGTTACTATTGCTTTGTAGTAGAGTTTAAGATCTGGTATTGCAATACCCCCTACTTCGCTCTTGCTACTGAGGATTGCTTTAGCTATTCTAGGTTTTTTATTCTTCCAGATGAATTTCATAATTGCTTGCTCTATTTCTGCAAAGTACATCATTGGGATTTTAATTGGAATTGCATTGAATCTGTATAGCACTTTAGGTAGTATAGCCATTTTGACAATATTAATTCTGCCTATCCAGGAACATGGGAGATCTTTCCATTTTCTAAGGTTTTCTTGAATTTCTTTCTTTAGTGTTCTGTAGTTCTCATTGTAGAGGTCTTTCACCTCTTTTGTGAGATTGATTCCCAAGTATTTTATTTTTTTTGAGGCTATTGTGAATGGGGTAGTTTTCCTAATTTCTCTTTCTGAAGATTCATCACTAATGTATAAAAATGCATTGGATTTATGAGCAATGATCTTGTAACCTGCTACTTTACTGAATTCACTTATGAGTTCTAAAAGTTTTCTGGTGGAATTTCCAGGTTCCTCTAAATATATAATCATGTCATCAGCGAATATGGATAGTTTGAGTTCTTCTTTTCCTATTCGTATCCCTTTAATTTCTTTGGTTTGTCTGATTGCTCTGGCTAGAGTCTCAAGGACGATGTTGAATAGAAGCGGTGAAAGAGGGCATCCCTGCCTTGTTCCAGTTTTTAGGGGGAACGCTTTCAGTTTTTCACCATTTAGAATGATATTAGCCATGGGCTTAGCGTAGATTGCCTTTATAATGTTAAGGAATGTTCCCACTACCCCAATTTTTTCTAGTGTTTTGAGCATGAAGGGATGCTGTATTTTATCGAATGCTTTTTCTGCATCTATTGAAATAATCATGTGATTCTTAACTTTAAGTCTGTTGATATGGTGAATGACATTTATTGATTTCCGAATGTTGAACCAACCTTGCATCCCTGAGATAAAACCCACTTGATCGTGGTGCACTATCTTTTTAATATATATTTGTATGCGATTTGCTAAAATTTTGTT
This sequence comes from Sciurus carolinensis, assembly GCF_902686445.1. Lineage (NCBI taxonomy): Eukaryota > Metazoa > Chordata > Mammalia > Rodentia > Sciuridae > Sciurus > Sciurus carolinensis. The sequence continues at coordinate 24,424,642 of NC_062216.1, forward strand.
GAGAATTTTTGCGTCGATGTTCATTAAGGATATTGATCTGAAATTTTCTTTTCTTGATGTGTCTCTGTCTGGTTTAGGTATCAGGGTGATATTGGCTTCATAGAACGAGTTTGGGAGGGTTCCCTCCTCTTCTATTTCATGGAATAGTTTGAGGAGTATTGGAATGAGCTCTTCTTTAAAGGTTTTGTAGAACTCGGCTGAGAACCCATCTGGTCCTGGACTTTTCTTTGTTGGTAGGCTTTTGATGACCTCTTCTATTTCATTGCTTGAAATTGGTTTATTTAAGTTGTGTATGTCCTCCTCGTTCAGTTTAGGTAATTCATATGTCTCTAGAAATTTGTTGATGTCTTCGAGGTTTTCTGTTTTGTTGGAGTATAGATTTTCAAAATAGCTTCTAATTATGTTTTGTATTTCACTCGTGTCTGTTGTGATGTTTCCTTGTTCATTCCGAACTTTAGTAATTTGAGTTTTCTCCCTCTTTCTCTTTGTTAGTGTGGCTAAGGGTTTATCAATTTTGTTTATTTTTTCAAAGAACCAACTATTTATTTTGTTAATTTTTCCAATTGTTTCTTTTGTTTCAATTTCGTTGATTTCGGCTCTGATTTTAACTATTTCCTGTCTTCTACTACTTTTGGTATTGGTCTGCTCTTCTTTTTCTAGCGCTTTGAGCTGTAGTGTTAAGTCGTTTATTTGTTGATTTCTACTTCTTTTTTGAATGCACCCCATGAAATAAATCTTCCTCTAAGTACTGCTTTCATAGTGTCCCAGAGATTTTGATATGATGTGTCTTTGTTCTCGTTTACTTCTAAGAATTTTTTTATTTCCCTCCTGATGTCTTCTGTTATCCATTCATCATATAATAGTGTATTATTTAATCTCCAGGTATTGGAGAAGTTTCTGTTTTTATTCTGTCATTTATTTCTAATTTCAATCCATTATGATCTGATAGAGTACAAGGTAGTATCTCTATCTTCTTGTATTTGCTAACAGTAGCTTTGTGGCATAAAATATGGTCTATTTTAGAGAAGGATCCATGTGCTGCTGAGAAGAAGGTGTATTCGTTCTTTGTTGGATGGTATATTCTATATATGTCCGTTAAGTCTAAATTGTTGATTGTGTTGTTGAGATCTATAGTTTCTTTATTCAATTTTTGTTTGGACGATCTATCCAGTGGTGAGAGAGGTGTGTTAAAATCGCCTAGTATTATTGTGTTGTGGTCTATTTGATTTCTGGAATTGAGAAGGATTTTTTTGATGTACGTGGATGAGCCATTGTTCGGGGCATAGATATTTATGATTGTTAAGTCTTGCTGATTTATGCTTCCCTTAAGCAGCATGTAATGTCCTTCTTTATCCCTTCTGACTAGTTTTGGTTTGAAGTCCACATTATCTGAAATGAGGATGGATACTCCAGCTTTTTTGCTGTGTCCGTGTGCATGGTATGTTTTTCCCCATCCTTTCACCTTTAGTCTATGGGTGTCTCTTTCTATGAGATGAGTCTCTTACAGGCAGCATATTGTTGGATTTTTCTTTTTAATCCAATCTGCCAGTCTGTGTCTTTTGATTGATGAATTCAGGCCATTGACATTCAGGGTTATTATTGTGATATGATTTGTATTCCCAGTCAATTGACTCATATTTGTTTTTGACATGATTTGGTTTCTCCTTTATTTGGCTATTCCTTTAGGCTAGCACCTCCTGTTGCTGATTTGCATCGTTGTTTTTCATCTCTTCCTCATGGAATATTTTGCTGAGAATGTTCTGTAATGTTGGCTTTCTTTTTGTAAATTCCTTTAGCTTTTGTTTATCATGGAAGGATCTTATTTCATCGTCAAATTTGAAGGTAAGTTTTGCTGGGTATAAGATTCTTGGTTGGCATCCATTTTCTTTCAGGGCTTGGTATATGTTGTTCCAGGCCCTTCTAGCTTTTAGGGTCTAGATTGAAAAATCTGCTGATATTCTTATTGGTTTCCCTCTGAATGTAATTTGATTCTTTTCTCTCGTGGCCTTTAAAATTCTGTCTTTATTTTGTATGTTAGGTATTTTCATAATAATGTGCCTTGGTGTGGGTCTTTTGTAATTTTGTATGTTTGGAGTTCTATAAGCCTCTTGTACTTGGTTTTCCATTTCATTCTTCAGATTTGGGAAATTTTCTGTTATTATTTCATTGAATAGATTGTTCATTCCTTTGGTTTGTTTCTCTAAGCCTTCCTCAATCCCAATAATTCTTAAATTTGGCCTTTTCATGATATCCCATAATTCTTGTAGATTCTGTTCATGATTTCTTACCATCTTTTCTGTTTGGCCAACTTTGCTTTCAAGGTTAAATAATTTGTCTTCAATGTCTGAGGTTCTGTCTTCCAGGTATTCTATCCTATTGGTTATGCTTTCTATGAAGTTTTTAACTTGGTTTATTGTTTCCTTCATTTCAAGTATTTCAGTTTGTTTTTTTTTCAGTATCTCTAACTCTTTATTGAAATGATCTCTTGCTTCCCGTATTTGCTCTTTTAACTGTTGATTGGTGCGATCATTTAATGCCTGCATTTGCTCTTTCATCTCCTCCTTCAATGCCTGCATTTGCTCTTTCATCTCCTCATTAGCTTCCCTGATCGTTTTAATTACGTACATTCTGAACTCCCTTTCTGACATTTCTTCTGCTGTGCTGTCATTGGGTTTTATTGATGTAGTATCTAGGTTTGTTTGGGACATTTTCTTCCCTTGTTTTCTCATATTGGTCAGCTGTCAGTGGGACCCTGAGATATTGCAGTTTTCCGCTATTGGCTTATAGTGTCCCGGTAGATTTCCAGTGTATCACCTCCCAGCCTTCAGTAGCCTGATGTCTTGGAGGAATCTGATAAAGCAGCGCATCCGAAGAAAACTGCCCCTAGCCCCCTACTGGTTCCACGGTTTGGAACTGGTTCTGTGCGGAAATGCTCTCACTGTGGGCCTGCACTGTGCAGCTGGCCGTGTGGGAGGAGCCCACTGCCGGAGTGTGGAAGGCTACCTTGGGAAGACTCTAGCTGCCCTGCCCGGCTCCGATAAGCCACCTCTATCCTGGCCTGCCACCCGGGCCGAGCTTTACCCAGTGGGCAGACTCACCTGTGGCTCTATTTCAGTCCGAGTTTCTCAATGCCTCCCCTTCTTAACTCCTAGGTTCTGGAGCGACTGGGGGTGCAGTCTCCCTCTAGGCCGCCATCTTGGATCGCCCCGTGAAGAGAGCCTGCAGCCGGAGTGGGCAGAGCCGCCTGAAGAGGTCTCTGGCTGCCCTGCCCTGATCCCAGAGGCTGCTTGCAGATCGAAGCTCTCCGTTGGTTCGGGGACTTGTGGCTGGTTCTATGTAGAAAACCTCTCACTGGGCGGTCTGGTCTGAGAAGCTAGACTTGAAAGGCTCCTCCCACCGCAGGGGTCCAGGTTACTTGGGGAGGTCTCTAGCTGCCCTATCCTGGTCCCTGAAGCTGCTTGTGTGCCGGAGTACGTTGCGCTGCAGTGGCTCCGGGACTCGGAGCTTGTTCTGGTCAGAAAGGCTCTCACTAGCGGGCCAGTTCCGTTCCGAGAACCTGGAGAAGCTGGCTGTGTGGGCGGGGCCCACTGCTGGAGTGCGCAGGGCTGCCTGTGGATGACTCTAGCTGCCCTGCCCGGCTCCGATAAGCCACCTCTATCTGGGCCTGCCACCCGGGCCGAGCTTTACCCAGTGGGCAGACTCACCTGTGGCTCTATTTCAGTCCGAGTCTCTCAATGCCTCCCCTTCTTAACTCCTGGGTTCTGGAGCGACTGGGGATGCAGTCTCCCTCTAGGCCACCATCTTGGATCGCCCCCGACTTGTTTTCTCTTAATACCCAAGGATTTAGGGTAATACTCACAAAATCAGGTTGGTTGTTGTACCAGAACAACAAAACTGGTTCTATAGTCAGTTTTAGAAAATACGTTGGGATGTTCACTTTGTCATCTCTCTGTCTTCCCTTTTCTCTGTGCCGTATTATTGCCTTTGGGCCCTGCTGCATCCCGTCAGTCCTCATTTTCGAGTCTGTTTTGGTTTGGATCTAGAATATCCTCCAAAGACTCATGTGGCTTGGTCCCCAGTTGTTGACCCTATTTGGAGGTGGTGGGAACTTTTGGAGGTGTTGCCTGTTTGGAAGAAATAGATCACTGGGGGTAAATACATTGAAGGGGATATCTTGGCCCTGGCCCACTTTTCTGCTCTTTCCCTCTTCTCCCTCTGGCTACCCCTATCCCAGACTTCCTGTTTTTCCATTATAACATCCCTTGCTAAGAGAACAGCTAGGAAATATGACATACAAATCAAGTTGTTGGCATTAATGGTGAAATGAATGCCTTTTGGGGCTTGAGAGAACTATTTCTAAATTGCATTGGGGAAAACAAACTTCGGAAGATCTTTGTTTAGTACAGTTCCCAGCTTGAGCCAGAACTCCAAGAAATTTATCCTTTTTGGGTATTGGACTGGAGGAGAATGGTGTCTTTGTGGGTGCCTGAGGGAAAGATAGACTGCCAAGGAACAGGTTGGTGTTTGTAAAGCAGTAGCATTTCAGCATGTAGATTCTGCAACCCAAGGGTCTGGGGTCAGACCTAGTTCTACCACTTAGTTGCTGGTCAGAATTGGAGAAGTTGCTTAATCTCCTGTCCCCAACTTTTATTTGTGAAATGGGAATATTTGCAGTTACACGATGGTCAGAGATGCTTTGAGTTAATTTGTTTAATCTACTTGGAGTTGTGCATGGCACATCAGGTATGTAAGTGCCAGCTATTAATATTATTCTGTTTCTCAGCCCTTCTTGATGGAATCCTTTCTGAGATGGGTGAGGAGAAGGTCTATAGGAAGGAGTCTGAGATCCAGGGACATGGGGAGCCCTGTGTTTATTCTTGATTGAAAATGTGTGAACCAGACAAGGCCAAAGAGTGGTATTGGGGCAGACCCCTAATGGCTATACTTAGACTGTCTTTGACAAAGCACCTGGCAGGTTATATTACATTTTTAGTGTGTAACCAAGGCCATGAATTGGCCATGTTATGGTCAGTGTGTAGTCAAGGTCATAAATACCCTGACTCAGCATATATGCTCAAGGTCATAAACATTTGCTTGTGAGTGTGTGCACACTGATGTAACATGTTGCCTTCTTTGTCTGGCCTGGATATGAAAAAGGCCTACGGAAATGGCTTGGGGGCCTAAGGGACTGGGTGGGTCTGAAGATGGAGCTGGGGGCTGGCTAAGGGCTATTGCCTCTCCCAAATAAACAATGTCTACTATCCCAACTGTGTTTTGCATCTTTTTCCACCTGCAGGGATCCCCAATCTGTTTTCTGGGTCTGACCTGCCCTCCACAATCATCCCCCTACCCTCCATATGGAAAATGGCCTGCCTGTTACCTTGAGGAGTGCGACATGACATTGGCATGGTGAAGGATCTTCAGGATTTCCCTCTTTTGGAACATCAGGAAGTAGTATAGATTTCATGTAGAGAGAGGGACCAGCGTCCATGCCACTGGTATGGCAGCCAGTACCTGGGAAGGAAACCAGATGGAACAATATGAGAAGACTGTTGGTGCACACAGTTCTCAGAAATACTTAAGAGGGTCTCTTCAGGGGTTGCAAACCCTGCATTATAAAGGCAGGAGTAGGAATAAGTTTAACCTGAGTTTTAATCCTTAGGCCCCATCATTATGCTAAAGCTGTTAAGACCTTGGGAAACCTCAATTAAATCCACTAACTCTGAGGAAGTCTCCTGGGGTCTCACTTCTTCTTTTCTTGTTAGTTATTCTTTACCTTCTTTCAGGACCACATGACTGTTCCCTGAAGGTCTAGGTTTTAAACATATTATTGGTCTCCTCTAGGAAACCCAGGAACCAGACTGGGAAGCTATTACTAATTGACACTACTCAGGGCTTGGGGTTCTTTCTTGTGGGTGCTGCCTCAAATCTGCCTCTCTTGTCCTTCATGTTCTGTGTTATTCATGAACAATAAAGTCATTGCGAATGCTGATGCAAATATTGCTAGGAAAGTTGAGATAATGCCAGAGCAATGATTGGCACCTTTATGCTTGCTGATGATGTAATTTACTTCAATAGGTGTCATCTCATTGCTAGGTAAGCATGAGGAGACCCAGGCATGCCTCCCTCATGTGCTTCTTTTTGAATAAACCTTGTCCTTTAATGATTGATCTGCTCAGTCAGGGTAGACTGAGCCGCTATGGTCAGCTATGGCAGACTGCTGCTGACTATGGTCAGCATCTTAGAATTTGGCACTTACTTTCTCTCTACAACAACTGCTTCTTGTGTGTCAGTGTTGTCTTTCAAGAGAGACGATCATTTCTTGGGGCAAGGGCTGTCTCGCATTTCTTTGGTATTTCTGCAATGTTTAGCAGAAGCTAGAACATAATAAAAACTTAATAGTTCATTAGTCATATAAAAAAATAGAGCAAGGGAGTAAATGTTTTCTCCTTTCACATCACACAGCTTCCACATTCTTCTTGCTCCTATGCTGTTTCAATCTTAAGGAGGGATTAGTCCATATACTATCCTCACTTCTCCATGCCTCCCATAAGGATGGGATTGGTATAGATTTTCTACATACTAGGATAAACATGGCTGCCATGTCATTACTACTGAAATAAGGGGTGAAGATTTATGAAAATCGAATGCAAGAAAGCAAGCTTTTTGTTTTCTAAATTTAGATACAGTGTGAGTCAGCAATGATGGTAAAATATGGAGAATGGCAGTAATAATCTAATGTGACAAAGTAACATCAGACTAATGCGTCGCCATGAATGTGTGGTAGAACAGAAAGCAGAAATTCAAACTAAGTTCTGATACTGGGATTCTTATTAATTAATACAATAACATACCTCATTTTATCCCATTTCCTTGGGAGCAAACCTTTGCTAATCATGTGGATATTAGACATTTACTTGCGTAGTTGCTCTTGTATATTTTCACATACATTATATTTTAAGAACACAATTGAGAGTTGGATTTTGTTCACAATTGCTCCCTTGTACTGCCTCGACATAGAAATTATTGTGAACAGTGACTTCTCTTTGAGGATTGTGCCTTTCCTTTTCCCAAGTGTTGAACTCAATGCTAAATTAAATAAGCAGGCAATGCAATTCTTAAACACAAAAGCTCTTCAGTCCTCCTAGTTCTCTCCTTCCTCTCAAGTGCTCCTTCTCAGTGTTGTTCCTTCTCACTTTAGGTTGTCCAGAGCAGGAGATCTAGGGCCATAGGAACCTCCCATTTTCCACCTAGGGGTACACATTATTCTACCAGGCCTGCCAGAACAAAGCACCACAGACGGTGGCTTAAACAACACAAATTTATCTTCCCCCAATTCTGGAGCTAGCAGTCCAAGATCAAGCTGTCAGTAGTTTGGTTTTGATACCGAATTTGGTCCTTGTCCTCACTGCCAATCTAATCATGAGAAAACAGGAAAAAGAAGTTTTATGGATTTGCTAGCAAATGAGGATAGCAGTGGACTCAGGTCTTAGAGGTCTTGATTCTAACTGCCACCAGGAACAGAGGGCTTTTCAAAAGGGGGATATAAGGGCTGAGCTCCAGGTGTGCTTCTCAGGTGATGTAATTCATATCCAGGTGGTAGCCTTGAGAGGCAGCCATTTCTAAGAGCCACTGGTACCAACTCCCAAGTCTGGATTTTTTCACTCATGCCTGTGATCAGTTAGCTGCAGGACACAAGAATCCCAGCCTAGGATAGGAAGATTGTGAATCTTGCTTCCCCCTTAGGGAGGAGGAGAGAGGGAGGAAGAAAAAAGAGAAACATGTTAGTTTTAAAATAAACCACCAGTGGTCAAGTGTGAAGTTTGTTTAAGGTTTGAAGTGGACCCCTTTACATGAAAGGGACCCCTGTTACAGTTTCTTCTGAGACCTTTCTCCTTGGCTTGCAGATAGTTACCCTCTTATTGTATCCTCACATGTTCATGCAGTTTCTGTGTCCTAATCTCTTATTTGGCGATGAATTGTTTTGTTTTATTCAGAACAAATATTTGTAAACTCTAAGCATAAATCTTAAAATATTAGAAGTGGATGACACTTTCAAACACATAGAAAATGATTTCCTGGGGTTGGGGATATAGCTCAGTTGGCAGAGTGATTGCCTAGCAAGCATAAGGTTCTGGGTTCAATCCCCAGCACCACCAAAAAGAAAAGAAAAAAAAAAGAAAGAAAAGAAAAGAATCTCCTTCTCTTTTCCAAAATAATTAAATCAGTGGTTTTCAACAAAGGCAGAATCGTACTGTTTGCCAAAAAGCATTTTAGAAACCTGCTAGTTTCTGTTTGTCACAGTGATTGAAGTGGGCCACTACGTAAAGCATAAGCTTCTGACTATTTTTGTAGCACCCACATGTCGAACTACGTTTTTCAAAATTACAACTTTGTTATATGGTGATATAATAAGAACCATATATTTTGGTCTTTATCCACAGTTCCTGGGATGGAGCTCACTGAAACCCTTGTAATTTCCTGAACGATGGAAGCATCTTTTGTTATAATATTTGGCCTCTGTATCTGGTTGCTCCTAAGACCCTTGAAATCTCAGGAGTGATAAAAGTGTCCTTTGTATGCTGACAAGGTGACTGGTCACCATGAAATGATTAAGGGACTGGACAAAGGAAGAGAGAAATTTCAGGAAGGAGGACAGCATCATATGCCTCAACTTCTTATTTTTCATAGAGATTAATTAGAGGATTACCTTTGGTTTGTAATCACATGAGCTTGGTTCTGAATGTTTTTCTAAGTGGAACTGTTTTCATTGGGATGCCCAGTTGCGTGGCTTCTTTCTTATCCCCTGCCTCCACCATCTTGATTTCTCTGAACTCCTACCTAACAGAACCTCTTGTATTCCCACCCCTTCATATTCTCAAAGGACAGAAAGATGAAGGATGATCAGAACTAAGAATCTCCTGTTCCTCACCTCTCTGTCTAGGAAAAAAAACAAAGCACAACAGTTTGGTAATCTCACCGTGTCCCCTGGGAAGCGGACTGGGATGGAGTTCAACAGGCAGAAAGTTTATCAGTGAATGTTTTCAGAATTTACACCTGCAGAAGAGAAGGAATGGAAGAAAAATTGGGTAAAGAAAAAAAAAATCAGGCTGCATAGAAGTCTTGACAGACCTTAACTGATCACATGGAAAATACTGTCCTTCTGAATTTCTCATTTGCAGGGCTGTGTGCTTGACTTTATACCATACATTGGCCAGTCATTGGATGCAGGCTGCCCATTCTAACCTCTCCAGAGTGTGTGACCTTGAATTAGTTCATTTTTTTTTTTAAGTGAGCATGATTTCCAGAGAGGAAGTCAAATGAGAACTGTGAACTGTTAGCCCTCCCAGCTGCTGGGGTTGGGGGTACGGGGTGAGGCCTGTGGTCCTGACGGGGGGTTTGGGTGCTTCCCACAGTGTCAGATCTGCTTTTCTGTGATTCTGCTTTAAAGTCAGCAACTGCACAATAGATTCAAGCTTGTGATGGTAAATGTTCTAAATAAAATGGGGTCATGATTTTGTTAGTCTCTTTCTGACTCCTGGGGTCTTCTTATCTTTTCTTTGAGGATTTCCAGTCTTCCTTTTCCTTTTGACCTGGGGACCAATATGAAGAATGAGAGAAATGCACCAAAACCTGAAAATAATCAATACTGCATCTAAAGCAGATAGATGAACATTTATTTCCTATCCTAATGAAGAGAATTGTTCCTGTTTCTGGGACTGAGGTGATAAAGATTTCTGTCTCAGTGTGCAACTGACAGAACAAATAAAACAATTTAAACACTGTCCTCTCATCTACCTTTGGAAGGAATGAAGCCACTAAAGTATCTCCTTCATTCCTTGTTCTCTTCCTTCTATTTGTTTCCTGTTGAAATGGAAATTAGGCTTTCTCCCTCCTTCCTGTGAGATACTTCTATGGAAATTCTCCAATAATGTCCTCAGATGATCTCCCACATTCAAATGTTTTCCTCAGCTGAAAGACTTAGGCTCCTTATTCAAACTAATTTTAACTCAGACAATTTAAAAGGCTGGTGTTTTACTGAGTAGAAGATGGTTTCTGCTTTGAGGCCAGAAAAATCTATTTTGATTTCATACCACTGACTGAGAAATTTATGCTACACAGGGCATACAATAAGCAGGAAATTCAAAGTAATATTTCTCACGGTTTCATGCGGCATAGAAGATCTTTCAGTGTATTTCACAGTAAGAAGTTATTCCTTTACAGAAAATACACGAATTCTGTTTTTTACTTCTCTTAATCTGTTGACTAGCATGCTCAGATTGTTACATTAAAGAGAATACTTAGAAATATGTGCTTCGTTTAAGCCCTGCCCTGAGTTTAAGCAGTTCCTTGGAACTTCAAGGTGCTCAGCATAACTTTCTTCCTTGGGTACTTGTCTCCTGTTATACTTTAGGCTTTGATTTTTCCATGGTGGTTCTGCTTGGCATGACTGTAGAGGTAGACTGGGTCCCCACCCTAGGGCCCAGTGGTTTCAGGGAGCGGAGGCCCTGGATGCCACCAGGATGCATTTTTCTGGAGATGACTCCCCTCCTCCCACTGTCTTTGAGATTCAACCTTATTTGTGAGATAGAGATGAAATTTGTTCATCGTCTTTGTTGGGCTGGGAGTCATCTTTGAAACTCCTCCCCCACCCCCTTTCTTATATTTTGCCATCAAATCTTGCTGATGTAATCCTCCAATATGTCTAGTGTCTAACCTCCCCCTGCCATCTCCTCAGGTGTCGCCCAGGTCCTGGTGGTGTCACTTCTTGCTAGAATGCTCCTGTCGTCTTTGGATGACGACCTCACTGCCATTCCTGCTTCCCTCCAATCTTATCTACACATGCAGTGTAACCTTTAACAAAACAAACAGGTTATATCACCTCAGTCAAGTCCTTGACACGTGTCTTAGCTCCCAACACAGTTAGATACTGTCCAAAGCCCATGCATGGCCTGCAAAGTCCTGCATGACCTGGCTTGTGCCTACCAGAATCTGCCTCCCTCTTGGGACACCTTCCCCCACTCCATTGTGTACTTTCAGCTGCTCAAAAGGATCGAGTTCTTCCCTGTTCTCAACTTTGGGCATATTTTATTTTTCCTACTGGAAGTAATTTCCCACCCTTCCTTAATCCAACAAATTCCTTCTCAGTCACTTCTCATAGAAGCCACCTCCCTGATACAGTGGTCTATATTAATCTCACTGTTGTTTTCATTGATGGTGATTGCCACCTTCAACATCCACTTCACTACATTTGCCAACGCCACGGTTCCTGTGTGTTTCACGCTTCTCTTCCCACTAGGCTGTGAAACTACAGTGTTTAGCACAATCGCTGGTACTAATGACTACTCAAGAAATATTTCTGGAGCAAAAAAATACAAAAGTAAGAGTTTTCAGGACTTTGTCAGAGTTTAATAGAAAGTGTAAATGAAATATAAATAAAAGGAACTTTTATGCCTTTTGGATCTGAAGCTTTTCAACGGAAAATAGGTAGATGGGCATCAGGATTTCTTAGCACCTTGCAGCTCAGTCAATCCATGTAGGTAGCAGACATTCACTTAATGACCTACTCTAGCCAAAACTCATTCTTTCATTGTAGAGAAATAAAACCCCTGAATTAGAAGCAGGATAAGCCCCACACCAGGTACTCTTTGACACTTCAAAGCTGGATACATCCCACATAACCCACAGGTGATGATATTAATCGCAGCCCTCATTACTGTTCTTCTCCACACCATCCTAGCAAATGCGTAACATAGTGTAAAAAGTAAATGAGCAGCAAATAAAATGACAGATTCAGCTGAACAAACTTTGGATTGCTTAATGACCTCTTGGACCACAAGAGGGAGCTGTTTAAGTTCTTGTTACACAAGGAAACAATTGAAAGAGAAGATTTGGCAATCATAAGATTGGCCAGATGGACACCTATTTATATGATATTGACTGCGGAATTCCATTTATTTTTATGCTGCAAAAATTTCAATTCTTCTTATCTGCAGTGTGATTTACATTTTAAACAGTGTTATTAAAGGCAGAGAATTGGTTTTGCTCTAAAATTTGACTTTAAGTTTTATTTAATTAGCGTGGAAAATGTAAGTATCCAATTAGGTGAAAAAGAGATGCGAATCCCTTTCAAACAAAATCAATTTCCTAAATACATATTAATGAACAGATTTTAAATGGTTAAATATCTGGAATCATCAGATATTTAAAAGAGTGTAAAATAATGACTTGAGAACTCTTCTTAAGAAAATTGAAGTACAATTATAGGCACATTTACATACTCTGAATCCAATTATATAGTAACCAAACCTGCCAGTCTTCCTGGTCACCCTGAGTTGCAGTTAATCTGTCTGAAGGGACATGACCCAAGGGCAGTAGTGCGTTTTCCTATGGAGAGGCTAGTGATGGGGCAGGTTGTTTGGACTCAAATGACCAACAGACACCACAGTAGTAATATCCACTGTGTGTTTACATAGGCCAAGCTCTGTGCTTGAAGCACCTTACATGAACTAGTTCATTAATTCCTTCCAACCCCATGGGGTAGCTACTATTATTGTTTTCATTTTAGAGATGAGAAAACAGAAAGGTTAAGTGACTTGCACAAGATTAAAAGCTATTAAGTGATGTAGCCAGGATTTGGAACCCCTCCAGGGGAAGGCTGCTAAATGTAATTCTCTTCAATTGGCAAATTTGACCGTGAGTCAAATCATGGGGCCTCTGGGCCCAATGTTTCTCTCCTTGTGATGTGCCAAAACTGTACATGGCAATCCTTATTTTGAACAAGGATATTCTGCCAAGATTCTCTTCTTCCCATAAAATGATTTGTCCTGAGAAGGGAGCGAAAAGGTTTTGTAGTTGTATAATGGGCAGCTCTATTGAGGATGATTGTCAGTAAATAGGAAATGTGGGAAAGATGATGGTTTTCTGCTGACTCACTTGTGTGATGTCAAACCTTATGGGAACACACACTTATCTGAATCATAAAGAACAGACGTCATTTAGTGTTAAAAGAGAAGACACCAAAATGTTCTAAGACACATGACTTTTTAAAAATTCCTACATTTTACTATAGTGGTCCTGGACCGGGAGTGTGTTTTGAGTAAGTATTCAAATATGTTCTTTAGCAGAATTCTAAATATCATCTTCCTGGCTCAGAGTGAGGCTGTGGCCCATATGTTATGGAGAGACAGAGGTTTCAGAATCCTCTTGCTGACGATTGTCTACAGTCTTTCTCCATCTTCTCCTTAACCCTACTCTCAACTGGGATCTTAGCAAACTTTGCTGATATTTCTTATTAGAGTATTTATGAGAAAATGTCATTCCCAAATATAAAAATAAACAACCCAATTCTTATCCTTTCATCTTTGGTAATGTCTCCTCAGGCCCCTACTGAAGATTTTCTTATGAACCAGGCTCAGAACTTGAAAGAATTTTTAAGAAGAACCAAAAGTCACATTGCCTTATGATTCCTGCATTTCCCGTTTGCCGTGACGTCAGTATGGTCTGTGTCTCCTCAAAGGTTCATGTGCTGGGAACTTCGTCCCGGGTGTTGGTGTTGGGATGTGGCACAGACCTTTATATGGCGGATCCTTAGCTCCATTAGAGGCATGCCTGTGAATGGGACTGTGGGACCCCAATTGCTTTTTCTGCTTCTTGCCTTGACTTGTGATCTTTCCTTCTCCATTGACCATAGGCCCTTCCCCAGAGCCAGAGTCTCTCTTTGTCTTGCCATTTGAACTTTGAACCTTTAAAACCGAGCTAAATAAACCTCTTTTTCTTTGTGAGTAGCCTGTTTCAGGCATTTCATTATAATGATTAAAGCTGATTAAATCATGGTTTGCTTGCACTTTAAAAATTAAAAAAAAATTTTTTTTTGGATCTGGAAATTTTTTTTTTATTTAAAAATTTTTTTTTAATTTTTACATAATGCATTTTGATTCATTGTACACAAATGGGGTACATCTTTTCATTTCTATGGTTGTACACAATGTAGATTCATACCATTCGTGGAATCATACATGTACATAGGGTAATGATGTCTGTCTCATTCCACCATTTTTCATACCCCTCCTCATTTCCCTCTATGTAATCTAAAGTTCCTCCATTCTTCTCTCACCCCTGCCCGGCTACCCCCATTATATATCATCTTCCACTTATCGGGAAAACATTCAGCCTTTGGTTTTTTGGATTGGCTTATTTCACTTAGCATATTTTCCAATTCCATCCATTTATCTGAAAATGCCATAGTATTATTCTTCTTTATGGCTGAATAATATTCCATTATGTATATATACCACAGTTTCTTGTTTTCCCTTTTTAAATTTAAATTTGTATTATACCACAGTTTCATCTGTTGAAGGGCATCTAGGCTGGTTCCACAATCTAGCTATTGTGAATCGAGCTGCTATAAACATTGATGTTGACTGCATTACTATAGTATGCTAATTTTTGGTCCTTTGGGTATAAACTGAGGAGTGGGATAACTGGGTTAAAAGGTGTTTTTTTTTTTTAAATTTTAATTGACACTTAATAATTGTGCATATTTATGGGGTACAATGTGATAATGCAATACACGAGTGTGTCATAATCAGATCAGGGTAATTGGTATATCCATTGCTACCTATATTGATGATTTCTTTTTGTTGTTCAAAATCCTCTCCATTAGCTCTTTTGAAATAAACAATTAATAATTGTCAACCATAGTTATCCCGCTATTCAAGTTACCCTCTAAATTTCAGTGGTTAACCAAGTCCAGCACCAGAACTAAAACTGCAACATAATTTTGACCTTAGAGACATGTGTTCCAATATGGAGGTAAGAACAAGAAGGTTCTGTGAAGTAGGCTTAGCTTCTGATCTCAGAGATCCCTTCCCACAAGATTGTCAGTTTAAATATACACTGTTCAATTAAATTTGAATTTTGGATAAACAAGGAATAATTTTAACAAAGTAAGTATGTTCCAAATATTACATGGTAGATATTTGCATTAAACATTATTCACTGTTAGCTGGGCACAGTGGCTAACGCCAGTAATCCTAGCAGGTCAGGAGGCTGAGGCAAGAGGATCACCATTCAAGGCCACCTCAGCAACTTAGTGAAGTACTAAGCAACTTAGCAAAAGCCTGTCTCAAAAAATAAAAGGGGCTGGAGATGTAGTTCAGCGGTAAAGAGCCCTTGGGTTCAATCCTTAGTACAAAAGAAAAAAAAATTATTCACTTTTTATCTGAAGTTCAAATATAAGGGATTATCTTGTGTCTGTATTTGCTAAGTCCACCTGCCACTTCTCTTCCCCTTCACAGATTGGTTGGAACTTAATGGTTAAGAGTATAGGCCATGGAACCAGACATTGGCAAGACTAACTAGCTGCAAGAATTTCAGCAAGTTTCTCTGTGTTTTAGTTTCTCATTTGTAAAATGGGGGTCCTAATAGAATCTACCTTCCTCATAGATCCATTGACAGGATTAAATGAATTAATGCATTTATTTAATGCAATTAAGCCTTTCGTCATTGTCTTAGTTCAGGTCTGTATAACAATATATATAAAATATATATTATACATATACCATGTAGTTCATAAATTATATTATATATAATCATATATATTATATATATACCTTGTAGTTCATAAATTATATTATATATAATAATATATATATTACACACACACACACACACACATATATATATATACCATGTAGTTCATAAACAATGGAAATTTATTTCTCACAGTTCTGGAAGCTGGAAAGTCCATGACTCCAGCACCAGTAGATCCAGTGTTTGGTGAGCATCTGCCCCATAAATGGTGTCTACTGGTAGCATCCTGACATGACTGAAAAGGTAGAAGGGAAAAGGGACTGGGGTGCTTCCTTCAACCTCTTTGATAAAAGTAACTCACCTCATTCAGGAGGGCAGAGTACTCATGGCTTAATCACTCCCCTTAATCAGTGCTTAACACAGGTTGAGTATCCCTTATCAGAAATGTTTGGGGCTAAAAGAGTTTGAGATTTTGTTACTTTTAAAATTTTGGAATATTTGCGTATACATTATATAGCTGGTGGGGGGAGAGTTAAGTCTAAACATGAAATTCATTTATGTTTCTTAGACACATTATACACATAGCCTGAAGGTAATTTTATGCAATGTTTTTGCATAAAATTTGGACTGTGATTGGTTACATGAGGTCAGATGTGGAATTTCCACTTGGGATGTCACGTTGTCACTCAAAAAGTTTTGGATTTTGGAGCGTTTTGGATTTAGGATTGGGGATGCTCAACCTGTACTATCATGTTGAGAATTAGAATTCAACATGTGGATGGACACATATCTTCAAAGCACAGAAGTAATCAAGTAAATACTTAACAGTGTTAGTCATTAATAGTATTGTTACTTTCTGAGATGTTCTTCATACCTAAAATTGGGGATAATTGTAGTTTGTATGTCTTCAAACTCTTACTTTCATCAATTTTCAAAGATTGTAGAGTTGAAGATAGGGTAACTTGTCTTACAACTACTGAAGATAGGTTTTTGAAAGGTACCTGTGTCGGGGGAGAGAGACAGGGTTTAGCACGTATGTTTCTTCTCAACACTGATTTTGAACACGTGTGATTGAGCTTATACATTTATTCAAAGGTTCTACATCTTGGGAGAGTAAATGATTTGGTCAAGGGCAAACCACTTCATGTTATGTCAA
This sequence comes from Sciurus carolinensis, assembly GCF_902686445.1. Lineage (NCBI taxonomy): Eukaryota > Metazoa > Chordata > Mammalia > Rodentia > Sciuridae > Sciurus > Sciurus carolinensis. The sequence continues at coordinate 24,441,332 of NC_062216.1, forward strand.
AGACTTATTCCTGGGTGTTTGGGTTTGAGGGCTCCTGAGGTATGGGGTGAAAAGTCTCTCCTTGCCTGGGGCATTTGACTCGGTTATGTGTCTGTGCCCCGGCTGCTCTCTAGAGTGATGGAAGCTCTTGCTACTCACAGGAGACGGTGGGAAAGGGAGGGAGTGGTACTCCCTCACTGAGGTGAGCATGGCCACCAGCTGAATAGCTCCCCAGAGGCCCCTTTCAGAGCCAGTGAATCTTCCCAAGAGGCTCATTCGCCACCAGGGGAGGACTTGATTATAGGAGACAATAGTTATTCATGCATAGCCTCAGCTATGTCAGAGGGGCAGTTGAGTATAAATTCAAGGTCTAATAATTTATATTATCTATTAATGGCTGAGCTACTGAAGATCTGTGCAAACTGAAATCTGCAGCTACTGAGAGCTATGTGCCTGCAATATTGATGAGGCTTTTATCCCATCATCAATTTTCTCACTTGAAAATCTCTAAAAACAGGACAAAAAGAAATAGGACTTTTCTTTTCATGCTATTATGTACTCCAAAGATTGCTCCATGGGGCCATGATGGTAGAGAACTAGAGTTCTATTTCAACAACAACCAGAGAAGAGAGAAGAAAGCTCTGAGCTTTGGACTTGGCTTTTGTCTACATAGAAAACCAGATGGAGATGAAGAGCAAGGTTACATAGGAACATCCATCAGCCCCTTAAGCACGTAAGAGTGCCTCAAGGTTGAAACCAGAAGATATTAGAACTGGAATGAGGCATAGATATCTAATATATCGAATGCAGCCTGGTAGTTTACAGGCATAAAAGCCAAAGCCGAGGACATTCTGGGGAATTCCACAAGGCTACCTGTCTGGTTAGTAGTGGAACTGGATTTATAACCTTGTTCTCCTAATTATCATTGGTTTTGTGAAAGGACTGTGGCTGTCCTTGCACAAGTGCCAAGCTGAAAATTGCTGGGCACTGAAGTCTGTTGGGGACGAGGAGCTAGAGGAAGGATGTGTCACCATTGCAGGGATAAATACACCTTTCGGGGCAATGGGAAATAGCTGGGATGGTTTCCAATGCAGACCTGTCTTGGGAGTCACAGTAATTTGGATATTCAGTTGATCCCTACTATGAAGAGGGTATGTGTGGGTGATGGACAGGTGAGAAGAGGTTGGGGCAGGGAGGGTTTCAGTGACATGGTTCAGGATAAAGGAGAAGCCTTGGCTGTGATTCTTGTCTGCAGTGTTTATAAACCAGGTGGAAAGACAGAGCAACCCAACACGGAACCACGCGAGGTGGCGCTGCAGAAGCTGAAGCAGAGCCCTTCTTTTCTATTTCTCAGGTGAACCAGCTTCTGTGAGTCATTTTTGCAAGAAAAACTGTTTTGTGTCCTCAGGGTGGCATGTGTGGTTTCTGAGGAAACTAGGAGTCTTATGTCTGTCTATAGGCTTCCTATTGACTAGAAGACAAAACACCAGTACTCTACAGTCATCTTTCCACAATTTTAGAATTTTTGTCCAGAAATTGCTACCATGTGATTGTCATACCAGGAATAGGCTGCAAAATATTTTGCTGGTAGTTGTGATTGTAGTTGTGATTGTCATTTTTCCTTTTTAGTCAGTTTTTATACGTCTGCTCTTCTCTCTCTCATCTTCCAGGGTCAGACATTTATTTGTAATGTAACCCTTTAGCGTCTTCTTAAAAATAGCTCAAGATGTTCTGCTGTGTTCTCTGTGCTTTACAAAGATGAGACAGGCAGCTTTTTGCTGAAGGAGCATACGGTGCAGGGGACATGGGAGGGAAGAGGGGCAGGGAGGATGGGGGGAGGAGGGATAATACAGGCACACAGATTCCTTCATCTCAAGGTGACCTATAAATAGCTCCACAAGATAGGTATCCAAACATGCTATATGTCTGGAGATTTAATCCACTTTGGGGGCAACCTTCCAGAAAGAAAGGGAGCGATTAGAAAAGAAGAGGTGTAGAAAGTGGCATTTGAGTTGGTCCTTGAGGAACAGAAGGCACTATGTTGTGAAACTGGCAAGTGTTTATCAGGAGTGCACAAATAGCCCAGTTTGGCTGGGAAGGAGGTTACTTGAGGGAGCTGGTAGAGATAAGACTGAAAAAACGACTCAGAGAGAACTTTGGTTGAGAAGGAGTTTGAACTGCAGTTGATAAGCAATGCGGAAGCTTTGAAAATTGTGGAGCAGAGGAGTGACAGTCTAACAACTCATCATTTTTCCATGTGACACATTTTAAACACATTTTAAAGAAAGAGACAAATGGCAGAGAAGTCAGCTGATATGAAGCTCATGTAAAGAACGACCGTGTGGTGTCACAGAACGAACTGTACCCTATCTCCCATGCTGTGTACATGTTTTTGACTTTATGTGTAAATGTTGTTCCTATCAGTGACATGAGGAACTGTAAACACTGCTGAAGGAAGCCTCCAACGACATCAGAAACACTACTTAGGGATTCGACATGGATGAATCCCAAAGGCTTTGTGCCATGTGAAAGAGCCAGATTCAAAAGATTAAATGCTGTGTGGATCTAGTTATATGGCATTCTGAAAAAGGCAAAACGATAGAGAGACAGGATAGCGCAGGGATTGCCAGGGGTTAGGAACTGGGTGGTCTGATTGCAAAAGGATCAAAATGACAGAGTTCTTTGGAATTTTGGAGTTTTTTTTTGAATCTTGCTTATGATGGTAGTTATAGGAATCTATGCCTATGTTACAGTTTATAGACTTGAACATCAAAAATTTTACTATTTAAAGCATCAACAAAGACAATAAGATCTGAGCACGTGGCGGTGCACGCCTATCATCCTAGTTACTTGGGAGACTGAGGTAGGAGGATCTCAAGTTTGAGGCCAGCCTTGGCCATGTAAACCCTATCTCGAGGAAAAGATAAAAAGATTGGGGATGTAGCTCAGTGGGTACAAATGCCCCTGGTTTCAACGCCCAGTACTGAAAGAAAGGAAGAAGGAGAAGGAGAAGAAGAATTGATTATATTTATGTAATTTTCTGGAAATAATTTTTAACTGTTCAATTATTCAAAAACTGGTGATTTCTTTGTATTATACATGGCAAATGTGTGTGTATAAATAAAAATATGTACCATACATAAATATGCACGCATGTATGTATATACGTATGAAGTCATCCTTCTTTATCCATTGGGAACTGGTTCTAGGACCTCCACACTCCCCAGATACCAAGATCCATGAATCGTCAAGTCCTTTATATAAAGTGACATAGTATTTGCATATATCCTATGCATATTCTCCTGCTTACCTTAGTATTTTTCTAAAAAATTTTCCTTCCTTCCTTATTTTATTTTTTTTTTTTTGTGTGTGTGTGTTTGAGATGGATTATCACTGTTTGGCCCAGGTTGGCTTCTAACTCATGATCCTCCTGCTTCCACCTCCCAAATAGCTGCAATTATAAGTCCTGCATATTTTAAGTCATGACTAGATTATGTATAATACCTAATGCAATGTCGATGTTATGTAAAAAGTTGTTATACTGTATTGTTTAGGGAGTAATGAGAAGAAAAAAGTTAAGTATATGTTTAGTACAAACAAAATTTTACCCCAAATTTTCAAATTGTAATGGTTGAATCCTTGGATATAGAACCTGTGGATAAGGAGGGCCGACTCTGTGTGTGCGCGTTTGTGTGTGTGTGTGTGTGTGTGTGCGTGTATGTGTGTGAGAGACGTATATATGTGTATATATATGTTGTATGTAACAATGTAATAACAAATTATGGCAATAAGAGGAAGCATATTTTTGAAAAGTTTGGGGGCATCATTGGACACCCCCTTGGCTCTGTTGTATTCAATAAGGTGCATGTGAATAGTATACGAATTGTTTTTACAGTGACTACTCTTGTGCTATTTCGTATTCTGTGATAACTTTTTTTTAACATATATTTCCCTTCTAGCTTGTGTTAGTTTTTTTTAAATAAAGTTTTTTGTTATAATTACATTAAGTGTAAACCTGAAATCCAATTTGGATCTAACAAAGAAGTGAAGTTAGTTTTTGAAATCTGGTTCTTAAAAATACTTCCCTCTCAGCAAAGCTTCTCAGTGATAGTTGACGGTGTTTTTTCAAAGTGTAGCTATTGCAGCATATAATCCAAATCAGGGTTTCAGACCACATCATCAAAGCCCTGAGGATGGAAAGGAAAGGGCTTTGTTGTTTATTATAGCTCGGAATAAAAATAGGGACTGACCTATTATAGATCAGAAGTTCCAAAATGATTTCATTCCATGTTTCCTTTGAAGTGTTTTCTAGTTACTCTTATTGTGTGCATTTGTCTAAAATGACGGTTGATGATTCTTTTAAAATAACACATTGCATTTTCACTTAAACCCGTGTTTAACTCTGTGGAATAATAGGTTCCCTGGTCTGAGCGTTCTGCTCCTCAAGGCCACCGTGATTACAATGACTCCTCTCTGAGAGACAGAGCTGCAGGTACCAACTATGTAAAGTCCTTTTGTGATACGGGATGCAATGAACAACTTGGATGTGCATTGGTGTTTTTAGTTTCATTCTCTTGAATTTCTGTCGCTGATTATATAGGGAAATGTACGTTGTTAGACTTGTTTTTATTTATTTATTTATTATATTCAAATTTTATTTATTTAATTTATCTGTGGTTTTTAAAAAATTTTTACAGACTGCATTTTGATTCATTGTACACAAATGGGATACATCATTTCATTTCCATGGTTGTGCACGATAGAGATTCATACCATTCATGTAATCATACATGTATGTAGGGTAATGATGTAATATTTGTTGAATAGATTAAAAAAAAAACCAAGGCGAATATAACTTAAAGTACAGTTTACAAATATTTTTAGTTAATGCTATTGAGTAACTAAAGTAGTAAAATAAGAAGTGACAGAAGCTGAGATCAAAGGATCACAGACATTACTGTGTACATATATCACCCTGGGAGTTTTTTAAACATGTGGCTCCATTCTCAGAAACACTAATTTCATACTATTTGGGACAGTGGCCAAGAATGTGCATTGCGTAATGAGCATCATGGATTTTGATGCGAGTGTTCATGGGCTACTCTTTGAGAAATGCTCTGTGGAATAATGATTTCACATGAAACCTGCCTCAGATTGTATTAATAAACAACTGCATTCGTGAGAACTGTTTGGATATGGTGAACAAATTTAATACAGCCACATTGAAAACAGGTTTACAATCTTAAAAACTTAAAAATAAACCTGTTAAAACTGAGTTGTAATTAAGATGTCAAAATATTTGAAAATGCTATTTATTAAATTTAGATAAATACAATTCAGTTGGAATTCTTATGTACATAGTAAATAAATCTGTGATGTTTAAATTAGGAAACCAATGAATGTTGGTAAGAATGTGTAAACCAGTTATGATACAAAAGACTAGTTTTTCCAAACTAATCTTTTATAGGAAACACAAGTCTATCCCTTTCTCCCTCAACAACATGAGTAGCAGAGATACACATAATTCTCCTTGGAAATTACAATTCTATTATCATTTTTGGCACACATACTGGTGTGTTTTAGGCAGGGTCAGAGTGGTTTTATACAGTTTTTTTTTTTTTTTTTTTTTTTTGGTGCTGGGGATCGAACCCAGGGCCTTATGCTTACAAGGCAAGCACTCTACCGACTGAGCTATCTCCCCAGCCCGTTTTTACAGTTTTTAATATGATAACCAGATCTCAAATCAGATGATGCTGATTCATAGGAAATATAAAAAGAAATAAAGCCAATGGTAAAAGATTACAGTTTTCACTCTTTAAGTTTTTTCCACTTGAGCCAAAACCCAAGGCTGGTTGGATCCCCTGGGCTTTTACTTTAATAGGATAATGGAAGAAAAAGAATGTGACTGAGGCAATGTGCTGCTTCTGACTGGTCTGTTTTTTCATTATAAGTTTTTAAAAAAGTATTATAAATGTGTTTTCTTGGTTCTGAGGTCTTTCTGAGAACATTTTATATTGTAACTATCTGGGAAAATTACCACCTTATTTAAATTAAGCATCTTTAAAGAAATCAATTCACTACCTCCAAGCTAAATTCCATGTAGTAATTATTGCTTCAGAGATTTCGTGAAAACGACTACGTGTTTGTCAGCCCTTAGCACTAATAATTCTATTCTAGGACTCAGCATCCAATTTTTCTCAAGTAGCCTGCTGGTTGTAGGTTGAGTTACAACCTATTAAAAGAACCAAGATAACATAAAAGGCCATATTTGAATTGTCATTGTGAATATCTTTGCTCAATGATTCATTTGTTTTTGAAGGCTTAGATTCTAAGATTACACTTTTGTTTATAAAAGTGCCTCTTTTTGAGCTTCCATGTCAATATCCTTTTGAAACTGGACTTTCTTTTTTCTCTTGGGAGGATCATAAAAGTAGCCTTCATGTTTATTGAATCAGTTCAGTGCCATGATGTCTTTCATTTAGTTGGAGCCCTGCCATTGAAATGAAGGTATCATTGGCCATGATCATCAATTTTCCTCAAAGTGTCTAGTTATCAATTCATCCATATTGGTCCTTCAGTTAGCAGCTGTTTTCAATATTTCAGACTGTGTTAAAAATCCCTACAGGGATGATCTGGAAGGGTTTGACATTCACCTAGGAGAATACAGTTTAGGGAAGATCAGTTTCCTGTGTAGAGCCCCATACTATCTGTTTTAATTCCCAAGGGTACCATCATCCAATGGCATCCTGTGAGTCCTTCCAATTGATAAATCAACTGGTTTTGGTGGTGGGGAATAAGCATAATCTTCTTATACAACAGGAAATATGTCTGCCATATGCATGAAGTTCTTTTTACAAGCAAGGTGTCCTGGGGGTAGAACTTATCACTCAATCCAGGTTTCTGACAGTAAAAGACCTCAGGCTTGCTTGAATCGATTTTGCCAATAGGGAGCTATCCAGGGTACTGGACTCTTCCGTCATCACATGCTGGCCGTGGAGGTCTCACCCCACTATACTTGTGATGTTGCTCTGCTTGTCTTGACACTTGCCATTTTGTCAGAAAGAAGTCCATTCTTATTGCTTGAACCAATTTTTATCCTACTTACTTAACCTGGTCTGACCTTTACCTGGCCTTGCCTTACCTAAGCTCTATGCCTCCCCTCACCTGTTGTGGCTGAAACACTGTCTACTGTGACGGTTGCCCTGGTTTTCCCCTAGACTAATCATTCACAAACTGGTACCGCTTCAGGGTTGGTGGGAACTTTGAACATGAATCAGAATCTCTGGAAGTGAGGTCTAGGAATTTAGGGACCACTGTCTTAGATGAATGTCTTGGTTCTCTTATCATGTTTCTTTCCAGAGTTGGATCTAATCTTTCTTGTTTTTCCTCTTGCACTTAATGAAAAGTAAACTGTAGTACCAAAAGTTTTCAGAATGGATAAAATAACTGATACACACACACACACACACACACACAGCAATGGGATTGCTGTCCAGCTGTGGAAAGGTGTGAACTGTTGAACACTCTACAACATAAGTGAATCCCAAAATAATTTCATTGAAAGAAGTCAAACAAAAAGCATATGTACAACATTGTTCAATTTATATAGCATTGTAGGAAATAAAATTCATAGTAATATAAAGCCTAGGGAGGGGGTAGTAGGCAGGGGCACAAAAGGGCTTGGTGTGTCCTGGGTAATTTTTAAAAAAGTTTTTTAGATGTATGTGGACATAATAACTTTATTTTATTTTATTTATTTTTATGTGGTGCTGAGGATTGAACCCAGTTCCTCACAAATGATAGGCAAGTGCTCCACCACTGAACCACAACCCCAGCTCTGTCCTGGGTACTTTCATTTCCTTTAATGTGGTCATGATTTTGTGAGTGTATACATGGAATTGGAGTTTTTTTTTATTTTTGTTTTTTTTAGTTGTAGGTGGACACAATACCTTTATTTTATTTTTATGTGGTGCCAAGGATTGAACCCAGAGCCTCACACATGCTAGGCAAGAACACTGCCACTGAGCCACAACCCCAGCCCGGAATTGGACTCTTTAATCATTTTCTAATTGTTGTATGTAAAGTATATGCAATAAAACTGTTACAATTAAAAATAAAAAAAAATTCTTTCAGAGGGGTAATTGGATAAGTATATTTAAAAATCCATATTCTGTTGAAAATGTGATTCTTCAAACAATTAAAACTGGAACTACTGTATGACCAAGCAATCCAACTTTTGGATGTATAACTAAATAAATTGGTTTGTCAAAGAGATACCTCTCTGCTCTCCTATGTGCATCGTAGCATTATGCACAATAGGCAAGATATAGAATCTACCTAAGTGCTCATCAACCAATGACCGAGTGAGGAAAATATGGTGTATATACATACGCAATAAAATACTATTCAGCCTTAAAAAGGGAATTTTGTCATTCCTTTTCAACAAGAGAGATGAACCTAGAAGACATTATAACAAGTTAAATAAGTCAATCACAAAAATATATATTCTATGGTTTCACTTATATGCTATTCCTAAATACTCAAATTCAGAAATAAAAAGTCAAATAGTGGTTACCAGAGACTCGGAGGATTAATTAGAGTTTCAGTTTTATAAGATGACAAAGTTTAATAGATCTGTTATACAAAAATCTGAATATAGTTAACACTACTTGAACTATACACTTAAAATGGTTTAGATGGAAAATTTTATATTGTGTTTTTTACTACAATTAAAATGTTTCAGTTTATGTTAAATGTTTAATTGAAAAACGTTCTATTTTGGGGCTGTTTAATTCCAGGTAAAAATGAATAAATGGCTTAATAAGATCCATATATTTTCTGGGGTCTAGTTACCTTAGATTTCACACTTTTTTTCCCTTGTTAGTAAAATTTTATTTAATGCTTCTATTAGCAGGATCTTTGAGTGTCCTTATAGGAAAGGCCTGTCTCTAGAGATGTTATCCATATCCAGACCTTAGGGAATTCTTAAGGACTCATTTCTCTGGGTCAGATGTTGAATTAAATTATTTTAAATTTTGTAGTATTTAAAGTTTTGTAGAGATTATTTTATTTCATTAAAATGTGCACGCGTGCGCGGGTGTGCATGCACATATTTGGTGCTGGAGATGGAATCCAGAACTTTGTGTGGGCTAGGTGAGCACTTTGCCGCTGAACATGGAGCTACATCCCACTACATTCCCTTTATATTTTGGGGCAGGATCTTCTAAGTTGCCCAGTCTGGCTTCCAACTTGCAATCCTCCTGCCTCAATCTCCCAAGTAGCTGGGATTACAAGGCATGTGCTGCTGCCCCAGCTCACTGAAACACATTTAGTTCTCAGTTTAAGTGATGACAGTGTACAGAGTTGGGAGAGCTTTTAGCAGCATAATGTAAAGCTCACTGGGTCACTATTAACCACTCATGTTTAATACATAAGAAAATGCAATGGGAAAATTATTTTAATAAGAAATGATCTAACTTTCCTCTTGGAGCATTTCAGGAAGTTCACATATTCTTGATTAGATTTGACCCTTTCCCCACTAAGCCTGCCTTAGAGCTCACATGAACATTTGCTTTGGGTTTGTAACTCCTCAGAGTTGGCTATAAATAGTTCCTGGGGATAGAGACGGAAGGAGCCCATGTCTAAGATGATGTGAACATCTATTCCAAAGTACTTGGGATGGCTTGGAGAACGCTGGTTGCAGAAGATCTACCTCCAACTATGATGTGATCCTTTACTCGTCTGATGCTTGTCTGAGAGGTGAAAGTGATTTCTTACTATTAATATCAAGCTCTGTCTAGTTCTGCCTTAGACTGATGAGATATGAAAGAATGACACGGAGTGAGAGACTTTGAAGTTTATTTGTATCTTTTTTGCTTCCCAAGTATTTCTTGTAAATCTTTCATGGGTTTCTTGAAGACAATGAGGTTTTTAATGTCTTCTATCTAACAATTTTTGGTGATCCCAAATTGTCTCCATACTAGAGCAAACCCTTCTAGATCATGAGTTTGACCAAAAAAAAAAAAAAAAAAAAAAAAAAAAAAAAACTAGATAACTGAAATTCACTTCACCAGAATAGTAGAATACATGAAAATCAAATTCAAAAGAGTATCACAGAGACTTGGCAAAATTTCTATTACCTTACAAACTTGAAAATGGCTCAAACACGTGGGAGGTGTTTACTATGAATTAAATCCAGGGACACTAAATCACTGAGCCATTCCCAGCCCTTTTTCAGACAGTTGGTGTGATTGAAAAATAAACCTCTGTTGTTTGGCCTACCCTAAGAGAGAAAGAAACTACGGGCACAGCGATTAGCTGCAAGTGTGCTAGAAGATAATCATTTATTTTTCTGTGAAGTAGCCCACAAAGATATGAAGGAGGTAGTAAGATAAAATCATTTTTAAATAAGTAAGAAAGATTAGAGAAAAAAATCAAGGTAGGAAGGGAAGATGGAGAAGAGTCAAGGTAGCCAGAAGCTTAGGTAACTAAGGCAGAACACAGAAGGAATTAAGAAAAAAGAGATGGAGCAAATTCATGGGTAGTCACAAGAAAATGGAAGAATGAATAATAGCTGAACATAAAAGCAAGCCAAAGATGACTCCAAGGTTCTGGATTATAGTTGAAAGAGTAGTGGTACCAATAATTTCAGTGGTATATATACAGTAAAATAGATGTTTATAGCATGTATAATAGAACCACTGTAGCAAAGTTAATCAAGCTTTCATTTTGGTTAAATCCTATGTTACTATTTAAAATTTCTGGGCAATTTTTGATGCACTGCCTCTACTTTGTACTCTCTTAATATCACTGTTTTGTTTTTGTTTTTTTACTTCCTTTCCTTCTCAGCATCCTTCAAGATTCTTCTTTCTCTGACTCCCATTTAACTGTGGGTGTTTTTCCAGATTTGGATTTCACTCTGGTTTTTCATTATTCTACATAAAGGATTGGCAAATTTTTTTCAGTAAAGGACCAGATGGTAAATATTTTAGGCTTTGTTTTCCATATGGTCTCTGTTGGAACAATTCAGCTTTATAGGTGTGGTCATGTTCCTATAGATCTTTATATCACAAAAAACAGGCAGTGGGCCAAATTTGATCTGAGGGCCCAAGTTTGATGGCTCCAGGCTTACACTGTCCTATTGGCAAGATGTATACTCCCATGACTTCATTTATCATCTATGTGATGATGGCTCCCATGTTCTGTTTGCTCTTGCAAGATTCATCCCCTAAACTCCAGAAGCCTATGTGTTACGTCTTATTAGACAGCTGAATATGGAAACCATCACTTCCAGTTTGGAACTCGTGTCTGTCTCCCTCACACCCTCCAACATCCTTTTCCTAAATTCAGAATCACTATGAATCACTTTCTCATCAGTTAGGCCCAAACAGAAACCTGGGAGTTATCCATCATTTATTCTCAATCTAATTATACAACATCCTCTTCACCCTCACTACCGCTCTCCATTCTTGCTCTCTTTCAACCTGTTCTCCAAACTGCTGCCAGAGTGATCGGAATTCTTCCTTTGTTTAAGACCTTTGGTGAAACCTCAGAATGAACTCTAAACTCCTTAGCATAGCAAGTGAGGCCCTTCACCATCCAGCCCCTGCTTACTTTGTAGCCTCCCTTCAAGTTGCCATCCTGCAGCTGGCCAGCCCTGTGGAACACCAGCAGCTCTCGGAAGTCCCATTTGGGCCATGGGCCCTCACCTTCAAGCCTTTGCAGGTGCTGCCTTCTGTGCTGGGACCAGCATCCTTTATAGGCCAATGACACTCTGTTTTAGTTGGCGTTTTTGCTTCTGTGACTATAAGACTTGACCAGAACAATTGTAGAGGAGGAAAAGTTTATTTGGGGCTCACAGTTTCAGAGGTCTCAGTCCATAGGTAGCTGGCTTTATTTCTCAGGACTGAAGGTGAGGCAGAACAACATGGTAGAAGAGAGTGGCAGAGGAAGGCAACTCACATGATGATCAGAAAGCAGACAGAGAAACTTCCCTCTCCAGATGCAAAATACATACCGCAAAGGCACACTCTCAATGACCCACCTCCTCCAGCCACACCCTACCTGCCTTCAGTTACCACTCAGTTAATCCCATCAAGGGACTAATTCATTGATTGAGTTAAGGCTCTCATAACCCAATCTTTTCTTCTCCCAATGTTCTTGCATTGTCTCACATATGAGTTTTTGGGGGACACCTCACATCCAAATCATAACACCATCCTTAATTTGTCTCCAATCAATCCCACCTCTCCCTCCGTTAGGACCCATCCTATTGTCATCTTCCTCTGGAAGATTTTTACAAGTTCTTCTTAGAAGCAGATTCAGGTTTTGTGGAGCATGAAACATACAAAATCAGCAATACTCATTAAGACAAAGAATACAAAAATATGCTTTTTTAAATTTAAAGGATGTATAATCATGTTTCCTAGTTCAGTGCCTAACATTCCCCACTGAAATATAAACTCCAGATAATAAGTTTTTGTTTGTTATTCACCTGTTTATACCCATTTTCTGGAATAATGTCTGGCTCACATTTGGATTTAATCAAAACTCTATGTTCAACGAATGAATAGATCCACCTCTTTCTATGCATGCCTTTTGCACTAGGGCAAGGTTTTTATGAAATGATAGGAGGTTACACTATGTCATCTCTACATGGTAGGAGCAGTTTGGTAGAGTGGAGAAGGCGGAAGTTCTGGAGCTAGACAGTCTTGGTTTTTGAGACAAGTTTCCATAGATGGTTGACTTTGGACCTCCTGGCTTTTCTGACCTGTTTTATAATCTATAAAATGAGAACAATTGATACCTACTGCTAGAGTTTGTTTATAGAGTTCAAGTAAAACTGATATTAGTAGAAGCTGTATTTGTAACTTGTAAACAGCATATCATCATAGCAAGGAATGTATGACTGTCTTTATATCTATACATTATATATATATATATATTTATACACACACATGTAGAAAGATGTATGCATACAGACATGTTATTGCTCAGAAGAATGATTAATTTCTTAATTCATTAAGAGGTAACCAGTATAAACCAGAGTTCTTAACAGCCTTATTTAATTGAAATTAATTGTATTAAGAGGATAAATTTACAGATCTACATTTTAAAAAGGGTACTTCCTCTTAGAATTGATTTTTTTTCTCTCCCTTGTGGTGCTGGGGATCAAACCCAGGGCCTCACTCATGCTAAGCAACTGCTCCACCACTGAGCCATATCGGCAGCCCCCAGTTAGAGTTTTGAAACTGGGAGGGAAGAACCACCATGCTTGCCATTCAGGAAGTCCTTGAAGTGTGTGGTTAACAACCAGTTCAAGGAGAAAGGTGTTGAGGGATCCCTTCAAAGTACTTTCAAATCCTTCAGATGTCAATCAACAAATGGTATCCTCCAAATGAAGGCTGTTTCTAGTAGGGATTTCTTGTATCTGACAACATCTTTCTCTTTTCTCCCAGAAGGGCTAATGAAAAATATATTTCCAGCAGCAGCTTTCGGGAAATAAGTGTCTGCTTTTTCATAGCTCTCCACGTTTCCCACACTACCTTCCTAACTTAATGTCTCTGTTGGTGACTCATAGCTTAATTGTGTGGTAGGCATAAAGTGTTGAATTTCCTCAGATAATCCACAGAGCAGAAAATTGATTTTATGACAAACAAGGGTTAGCAGAAAAGAGAAATCAGAGTGAAAATAATTATTGCTCTAACTCATCTTCTAGAGAACTCAGTTTGGAAAGTGTCATTGTATCTCCATACTCCATACCTCCAAAATCCCATTATATATCTCCATATTATGTGCAATATGGCTCTTTGCCACCATATTAATAATATCAAAACTAATGATGTCGAGAGGTTTAATAACTTGCACAAAACTCCACAGCTCACTGATAGCTAAAGCCAGGACTCAAAACTGAATTACTTTACTATAATTAACTGGTTCTGCCAAGTTAACTATAAAGGATTTAAAATGACTTGTTGGCATGACTTCATGTTACTGATGAGAACACTGGGACCAGAAGAGAGGGTGACTCATCTGAAAGCCCACTACTGGTTAGTGGCACAGTTGGAGCCACAGAATAGCATTCTCTTGACCATGGAGCATTAATACCTCATTTTAGACATTTTGGATTTTTTCTTTTCTTCTCTGCTCTTAAAATTTCCTTTTCAACTAGAAGTAGTCAATAAATATATGAAAACATGCTTGATATCATTAACTCTCACGGAAATGCAGATTAAAGCTATAATGAGATACCATCTCAGCCTAGTTAGAACAGCTATTATCACTAAAAACAAAAAATAACAAATGCTGGCAAGCATGTTGAAAAAAAGGAAATCATATATGCTATTGGTGGGAATGTAAATTAGTACAGACATTATGGAGAATTGCTATAGAGGTTCTTTGAGAAACTAAAATGAGGTCTTTTGTATGATCCAACAATTCCATTACAGGGTATATATCCAGAGGAAATCAGCATCCTGAAGGGATACCTCCATGCCCATGTTTATTGTGGCATTATTCATATTAGTTCAAACATGGAACCAGCCTAGGTGCCCATAGACAGATGAATAGATAAAGAAAAATATATATAGTGATATATTATTCAGTCATAAAGAAGAATGAAACAGTGTCATCTGTAGAAAAATGGGTGGAAGTGGAGGACATTGTGTTAAGTAAAATAAGCCAGACACAGAAATACAAGTACAGTATATTCTTTCTCATGTGTGGAAGCTAAAAATAAAGTCGACCTGAGTATTTAATAGTGATTAATAGAGTTTGGGTAGTGTGTGGGAATTTGGGGTAGAGTGTGGCTAAAGGGAGGTTTAATTTTTAAAAAATTTTTTAGTTGTTGATGAACCTTTGTTTTATTCATTTATTTATATGCAGTGCTGAGAACTGAACCCAGTGCCTCATACATGCCAGACAAGTGCTTTACCATTGAGCCACATCCCAGCCCGGGAGGTTGGATTTGATCAGCGCACAGACTATATGCATGTATGAAAATATCACAATAAATCCTATTAATATGTATGACTAATAGGCTAATAAAAATAAGTTAAAATAATCATTAAAATTTACTATGTGAGATTGATCTTGAACAAAGGTAATTTGTGTCTTTTAAGTATCATTTGAATAATCAGTGTTCTATATGTGAAACAAGATTCTAGGGACAGTAACATTACAGTTCTCTTCAATGTATTTAGGTGACATTGTGATACGGAGTGTCAATTTTTTGAAATAGGGCTTTCTTCCAAAAGATATTTTGATTAGAGATTTTATTTCTGACCCATAATAATTGGTGATGACATCGTCTTAGCATAAGATAACAGTTGGTGATTAAAAGCTGTAGGTAGTAAGTTTGGTTCTTTCAACTTCTCTGTGAGAAAGCTTCTACGTCCTATTCTGCAGTAGTTACTTATAAAGAAAAGTTATGCGTTTAAAGTGGATCCAGAAAATGAGTAGAGTTAATTTCAAATACAGATGCCACATTTGCAAGCTATTTTATTGGTCTGCCCTCTCCTGTCATTTGTGAAATTTATAAACTTATTACATTTCATATCTCAGTGTTCAGTGAAGAGGGTTTCAATTAGCTAATAACATTTTGGTTAACATTCACTCCATGGTATAAGTGTGGTTTAACATTTAAAATTATTAACAGTAACTATGAACTAAATTTGTTGATAGTTTACATTTCTGTTGAAGGAATACTTTTTTCCTGATATTTCCTTCTTATGAGGAGGAAGCTCAGAAGAGAGACCTTTTCTACACTTTCTCATTCACTCTTATTTAGAAAGGAGAAAGAAAGATCCAAACTGCTTGGTGAGTTTGGAAGGAGAGACAGAGTGTGTGCCACCAGGTGCTTCCTCTCCTGTTCCTCAGAGGAGAAAGCTGGTGGTAGGGAGCACACATTCCCCCAGCTTCTCTACGCTGTCAGGACAATCCTGCGGGAAGCGGTTCTGCCTGGGACTGGCTGGGTGAGTGTCTCATTCTAGGCCTCCAAATAAGGGAGTCTGTTTACCTGCAGAGAGACTCTACTTTCAACGTGAACTTTCTCAATGCAGCCTGTGATATTTCAGCTCTCCATCAGCTGCCTCTTTTGTCTTTTTCTCACCTGCTTCAGGACTCAGTGTGAAAGACAGGCCTCAGTTATCGGATCTTCTCACAGACCCAATCATCTCTGAGTCAATGGGCTGTGAGTCTTAGGTCATTGAAAAGAAGTGCCATTTGTGAGAGCAAAGTATCATGGGAAGACTGAGGTTTCTGTCTTGGCAGTTGCCTTTAGCTTTGGCAGTTCCATTCCAGGTACTAAACATGTTTGATTTTTACCATAGTGGGTTGCAGCTTTTGCCAGCTTTGTCCACGGGCAAAGGTCTGTTCTTATATAAGTGGTGAAGTTTCTCTAGAGGCAGAGGTGTAGGTGCCAGGGTGTAAGCTAATGCTCAAGCCTCGTCAGATCTGCAGAGATTGTAGACAACAGACGCTGAAGGTGTGTTTTTCACTCTAAGTAGGCAAGGCTGAGGCAAGCAGTTGATCTTAGGAAAGAGTCTTGCCCTGCAGAGACATGTTTGGGTAGCCCTAGGATGGCAGCTGGCGTTGGGCCAAGAGGTGGCGCTAACATGGCGTTAACACCGCATGATCTACTTTTGCCTGATTAGTTAACGTCTCCTTTGTGCTAGTGGTCAACAAATATTTCTCATTCTTTCTTGATTGGTACCATGGCGCATGCTCCAACCGTGCTACTTAATCCTAAGCTGATTGGCTGCCTTAGGGTATATAAGACATTCTCTTCGCCTGGGAGGAGATCGCAGAATGAAGATCGCAGATGGTAGAACGCAGGGGTCGCAGGTCGCAGATTGCAGGACTAAGCAGACAACTCTGGGTTGTAGGTCACAGGATGCACCACTAAGAAGCACCTCTGATAGAAAGCACCTCTGATAAGCAGCACCTTTGAGAGATCGAAGGATGGAGAACTAAAGCCATACCTCTAGGTCGCAGGTTGTAGGACGTAGGCCGCATGCTGCACGCTGCACCTCCAAGAAGCGACCCACCTTTAAGAAGCAGTAGACCTTTGATAAGCGTAATCTCTCTGAAAGAGTAGCATTTTCTAAAATTAAGCAAAGTTTCTTTTCCTCTAAGCAAAGTCTCTCTTCCTCTAAGCAAAGTCTTTCTTCCTCTCAAAGTCTCTCTTCCTCTAAAACTAAAAGTAAGCAAAGCCTTTCTTCCTCTATAAACTAGCGAACAAGCAAACAAGCAAGGAAGTAGCCCAGATAAAGATAATAGAAGTAGTTCACTTCCAGTCCACCTCCAATAAATTACCACGAGATTGTTGCTGTGGGCGGCAACATTGCCCCATGGTCTTTAGTTCTTGGCGTGCAGGACAGTATTTCTTATTTTAAAACTGACAGCAGCTGATTTTTGCATGGGTTAGAAAGAACCCATGAGAGTGTACCTTTAATCAACAGTGCCAGATCTGAGCAGGCCGTGTGGATTGGTTGCCCAATTTCTGTTTTTTCCTTCTGGATTTTTTTTTTTTTTTTTTTTTTTTACTGCCTCCATAGCCAAGGAAAGATGGACTAATCTTAAACTCATGTGGCTTGTCCACAGCAAAACAAGCGAGGCACAAAACCTCTCAAGTGCCTGATTCCATTTATGTGATGTTTAAATCTCAGGCATGCCGGGTGTGGCGGCACCTACCTGCAAACCAGGGGCTCAGGAGGCTGAGGCAGGAGGATCACAAGTTCAAAGCCAGCTTTAGAAACTTAGTGAGACCCTAAGCAGCTTAGCAAGACCCTATCTCTAAATAAAAACTAAAAAGGGTTGGGGATGTGACTTAGTGGTTAAGTGCCCCCTGGGTTCACTCCCTGGTACCAAAAACAAACAAAAGCCTCAGGCATGACTAATTTATGATGATAAGTATCAGAATATTTAGTGAGTTATTCAAAGGTTGTCAACTGAATTAAGTTTCAGGGGAGCCCTCTGGGCTGTTGGAAATGTCCTATACTTTGATGTAGGTATGGGTTACTCAGGTATATACATGCACAAAGATTCATTGAAGTATGTACTTTTGAGTGCTCTTTATTAATTCTCAATTTTAAAAGACAGTATTCTCTTGATATACATGTACACAGATAACTTCTCCAAGCACTTGACTTGGCAACAGGTTCCCAGTTTGAATATTTGCCCTGGTAGTCCCTGATTCTTATAGGATACGCACCCTCCTGGATGAAAGTTTGTGTCATGTTTGACAAAATGCTCATGCACTACAGTTTTCAAATTCACTTTAAAATATTTATTTATTTACTTATTTATTTACTTATTGATACTGGACACCTTCCTGGTCCCTTTTGATGCTGTGGGTACTCACCGGAATAGTGTGAAAGACTTGCCAGGTCTAGGGTGATGGCCCTAATGTATTCTTGAGTGTTTACCAGGTGAATCAAAGGTTAGTGTTTTAGGCATCCCAAACTCCAGTATGGTCCAACTTGACATCTGTTCCTACACAAGATATAAAGTTCACGTGCCATATTGCAAATTCTTGCGTGTATACAACAGTCATCTAAGCCAAGGGTTGGCAAACTTTTTCTGTAAAAGATCAGTTAGTCAATATTGTATGCCTTGGGGCCATAAGATCTCTGGCAAATACTCAATTCTGTATGAAAGCAGTCATAGACAAATTATAAACAAATGGATGTGGCTACCTTCCAACAACATTTTATTTACAAAAACAGGTGGTGGCCCAGATTGAGACTGTGGACTGCAATTTGCCCTGTCTGAACCATGAAATCATCCTGAAAAGTTGACAAGGTTGAGTTTATTCCATCTTTTTGTTTTACTTTTGCAAATGAGGAGACAGAGGCTTGGCCAGCCGAATGAGCTCCCCAGGTTCTCACTGGGTGGTGAGCGATTTCTGACTAGAGCTCAGAATTATATTCAGGCTGTTGGCATTTGGTAGTTGTGTTTAAAGGTCTGTGAGAGTAACAGCCACGCCTAATAGTGCTTAGTATTCAATGAGGCACTCAAGTATTTTCTCATCTGAACGATTTTGTATGAAAAAAATCTTCCTATCCTGGCTTCCTTCTGAGGTTATAATCAGGCAAAAGGAAATGTGTGGATGAATGAAAAATCAGAAATCAAGACTAGATTCTAGCCTTTTCCAAGCTGGTTGTGTTACTTTAACCTACTTAACCTCTCTGGATGAGGCTTCATGTAGGACTCCTTCTAAGGCATTTAAATTTAAAGAGAGGATATGAGGAAAGCAAGACTGTATCATCAGTAGAGCTCAAGGACACACAGATGCAGGAGATCATTCAAAATAGCAAGTATCTCAAATCTAACCATATCAATTTATTACTTCATTTACTAAGATGTGCGTGTAACTGCAGGCACGCTACATGACATGGAACATTCTATCAATCATGCCCCATCCTTTGTAGCTGGCAACAGGCTAGAGAGAGTTTTCAGGCTAAAGGAATAAGAAAAATCATCACTGAACATGGTCCTATCAAAGGATGCATTTTTTTCCCCTGAGTGCTTCTGAGATCTACCCAAGAATAGCACTTATTTGATTTTGTGTGTGAAGACATCATATTGCACACCTTAGGTGCATGCAGTAAAAAAAAAAAAAAAAAACGACTTAAGGAACACACATTTACTCCATATTCTAAATAAAAGAATTGAATTGCTATCCTGTTGCCTTTACTTAGATTCTATTAATTCAGTCAGCATCCACAGGAACTGTCTGCCACATCATGCTGACTCTAAGGGCTGCATACGAACGATCCAGAGTTACTACTTTGTCTCTTGGGATGCCCCTTACCTTTCAGATTGTATGACATGCAACACAGTTACTCAGGAAAAAGCGAGGAGAAAAGGAGTTTTTTGTTGTGTGAGTTATCTACTCTTCTCTCTTTGCAAAAAAAGAAAACAAAAAAAATTTGTGGGGTAAATTATTTACTACTACATTACCTTCTTTTTAAAGGAAAGGTAAGACCATTTTTTCTCAGTGAGACTTGATCAGTTTGGGCTTCCCACTGTCACCTGTGAACCTCTGTGGGCCAGTGAGGCACAGGGAAATGGGGTGGCGGGAGATTTGGGGAGCCCATTTTGCTTTCTTCCTGCTTCCACTTGGGCCCAGTCATGCAAGACACAATGATTCCTTACTTATGTATTCTAAGCTCAACTTTCTGGAAACAGAAATTCAATATCTTCTTTGTTCTCCTTCCAACCTATTCCCTATCCAAGGGACCCTCCTCATGTGAAAATCCGATCATGTCAATTGACTGCTTTAATATTCTTGAGGTGTTTCTCACTGTCTAGAAAGAAACTGTACAATCCTTAGCTGGGAATGTAGTCTGGCTCTCCTCCCCTTTTTAAAATGCTATATTTCCATGTGCATCCTGGACTCTAGCCATTCCAAATAGGAAGCTACTCTTTGTGCCAAGCTATTTCTAGTCTCAGTACCTTTACGCAGGTCAGGCCTTCTCTTTAGAATATCCTTCCTCTGGTTGCCTCCCTACGTAAGCATCCACTCTAGCTCAGAGACTACTACCTTCGGAAAACCATTTGACCTGCTCAGCCCGAGATGGGCATTTTTCTCACCGCTATGCCAGAGTGGGTGGGAAAGGTCAAGTTTTCCTTGAGTGTCAGCCTCTGACACTCTGCACCAGACTGTGCACTCTAACAAGATCTATTCAATTTTGTTTTCCTTTGTGCCTGGCACAGAGTAGAATTTAGTCAATCTGTATTAGAAAGAATGAATGACAATTTCCTAAGTGAGAAAATTTTAGATTTAGAATATTCCATTTCATAATAATCATATTACAAATAGGAGTTTTGGAGGACAGAAGCTAACTTTCATTCACCTTTGTATTTCTTGTGCTAACGGAGTGCCCGGTAGTAACATTTAATAAATGCTTAGCGGATAAATGGAGGGGTGAGTGAATAAATAGATGCTGTGTGGTAACGATCCAGTAGATGTCTAGAGCTCGGTTCCATTCATCACTTTACTGACAAGAAACCCAGGTAGCTCTAGGCAATGCCAGACTCAGAGCTCCTCTCTTTAGTAGGGTGGGCTAATGAGATGACAAAGGTTTATGGCCACTGTTCAGAAGACTATAAAGTGACAGGTTATCATAGTAAAGCATGGTTTCCTTGGGTCCTTAGTTCACTTGTCTATTTATTCAATGAATATTTATTGAACTGCAATTCCTAACGTGAAACCCTTGAAGCCAGACGTATTTTAGAATTCAAATTATTATTCTTTCCAGATTTTAGAATGGATATATACCACATAGTATGTAAAATGGGGTCTAGGGCAACACCATGTAATAAGGCTTGTTAATGTTTCTGCAGGAAACGTATTTACGTGTGTGTTGTGTCGTGGGATAAACAAAAATTATAAAGAGGCGTATGAGAGTTCAGGTTAGGTTTTACCTTTACATGAGTTCAGCTCCGTCAGCTTTTGTTGCTAATTATGTTGTGATAAATCTTTTCCCAGAGACTTTGGGGTTTTGAAATTGTGGATCAAGGATTGTCTAACTGTAACAATGTTCCTCTGAAAGTAATTTCCTTTGTAAGAAGAAATTTAGAAACGAATCCAGCAAATATTCACTCTGTCAGTGATTCCCAGGATGGTTCTGTGAACAAAAGTTATCTCAAAGGATAGTAGTAAAATCTAAAGACAAATGAATTTAAATGTACTTTTTATTAAAAAATGAAGCTAGACATTGCATTATTATTCTTAACCAGTGCAAAGTAGATCTAATAAGTAGGATAGAGGACGTTTATGCTAAAAAAACTGTTACTTATAATCTTTACTACAGGGAAATTGGTGACGGGCAGGGTAAAAGGGCAGCAGAAAAGGAACCAGAGGAAGTAACTACAATTAGAGGTTGGACTGTTCCAGGCTTTGCTAATTAAATTTGTACTGTACCTGCAAATGCTCTGGAATTGTTACTTTTTCCTGTTATTTAACGCTGGACATTCTTTTGTCTATGCAGGATGCATTCTTTCATAGCAAAAAATAATAAAAAAAAGTATTCACGGGAAAAATCACCTTGCATAGAGGGTGGAGAATAATATTCTCTCAATGAAATTTTAAGCCTCATTGCCTTGGTGCAGACGGTGTCTGGAATTTTACCAGTAGGTGAAACCTTGTTAAAAAGCTGTTAAGAATTACACATGAAAAATAATGAGAAGTACACATTTCCCTCAGTTGTTCTGGTTCCTGAACCTCTTTCAACTGTTCCTTTCTAGCTAGTCTCCTGGCTTTTGTGGATGATCAGGACTCTGTAGTTGAGTTACTTTTCAAGCAGCTTTATCAGACCCTGCCAGGATGTGTGCTTGTGGAGACCGGGATTGTGTGGTGATCTGCAGGGTGCAGAGTGGGCGAGTCCCCGGAGTCTGTCCCTCCTGTTTCCCTGTTGCCTGGTTTTCTTCCTCCTGGGATGCCCCACCCTGCCGCACCTGCCCAGGCGGCTCCTGCATCTCGGCCTCAGGCTCTCTCTGCTTTTAATCTCCGCTCCAGTCAATACTGGTTCACTGACATGGAGAACTTTTGGTGTTGGCTTGGAGAATATCTTGTATCTTTCACTGAGACAACATTTTTTGGCTTTGCTCCACCCTTCTTGAATTCAGTCTCACTTCTAGTTTGTGTTCTATGAAGGTTCACCATGACAGAGGGAAGAGGAGGATATTCTTCTAACTTACTTAGGGGGGATGACAAAGAAGAGAGATGCCATCACCTTTGCCTAATCAGAGAGATAAGAACGTGCAAGAGGCTCTTTGTTCCCCTTTAGGCTTCTATCTCTTCATTTACCCTAGTGGTCCTGAGACTAATTTTAGGAGGAAAGGAAAACATCACCAGTGTTCAGATTGCTGGGGAAGAAAGGAGGCTTTTGCTCCTCTCTCCATTTAGAAAATTTAAGCACTCTCTCCATTTAGAAAATTAAGGACTCTGTCATCATATGAAGGGTGTTCAGGGGTCAAAGTAGGTGGAAGATTGACTTTCATGGGACTGGGAGATCCTTTTGTTGGCATATTTTTTATTGGTGCATTGTGAGTGGATATAATGGGATTCATTATGACTGGGAGATCTCGATGAGCTAAAGATGGTCATCTGTGTGGGGTTAAGAAGAGCCTGTCGCTGACGGCCCCAACAGAAAGCAGCTTTGTTCTGAAAACCAGCTCATGCTCACCAAAGACCTCCGTTATGGTTGGACGTTCCTTAAAACCTGAGCACCATGACGCTGAGGCTTCTCACAAGCAGACTTTAGAAACAAGTCATTTGGGAGTAGTGACACCTGCAGTCATCTCTTGAACACCTAGGGATGCTGGGTACCGAGCTAGGCATCATCCTTATAGCAACTCTGTAAAGTGGGGACGATTAGTATTCTCCTTTGATGGAAGGGCCACTGAGGCCGGGAGCTCAGTTGTTTGGTCAAGGTCACATGGCTGCTATGTGGAGGCGGGCAGGCTGGCTGCAGTCTCTTGCTCAGTCCTGCCGTGTGGTGGTGGAGAAGAGTCCGAATCACTGCCTTCCACATCACACATTCAGCATCTCTTATCCGAAATGCTTGGGCCCCAAAGTGTTTCAGATGTGAATATATGTATTTATATATATTCTAAATATTAAAATATATAATACAATTTTTATATATATGAAACATAAAATAGGATATATATAAAATGAGATACATAAATTTATATATATTTATGATACATAACTTTTTATATATATGTGTATGTATATGTATATACATACATATATGCATATGTATATATATATATATATATATATATATATGAGATATATTAGAGATGGGATTCAAGTCCAAACAAGAATTTCATTTTTATTTCATATACACCTTATAAACATAGCCTGAAATTTATTTTATATCACATTTTGAATCACCTGCATTTGGACCGTGATCTGTTTTCACATGAGATCAGGTTTGGAATTTTCCTCTTGTGGCATCATGTCTACACTCAGAAAGTTTTGGATTTTGGAGCATTTCACGTTTGGATTTTGGATTGGTGGTGTTTCACCTGTATCATATATAAGCTGAAGACAGGAGTGGGCAGGGATGGTGGTAGCTGCAGTGATAATAAAGATTTAAAATAAGGCTAAAGAGGAACAAATAAAATAGACAACTCCTTCTCTAGATTCAGGGTGAGCTGCCTGTTTTTGAGAAAAGTCAGGGCTAGGGTGGGTCCTGGATCTTGCCAGACACACTCTGACCTCGTTTTCTCTCAACAACTCAACAAGTCTGGGACTGTACATAGTTGAGCAAGAAAAACAAGTCAGGTCCTGAGCAAAGGATAGGATGCCACAGGTGAAGGAAGGAAGGGGAGTGGAGGTGAGAGCTGGGGTCCTCCCAGGAAGGAGACTGGGAAGGGGTTCTTAACCCTTCTTTGTGGTATAAACAATGGTGTGTTTTCCCTCCTGTGTAAAGTGTGGTAAACTGGTGATTCACTTCTCACTCTCAGATGAGGTTGCTGCCTTAGTCTAAGCTCTTTTTTCCAGAATAGAAACTCTGCCCTAGACAGGGACTGAGGAAATTCTAGGGAAACTGAGGAGATTCTAGAATTAATCCTCTAGAATTGATCTACCTGAGTTGGAGAGGCTTCTCCAACTGTGACCAGAGGGTAGAAGGCAGTTCTGGGGAGAGGAAATGGGGAAGATGACAAGAAAGGAAATTCGGTGATTGTCCTGATTCTCCTAAAGAAAATATAGCACAAAATACTAGTTACTTGGTTTCCATTTTTTTCTATGCATTTTTTATGCATTTCACAGATGCAAACTATTTGAGCATTTCTCATACAATATTTATAATTTGAGACTGAAATTTTCTTTTGGATTCAATATGTATCTGATAGGTAGGTATCTGTCGCATGTTTCTTATCAAGAAGTCCAAATCACTCTGAACTAGTTCACACTCTGGTGGTTTGGGACAGAGTTGAAACTCCATAAACTCTGGGTCAATAGCCTGGGTCTTGAATCCTGCTTCTATGGTTTGCTACTTCCGGGTCTTTAGTCATCTTTCCAAATCTCTCAGAGGTTCACTTTCCTCATTTACTGATTGGACAGAGAATCTACCTTGTGCTACTGTGATGAAGATGAAATGAGATAAATAAAAGTGCCAGTGTGTTCAATGAACAGTAGACGTTATTATTTATGGGTAGATTTCTGACAGAAGCAATATTTATTTATATAAGGATTGGAAGCTCTCAAGCTAGAGTTGGCAAATGAATACAATGGCATATATGTTATAAGAATCAATTATATTTTATGTAGAATTCATTGTATATCATTCCTCAAGCCAATTTAACTTGCTAATTACCTGTCTCTCTGGTTACTATTATTATCCTTCCTAGCAATCCCTGATGGCCTGTTTAATAAGGATGGCAGCCCTGAAGCATTCTGAACAGTCCATAAATAATCGTGTTCAGGAAATTCAGCCACAGTGAGACTGACCCCCTCTCCCCTCCAAACTGATTATCTATAAAGAAGAAGTCCTTTGGAAACGTTTTTTCTGTAGGTGTTTATCGCTCACTTTTAGTCCTCGTGTGCTCTGTCATCTCAGCGGGACTGAAATAAGTTTTCTCCCTCTGATTGCTTACAAATTGTAGTGACATAAATGAGTCCCTTTAAAGTTATAGAGCATATTGTATCTCTTCCATAGGCACCAGGAGATTCGGTTTTCTCAGATTTCACTTTATCTCTTCTATAACATCCAGGAGAAAAATGAAACTCTGACAGAGTGCTCGCATCGATCAAGCGTCCTTTTAAAATGACTTCACTTTTGCTTCTTGGTTGTGTGACCTCTGATCTCCGCTATGTGACCTGGTGTTTAGATCATCATTGTCATAACCAAACTAACATCCCTCTCATGCTTTAGATATTAAAGGGTACCTTGTTTGTTTTTATTTTAAGTGGAAGAAATATTAGCTACATAATGCCCTTTAATCTTATTAGTCAGCAAGCACACAAATAAAGCTTGGATTAACCATTGCTTGCTTCCTACCTTATAAAACTGAGGTCATAAACTCTATGAAACACACTGGCAACACCCTATAAAGCACAGTAATCACCACAGGGCAAATTCCCCTCACCTCTGGATTGCCGAGCACATGCATCCCAGACTAGTAAGGTTTTAAGTTTGCATCAACCCTTGGAACCCACATTGAACAAGCCATTTACACAGAAGTGACAGGTTGTATCTGTCATGTCATCTCAACAATCAAACAAATGCCTTGTGTGGAAATGAATGGAGACAAGAACTTGTTCTGCCATCCTCTGTGAACAGGGCTATAGCATTTCTCATGCATCATCCCTAGCAGAGTTAGGTGGAGAAAACATGAGGCCTGTAATTGGCTGAGTGCACTCATTTAGTGATTTTTGATATTTTGAAATTTTATAAAAATACTTAATCTATATTACACTGAACATTTTTGTTAAGTGAAATAATATTCATTAACCTAAAACACTATTTTAAATAAAAGTCTTATTTAAAATACTTTAAGATAAATATTCAAAATTTATTTAGACTATTATTTTAATAAGTATTAATAAAAGTATCTCTAAAATAAATATTATTTGAGTTTAAAATGGTGACTATTAAGTTGTGAGAGGGCTTGAAAAAAATGCTTCCCTCTTCTCAACAGAGAAACATAAAAAATAAGGCAGATGGGAGTTCTGGATATCTACTGGTAGCAGAGAATGTAGCTTATATCTGTGGACTTAATAGTAGTTAGCCCCCCTGAGGGTGTAGCTCAGTGGTAGAGCACTTGTCTACATGTGTAAGGCCCTGGATTCAAAAGTAAATAAGTAAATAATAGTGAGACCCATGATGATTGGTAAGCACCCTATTCCAGGCCTTGCCTCATAAAGGAGGAATAGAATACAACCCAATTCTCTGAAGATGGGCAGGAGTGGGAAGAAGAGGGTAGCACAGGTTTCCTTCCACGTGACCCACACAGGCCCAGGGTCCTTCTCCAGTGAAATTTCCTCTGCTCTCCACTTAGAGGGAAGTTTCAGAACCAGAGACAAATCTTTACTGCACCCGCAGTGGTTAATTCCTTAATAAGAGTTAGAATCATGGCAGTTAATTTGGCACCTCTTAAACTTTACCTTTCCCCAGACAATGAAAAATATTCATGTAGTTTTAAAATAGAGAATGTGTATGATATAGGGAGCCAGTGCTACTGTGTTTGTAAGATCCTGTAGAAACCTTTAAAGAATTTTGATGTTGCTCATGCTCCGGAGGTGAGAATCATTATCGTTCTTGCCTCCAGATAGAGAAGAAAACTGACAGGCTCATGTGAGAACTTAAAAAAGTCTGAGAATAAATGTCAGCGGGCCCCATGGCTTGGGAAGCAGTGCATTTAGCCCTAAATGTTGTCACTGGACAATCACTTAGCAACACAAATGGGACTGTGAACACACACCCACGCCTAAAAAATCTCACGGAGTATTTGACCATAATATGCTTATCCAAATGATCCAGAGTATGCTTATGTAAAAACATAAGATTTTTAGTCAAATCAAAATGGAAAAATGAAGTAAAAAAATTCTATTTTTTGTGGTACCTGTGTTATGATTAGATATGTGTCCCTGCTAAAACTCATGTGTAAGACAATGCAAGAGGGTTTAGATAGCAAATGAGTGGATGACTTAACCCAATCAGTGCATTAATTCCCTGATAACTTGGGGGCAAGTGTAGGCAGGTGGGGTGTGACTGGAGGTGGGTCTATGTGGGTGTGCCTTTGGGCTATATTGTTAGTCTTTGTTGAGCAGAGCTGTCTCTGCTTCCTGGTGCCGTGTTCTCAACTACTTTTCTCTGGCACACACTTCTGCCATGATATTCTGCCTCCTCTCAGGCCCTGAGGAATGGAGCTGGCTTCTATGGGCTGAGACCTCTGAAACTGTGAGCCCCCCAAAAACTTTTCTGCCTCTAAAATTGTTCTTGTTAGGTCTTTTGGTCACAGAAATAAAAAAGCTGACTAAAACACTGGGATTGAGCCCACGGGCACTCTACCACCGAGCTATATCCCTCAATTCTTTTTTTTTTTTTTTTTTTTCTTTTCCATTTTGAGATAGGATCTCACTAAATCACCTGGGCTGGCCTCAAACTTGTGATCCTCCTCCTCCTTTGGTTTCCTCATCATGGGTTTCACCCTCCCGAGTCACTGAGATTATAACATGCACCACCACACCCAGCTCAAAGTAAAAAAAATTTCTTAGAACTTTCTGAACCCTGAAAATATCGATGTAGAAACTCTGGTTGAGAAGCACAAAGGTAACACAAATAAAATTAGGAGGTGAAGCCATCAGAATATGTCTCCTTGGATGGTGGTTCTATGGCCCAATAGCCACTTTCAAGGCCAAAGTACTAACAAAGGTGCTTTGTTCCTCACTGAGCACCTGACCACCTGCCAGGTGCAGCCTTTGTTCTGGGTCCTCCTCCCACCTTGCTGTCTCATGATTTGCCTGTCCATAACGTTTCAGCCATTCTCTTGCCACCCTGGAAGTGGGGAGCATGGAGAAGGAAGGTAATCGTCTCCCTGGGACCTGAGGAGACTGGTAGGATTGGAAAGGAGGTATGGAGACAGACTAATGCAACAAAGTTTGGAGTGAGGCTGGGTTTGGATTTGGGCTTTAACTTCTAATTGTGGGACTTACACAAATTTAGCCTCTCTGTAAGAGGGCAAAAAAAAAAAAAAAAAAAAAAAAAAAAAGGTTTCTCTTCTTACTTTTTTCTTTTCTTAAAGATTAGAAATAAAATTATAGAGTATCTGAAGCACAGAAGGCAACACATTAGTCAATTTTCATTCACTTTAGAAAAACTTTGTTGTTCTGAAATTACAGCAATTAGAATTCGCAATGACATCCTTCAGTAGTATACACAGATTCAAAAATAGATTATGAATTTCATATAATGCTTTCAGATATTATAAAAGGGTCACATGTGACAAATTGTCATTAGCACAGAAAATCAAAATATTTTAAATTCAGCATACAATGCTGTCATGTACACTGTGATTTTCACTCTTTTAAAGCAGTTTCTAGAACCAGATAGTAATGTAAAGAATCAGTATCATGCTTCATGTATGTTAGACTTTCATCTATATTTATATAGAAAAATTATAGAGTAGTATGAATTTTGAGGAGTGGTGGTTTGGTACTGGGGATTGTAACTCAGGGGCACTTGACCACTGAGCCACATCCCCAGCCCTATTTTGTATTTTATTTAGAGACAGGGTCTCATTGAGTTGCTCAGTGCCTTCTTTTGCTGAGGCTGCCTTTGAACTCCTGATCCTCCTGCCTCAGCCTCCTGAGCCACTGAGATTACAGGTGTGTGCCACCATGCCTGGCTAGAATTCTTTAACATGGTAAATGTCCCTCAGTCTCTGGGTACAACTGATACACATACTGTGTTAATTCATGTAGACTTCTAAACCTGTAAATTGGAACATAAAGAGAAGGAAGAAAATAGACACATGCTATTTTGAAGTAGATTTATGTTTATGTAAAGATAAAAGTAGAAATTCAGGGTCACAGGTCCCACTGTGCCGACACTGAGTCCCAGGTCCTGAGTGACAGAGTCGTCAGGCACTCTTTAATACACCCTTTATACACACTGTGGGTGGGAACTATTGTACCTCCCCATCTTTTTTGTATGTGGATGGCATACAGGGCCCACTTCCCTAGTTCTAAGAGTGATATGTTGAGAATTTTTGTTTCCAGATACTCTTGAGCTGTCAGGTGTTGAGGTGGCCGAAGAAGATAATGAGCCAAACTGAAAGTAACACATGAGGGTTTTATTCACTGAGTGCAGTGGAGTGAGTAAGAAGCAAGAAGAAGGTGCTGGCTCCCAAGCCTTCCTCACAAGACAGCAATGGAGGGTCAGGTGGCACAATGCATGGGAGTTGGGGGATTGTATTCCCATGGAAGAATCTGGAATAGAAAGCTTTTTGTGGGTCCAGGAGGACCTGGAGAAGGGAGAGAGGGAAGGGTTAGAAGCGGAGAAGCAAAGTGGAGGAGTGTCTAACCCAGGCCTCCTGCCGGGAAGGAACAGGGAAGTAATGAAGAGACGTCCCAGAGGAGAAGGCAGCAAGCAGATGAGCAGCCATGCTTGACTGGCCTGGTGGTGGGAAGTAAGTCCTCGACTGTAACTCCTGGGCAGTTACAGAGCACTGGCTGTGTAAGAGTCTGGTGCGGGGAGGGTGGCTTTCCCCCAGAGACCTGCCAGGTGGCCAAAGGTCACACACGATTTTGGCCTGGAGTGGACTCCTCACTTGCTGGGTGGTTTCCATATAGGATCTTGTGTCATCCTCCCCACGATCCTGTGAAGTGGATATTATCTCCCTTTTCACGGATGAGGAAATAGAGACTCCGAATAATTACCCCGTTCAGTGTCACAGGGCTAGAAAATAGCAAGACCAGGATTTGAATTTCAGTCTGTTTGACATTTAGCCCCTGCTCTTTCCTCAGGGATGTGCTGTCTGGCAAAAAGTTCTGAAAAAGAGTATTGTTCCCAGCATAAAAAAAAAGCTGATATTCTCCTCGGCGACATAAGGTATGCAAATAAGTTATGAAGAAAATACATTAAATTGAATTGGGTACAAAAATGTCACTCCATTGGTCTGGACCATGTACCTCATTTGGCCAGCAATCCCATGCTCCATACAGTGTGGCTTCTACTGCACAGCAGAGAGGTGACCAGCTGCAACCCAGGGCCAAATCCGGATAAGCTCATTTGTTTTCAACTGTCCATGTCTGCTTTTTTCCACAGTGGCAGAGCTGAGTAATTGTGACAGAGAGCGTATGGCTCATAAAGTTGAAAATATTTACTCTCTGGCTCTTTATAGACGAAGTCTGACAATCTCTGCTGTAGACCATAAAAAGAACAAATAGCAGAAATGCACATAGGACAAATGAATATATAGCAGAAGAAACCATCTGCCATAATGAACACATCTCATCTAGTCTGTAAAAGAAGAAATGAATGTCTTGATTCTTACAAAAGAAAATCTTATTTCTATTATATGTTATTAAATTACAAATAAGCATTTATTTTAGGATTCTGACAAAAATATGTCATTCATTCATTTCTGGACACTTTAAGCAGTGGCTTTTTTTTTTTTTTAATAAATATATATTTTTTGAGTTGTCCATGGACCTTTATTTATTTATTTGTATATGGTGCTGAGAACTGAACCCAGGGTCTCATATATGCCAGTCAAGTGCTCTACCACTGAGCCACAATCCCAGCCCTTAAGCAGTGGCTTTGAGAGTTAAAATTAAAAAAAAAAATTTCAGCAAGCTTTGCTCAAAATATGTGTAATTTTGATGAATTTCTCATTTGAATGCAAGGTGAAGCAGGATATTAATCCTAAGAGCTGGAGTTCACATCTATTCATCTCACATATGGGGAAATACTCTTGGCTCTTTATAAACATCCGACCTTAATTACCTGAAGGCTTTTACATTCTTTGGCCTGGTGATTGGCTTTCAAATTTTGTGTGGTGAATAGCTGGAGTAGAAAAACAGGAAGAGGCTGCAGGGTGGCATGGAGGAAGTGCCTTGGGAGCCTGGAGTTCCAGTCGTGACTGAGCAGCTCACAGGCTCATCCAAACATCAAATCTCTCTCTGCCCTCATTTCCTGTAACCCGAGTTTGTAGACACAGCTTTGTCTGCGTGGGAGTAGGGCCTTCAACCTAAATTCCTAACTTTCCTCCATCGGAAAGTCTATCCCACCTCCCATATCCTTGGGATCCTTGGCAACAGAATTAACCGGTGGAGTCATTAATTTCAGTGCATGTAGAGACTATTCTAAAAGTTTAGCAGCCTCTTCCTGGCTGTAAAAATGAGGTATTCTGGGAGTATATTAGTCAGTTTTCTGAAACTGGGAGAAAATACCTGAGACAATCGACTTATAAGGAGAAAAGGTTTATTTTGATTCATAATTTTAGAGGTTTTAATCTCTGGTCACTTGGCCCTGTTGCTTTGGGCTTGTGGCAGCACAGTAAATCATGACAACAGTGCATGTTAAGGAAGCCTGGGAAACAGAAAGGGAGTGGGGGAGGGGCCAATATCCCAATACCCCTCCAAGGGCACGCCCCCAGTGACCTAACTTCTTTCCACTTTTCCACTAGACTCCACTTCTTAAAAGTTCTGCCACCTCCCAAAGAAGATGAAACCTTTCATAGAGAGCTTTTGGGGACATTTTAGATCCAAACCATAGCAAGGGCTGAAACAGGCAAGAGGGAGGCCATAGTGTGTTAAGTACCAAAATCTGTCCAATGTGAGAGACTGTTGTTCCCAGCAAGCCTGGTTAGGGAAAAGAAATGGGAAAGGGACGCTTCAGTCAGATCCGCAGAAGTTCTGAACTCTACTTTGCAGAAGAATCCGCTCTACTCAGATGACCCACCAGTGTCTTGACTGTCCAAACTGCCCCAACTGGTCTTTCAGTTTAGACTCCTAGAGGGCAGGACCAGTTAGCCTGAGGCACATGGCCTTGACCTGTAGCTGTCCTGCTCTGGGGAGAGACTGGAAGCTTAGTTCTCTGGAGTCTGTGGTCACTTAGCTCAAGACCTCCCTTTGTGAGTGTGGAGGTCACCGTTCTTTCTTGGTAGGGCCAAGCTGGGTTCTGGAGTTCTCTTTTTAAGGTTGTATCTTAAACCCTGAACAGATTTCTAGTCTGGTTTTTTCTCAGGCATGAAGAAAATCTGACATCCTTTGACTGATCCCTGTGGAGTCCAGCAATTTCTCAGTTCTTGTTCAGGAAATTTCTTCGTTAAGGCAAGAAGAGAAATTAGGCTATTCTCCCTAGGGGGTTAGTTCAGTGTTTTTCAATTTTTAGATATCATTTACTTTGCTTGGTTTATTTGTTGCTGGAGAGGTGTGTTAAATTTCTACGAGACCATGAACCAATTTCTTTTTGCAATTTGGCCAATTTTTGTTTTAAAAATTTTAAAGGAATGTGCATACAGGCTTAGGATTATTATATCTTCCTGATTAAAAAATTAGCATTATGTTTTTTTTAAATTTTTTTTTTAGTTTTGAATAGACCTTTATTTTATTTAGTTATTTTACATGTGGTACTGAGGATCAAACCCAATGCCTCACACATGCTAAGCAAATGCTCTACCAATGAGCTACAACTCCAGCCCAACATTATGGTTTAACCTTTATTTTTCTACTAGTTTTTTTTTTTTTTTTTGTCTGAACTTAATATAGCTAGTTTTCACCTGCTTAGATATAATTCATTTTATTTTGCTGTGAGCCACATCAGGGTCCTGAATTCTCTGCAATGAACCCCTAGTCTTAAGATGATCAAGGATTTCCTGATCAGGAGATTGAGATTCTTCTCAGAAGCCAACGTGAGACAGCTGTGCCTTGCTGATGGCATTCAGGTGACTTTACCCAATGTTTTAGTTACCTTTTTCATTGCTGTATCTAAAACACAGGGCAAGAATAACTTAGAGGAGGAAAAATTTGTTTGGGGCTCCTAGTTTCAGAAGTCTCAGTTCATGGACTGGGGAGATAGCTGTCCGTAGAGTGCTTGCCTTGCAAGCACAAGGCCCTGGGTTCAATCCCCAGCACCAGTGGGAAAAAAAAAAGTCTCAGTTCACAGTTCATAGATAGCTCACTCCATTGCTTTAGCCCTAAAGTGAGGCAGCACATCATGAGGGAAGAGCCCAGTGGAGGAAAGCTGCTCAGCTCCTGGTAGGATCATAAAACAGGGAGAGAGGGAGAGAGGGAGAGAGGGAGAGAGGGAGAGAGGGAGAGAGGGACTTAGGGAAGATGAATGCTTCCAGGGCATGCTCCCAGTGACCCACCCTCCTCTAACTACTCCCACCAGTCTACAGTTACCACTCAGTCTGTCCATTCAAACTAGGATGGACTGATTAGATGACAGCTCACATCAGTCCTTTCACTTCTGAATACTCTTGAATTAACACAGGAGTTTTTGGGGAGCACTGTATGTACAAACTGTAACAGCCAAGTTACCCAGAGCGGCAGCAATCAGTATCAAGACCATCCATTAGCGGCAGCCCGTTAGGCAGAAGGACAGTGAAAATGTCCCTAATGAGAAGGCGGCTCAGATGCACAAGCACAGAGCCACGGCCCCCAGGCAGGCACTTTGTAAGGAGAGAGTGAGGTTGGCTTATTTATTTCCCTAATAGTTTTGCCTCAAAGAGATGATGGATATCTTACCTAGATGATGGGATTGTGAATATTAGTTAGGGCTTCCTTGGAGCACTCAATATTTTGAAACTGGTTGCTAGTCACCCTTTTCATGTCTCTGAACGGATGCCATTTTTAGGACCTCATTCTCAAGAGAAAACCCCAGGGAGAAGTCAAGGAAGGAAAGAAAAGAGACCTCCTCCAAGAACTTGACCATTATCTTCCTTCATCAGATGGCCCACCTTGGGGCTCAAGAACAATTTCTGTTCTTACCAGAAATCTGACAGAGAGAAACCATAGTGTACCTTTGCCATCAATTTTATTTTCTTTTATTCATTTTAACTGCCAAATAAGTATTACATATTTACATGTACAACTCCATGATTTGAAATATGCACATGCTGGCAAATGGCTAAATTGAACTAAACACCATATGCGTTATTTCACATACTTATTATTTTTCATGGTGAGAACACTTAAAACTATTTTCTCAGCAATTAAAAATATGTTGTTATTAACCAAGGTCACCATGTTACTTAGTAGATACCTCAAACTTATTCCTCTTATCTATTTTGTTTTTCCTTCAGTTTAGTCTTTCCCTCTTGCTTCACTTTTCTTCATCTTTCTGTTCTTTATGAACTACAAGTGATAAATCCATTCACTTTTGTTGTTTCAAAAGTGTTTATTATTGTACTCTGATTCTTGAATGAACATTTAGGTATGTCCAGTTTTAACACTTTGAAAATATTATGAATATTTCTGTTGGAGACAAATTTTCCTTTTGCAGGTAATCTGTCTTTTGCTCTTTGATTACTTGTCTATGGTGTGGGGTTACTTGTATTTATCCTGTTTTGTACTCGGAGAGCCCTTGAAAGCTGAGGAGTAGGTCTTTCTTCATTCCGAGTACTTTTTTCTCCTAAAGCTCAAATTAAATACATAAGTATACATATTAGAATTTCCAATTCTATACTTTGATTGTTAAACTCTTCTAAAATACTTCTTATACTTTGTTTTACTGTACTAAATTATAGTTAATGTCTTCAAATCTATCTGAGCTATTTAATCTCTCCATTAATGTCAGTGATTATATTTTTACAAATTGAGCATTGAATAAATGTTGGCTTTTTGTTCTTTTTCCCTGAATAATTCTAAACATACTGACTGCATAGTCTTTCTCAGCTTGTTCTGGTGACTTCGGTTCTTGGAGATGGTAATCCTTCTGTTGGTTACATCTGCTGTCTGGGGTGAATTCCTGCTGTGTAAGGTATGCATTTTATTTTTCATGTTCAGCTTTTTAAAAGCTAGTTTTGGTTTTATGTGGGTTCATTGAGTAATGGGTTTTATTCTAATGGTTCTGCTTGAGTTATCATTGGTTTGGGATAAGTATTTTTGTTTACTTTTTGAGACAGGATCTCACTATGTTGCCCAGGTTGGTCTTAAACTCCTGGGCGCAAGTGATCCTCTTGCCTCACTTCCTCAGTTGCTGGAGCTATAGGCATGTGCTGCTATATCTGGTTCTGATTTGGGATAACTTTTTATATCAATTTCTCAGTTGTAGAATCTAAACTGGCCAACAGTGCAAACCTGCAGTATTTTAAGGAAGACTTTTGATTTTTGTTTGCAGTTTTTGTACACAGGCACACACATTTATGTAACTATACCTTACCCAGTGTTTTTTGTATTCATAGCAGAAAGGCTCTGTGTTAACCCTTACTCAAAATTTTGCAGGATTTGGAGTCCTGTATTCTCATGTTGGCATGGGAAAATTTTAGCATGCCACTCAACTGTTCAATATTTGGCCTTTCCTTACAACACCAACAAACAAAACCTAACAAAATCTTAAAAGGAGAAACTCCTTGTTGTATTTATTCTTAGGATAGTAATGAATTGGCCACATAGCCATTACTAAAAAATAAAACCAACAAAATGACTGTTATAGCTTGAATGTAATAAGAAGGAGACTTTCTTATAGAGGCACTTGGTTAAAATTTGCATTTATAATCAGTGTAAACAGAATCACATTTTAAAATTTTATATATATTTAGAACTTTGAGAATAATCTAAAAGGGCATGTTTGCTGACAATATCTGGCATTATAACTCATTTAGATTTTTTTATTTTCTCCTGAAAATAATTAATGTCTCCCCCCCCAAGTTGTATGTATGTGTTTTGTGGTACTGGGAATTGAACCCAGGGGGTTCAATCACTAAGCTATATTACCAGCATCCCACCCCCCGCCTTTTTTTTTTTTTTTTTTAAAGTTTTGAGACAGGTTCTAGCTAAGATGCCCAGACTGGCCTTGAACTTGAGAATCCCCTAATTCAGCCTCCTGAGTAGCTGGGATTATAGGTGTGTATCACCACACCTGGATTCGATGGGTATTACTAAATCTTACTTAGGGGCAGAAAATCTTTGCACTTATATGCAAAGATTTCCAGACATTTCCAGGGTGTTCATGGGTTTCTTGGAACCCACTTAAAGATTTCAAGTTAAGATTCTTTGAATTTTGTGGTATTTGGGCTAGAGTTAAAATGAATTTGTCATATCTGAGCACCCTTGCTAGGTATCTGAGAGGAATCACAATTAGTAGTACCTGTCCTCTCAGTCTCTCAACAATTTGATTCATTTTTTTAAAAATCATGTAATGTCTAAAAACTATTCTGCTGATGATAAACTAGAGGCCAAGTTGTAGGATGTGGATTAAGTGGGAAGCCAAATGGTTGTCCTAAGTGAACCGCAGGATTAGCCTGACCTACCAAGTCAGATCCTGGCAATCTGGACCAGACTGGAGTCTCTAGCTGTGATTTCTGCCAGGATAAGTACTGTTGGAGGGAAAAGATGAGGGGGAAGTCACATTCTTGAAGGAAGAGCTTCCCTGAGAGAAAGGAGGGAGTGGAATTAAGATATCGATAGGTATAAATTAATCAATCAGTTAAATCCCCTCAGCTCCCAAGGGCAGAGGGAGTAAGTGGTAGAGAGAGGATGGAGAAAATCCCTGCTCATGGAAATCAGGCGATCCCAGAGATTTCCCCTTGGCAGCACTGACCACAGATGACAGGTGCTTAAGTGTATGTAAGAGGGACTACGCCGCTTGAAAACATGCTGTGAAAAATCCTCCACCTGGGTAATTTATACCCAGATGGCCTCGCTGGAATTGCTGGTGCTGGCAGCTCCGCCACCTCATCACAAGAGGCATTTACAGAGGCTGATGAGGAGGGCTCTTCCCCTGCCACTCTGTCTCCCTGGCAACCTGGCTCTACCTCTCCGCAACTCCAAGTTTCCCAAGCCCATTGTCCCTTTGAGGAGAAACTGCGTGTGCCTTACCTTGTGAGACTCGATATTGCCCCAGAGTGACATTTTTAAGGAGACTGCAGTAGGGTGGAAGGGGCTGATACAAAGCACAGAAAGGTCAAGTCTGTCCATGGTGACACAACCTTTTTGCTTGACACTAATTGAGGTGAATCCCTTGCTTCTGATAAGTTAGCACTTAAAACTTTTCATTCTTATTTCCTCTCCTGAAACCTTAATATTTTTCCTTGTGATATTTGGCTTGTGCTTCTGACATCAGGAACCCTTGACCGTTTTCCTCTATGTTGTGTTGCTCCTGTGCCTTAGCTCAGTCTTAAACTTGCCCTTTTCTCCCCTTAGATTCTTTCTCACTCTTCTGGTTCAATGACTAATTTTGTTACTTTCCTAAAAGCCTGGGAAGATACTGTGTGTCTGTGAAGAATCCTTTAAGACGAGATGTCCTTAACTGATGCACCTGTTGTAGTTGCTGGGGGTGTAAAATCTTTGGTTCTTATTTTACTTGAACTGGGATTAGCATTTCCGGGCTCCCAAAGCTCAGCTACCTCTCTCAGGATTCAGTGGTTCTAATCAAGGACTACAGAGCAGTTGTGAATTCCCCTGTAAGGACCTCTTCCTCTCAGGACTCAATAACAACCCTAACTGCCAGTATTAATAAAACTGTGTGGGAAATATTTTCCACCAAATGTTTCAAATCTGTTCAACTTGTCTCATAAAGCTTTGTTTACTGACTTTCAGAATTTAGGGAGGAAGCAAAACTTTTTATTTTTATTTTGTAGAGAGTACATGTTGATTTGATTTCTATTGCCATATTTGGGTAGTTACTAAGTAAAAATGTTGTTATATATAACCACTGACTAAACTATTGGCCCATTTCATCTGAATTCCTGTAATTGTAAAAACTATAAACAACTTATACAGTCTCAATGTTAAAGAATTCAGACAATATAAGAGTAAAATACAAAAGACTCCTTTCCTCACCATTCCATTAGGTCTTATGCCTATCTCAAATGCAACCATGAAAAGTATGAAGGTATTTATCATTCTGGTCTTTCTATGCATAAGCTTAGGTGTTTATATATATGTATGCCCATATATACTACATTAATTTACTTACTCATTTGTTTAAGAGTACAGTGCCTTAGTTTGTTTTGTATTGTGATACTAATACCTGAGACTGTACTTTATAAAGAAAAGAGGTTTATTTAGTCCACAGTTCTGAAGGTCCAAGAGCATGACAATGGCATTGGTTTTAGTGAGAGCCCCAGAGTGGATAGAATTAGCGGGCAAGAGGGTGTGTGCGAGAGGCGAGTGTGGAAAGAGTTCACGTGGTTTGAGCAAGGAAGCAAGAGAGCAGAAGGGGCCAGGAGCCCTCTTTTGTAACAGCCTGCTTTTGTGGAAACTGACTAAGCCATTCCTCAAAGACCTAAGCCATTCCTGAGGGAGCAGTACTTACTCCATCCCCTCCTAGACTCCGCCTCTTAAAGGTTTGACCAACTTTCAAGAGCACACAATGGGACCATGGCTTCCAGCACAGGAGCTCTTGGGGGACCCAAATAATATTCAAACCATGACATACAGTTAGACCGTGCTTACTTTGGACTTGCTTTTTCTCACTTAATAGTTCTTTTCTTTTCCCTTTCAGAGTGTTATACTTAGTAATTGGCTTCATTTTACAAAGTCACGTATGCATGGACTTTGATTTACTTCATTCCAGTCCCTGTTCCCCCTTCACCTTTCCTCTCCCTGCCCACAACCTCCTTTCTCTGCTCTACTGATCTTTCTTTCACTTATTCATTTATTTTATTTTTTGATTGGCGCCTTTCATATGTAAAGGTGGAATTCCCTGAGGTATATTTATAGAGGCACATAGTGTGATTTTATTAAATTCATTCCACATTTCCTCCCCCTTTCCCATCCTGCCTCCCTCCTTCTTGATGTTCTCCTTCTACTCCACTGATCTTCCCTGTATCTTTATGATATCCATCCTACCCCCAATTTTCCCCCTTATTTTGCTTTAGCTTTTGCATGTGAGAGAAAACATTCAATGCTTGATTTTCTGAGTCTGGCTTCTTTCACTTAGCATGATGTTTTCCATTTCCATCCATTTAACAGCAAATGCCATAATTTCATTCTTTATGCTGAGTAAATCATCATGTGTAGATATACCACATTTTCTCAATCCATTCATCTATTGACAGGCATCTAGGCTGATTCTATAATTTGACTACTGTGAGTTGTGCTACTATAAACATTGATGCCTCACTTATTAGTTCTTGAAGATGTTTACCTATCAGTTTAAACAGGTCTAGCTCATTCTTTTTAATTGCAACCTAGTATTCCATGTCCCTATTAATACCAAAA
This sequence comes from Sciurus carolinensis, assembly GCF_902686445.1. NCBI lineage: Eukaryota > Metazoa > Chordata > Mammalia > Rodentia > Sciuridae > Sciurus > Sciurus carolinensis. The sequence continues at coordinate 24,481,170 of NC_062216.1, forward strand.
TTTCCTAAGATGTGTTATATGCTTGAAAGAAATTAGGAAGTACAAGGTTAAATGCATTTAGCTAGGTTTCTATATTGTAGATTATCTGAACCTTCAGAATTGTCATATATATTGTAAATATCTAAGATTGCTATCCAGGATGGAGTGTTGTGCAAACTTAGTTTATCACTTGCTTTGATTTGATTTTAAAACTGCTTCAGGGAAGATGCTGCTTCTCACTGGATAATATTGCAAACCTGTGGGAGAAAGCTAATCCTTAGGATGCCTGATCTCAACCGGATGAACCTAAAAGGTGCAGTCACAGGATATGATTTAACAGGAATAAAAAGATTGCATATTGGTTTTAAATACCTGTAGCACAATTATAGAATGAGAATTAGTTATTTTTAGAAAAAGGAAAGCCATTAGATGAATGCAAGTTCAATATAAGCTATTAAGCTGATTTATCTACTTAAAAAGCTAATGAAAATTTCAGATGCGTAATTGGAATTATGGCGTTCAGATCAATGGAGGTAGCCACTTCACCGTACTCATGTTGATCCAGCTTTAGTCCTTCTCTTTCTCATAGGAAAGCCCATCTCTTAGCACCAAGAGCCAATCAAATGCTCTTGTCCTTAATCTTGACCCTTATTAGAGGAGGGAGGAAGGGATAGGAGGGGCAGTGAGGAGCCCGAAGATGCTTTATACAGATATTTTAGAATTTATAATGGATTTCTACAAGGGTTGATGTGCTCCTCTCAAGTTAGTGCTTCAGATTATTTCCCTCATTTTACAGAAGAAAAGAGCCTCAGAGGCAAGACCAGGGTGAGGTCTTAAGCCTAATTCTTTTGATACAAAATCTAGGTAATTTCAGTGAGATTATTGTGTTTGTAATGCATTTTTATACATTCCTTCTTTCCTACTCCATTTTCTGAATCTCAGACACTCTCCAGAATATTCCATCCAGAGTTAATCTGATTTTCCTTTCCCTCTTTGCCTTTCTTTCTCTTCCTCCCTCCCTCCCTCCTTCCTTCCTTCTTTCCTCCTCCCTCCCTCCTTCCCTCCCTCCCTTCCTTCCTCCCTCCCTCCCTCCCTTCTTCCTTCCTTCTTTCCTTCTTTCAGCAAGTAGTCTTTCAATGGTGCCCAGCTTGGTCTCAAACTCCTGGATTCAAGTGATCCTCCTGCCCCATCCTCCCTAGTAGCTGGGACCACAGGTGCTTAACACCACATCTGGCTCAGCTACTCATTTTTTTTTTTTTTTTTTTGCTTTTTTCATAAGTTAATGGAAAACAAAGATTTCTGGATCATAAACAAAATTTTCATACAAAATATAATTTTTTTCTTTTTTAAAATTTATTTTTATTGTAAACAAATGGGATACATCTTGTTTCTCTGTTTGTACATGAAGTAGAGTCATACCGTTTTTGTAATCATACATTTACCTAGGGTAATAGTAACAAAATATAATTGAAAATAAATTAAAAAAAAAACTTTGTCCTGTATCAATCATGTTTAAGTTAATATTTCCAATATTATGTTCAAAAACAGATATTTCAATTACATAAAATACCCAACACATCACTTGAAAAACAAGTAATACTACATTGAGCTTTTGAGTAAACTGCATGGAATTGGATTTCAAATCTCAGAAACATGTTTAAGATTTTTTGAGACATTAAATTATATTGAAAAAAAAGCTTTGGAAGATAATGATACAAATATCATTTCATGAGAACAGATTGAAAATGGGCTTCTTCCTTCTTTCACAAGCTGTAGGGCTTGTGATTGACAATGGCATTATGGATGGATGAATCACCTTTAAAATATTTACCCAAATGTTTTAACTGCCTTGTGTAAAATCTCTGTCAATTAAGCAACAGAAGCCCACAAGTAATTAGTAAATATCACTCTATTCTAGGTGCTTTTGGGGGAATCAAAAAAGTTAAGGCAAAGCTCAAGAGCATGAGAAAATACTAACCAAGAGATAAAGCCACAGTGACAACAGAGTAAGAAGAGCTCATTGCCTGTTAAGTGAACCAAAGAACTTCCCCACCTCCACTCATGAGTAACTCATGTGGTGCAGATATTACTTGAGAAGGAAAATTAACTTTGTGTAGGAGTGAGATGGAGTGATGGGGAAGAAGAGGGAGGATGTGAATGGCAAGAGAAGAATCTGGAAATCATCAGGAGAAAGTGGGGATGGCCAGAGGAAGGGAAAGAAAGAAAACCAGTCATGAAATATTTATAACATTGCAGATCCTGTGTGTATATTGTCTCATATGTATTTATTTTTTCAGTACCGGGGGTTGAGTTCAGGTGCCTTTGAACACTGAGTTGAGCCCTAACCCTTTTACATAATTTTATTTTTGTAGCAGTAGATGGACAGCATGCCTTTATTTTATTTGTTATATTTTTATGTGGTGCTAAGGATCAAACCCAGTGCCTCACACCTGCTAAGCAAGCCCTCTGCCACTGAACTACAGCCCCAGCCCCTTTTTTAGTTTTTAAACAGCATCTCCCTAATTTGTTGAGGCTGACCTTGAACTTGTGATCCTCCTGCCCCAGCCTCTGAAGTGACTGGGAATGCAGACATGGGCCCTGAGCCCAGCTGTGCATCAGCTCATTTAGTCCTCACCGCACCCTGTGAAGTGAATCAAACTTTACCCACTTTTCAGAAGAGAAAACAAGTGTGACCCAGATTCCACAATCTTAGCTCTTTCTGGTGCACATTTCCTCTGTGACAGCTCTATGGTTGGGTTAGCTTTCCCTAAATTTGTTGTGAAGATTGAAAATGAACAACATCCTCATTTGATAGTTGGTAACACAGAAGAACAAGGAATCATATGCATCTTCAAAATGAAATAGCCACTTGCCGTCACTATCAATTCATCCAGATGACCAAGAAACTCACCTTCCTTATATATAAAATCATATTCATGTTTAGGAAATGTCTTTGAATTTGGACTTTTGTTAACTTGACTCCTGAGGTCTTTGTTTCCTCATGGCAGTTATTTCCAAATTTATGAATTAATAATCTGTTCAATGTGGGCCTGTGCCTAAGCAATTACAGAAATGTGCTTCTTGGTCTCTGGTGAAAACCCTTACCTTCCTGTGACGTGCTCACTGTATCTTCCTGAAAAGAGAGAGAAGACATGTCTCACCCATGCCCTGATTGCCTCTGCATTAATGGAAGTGCTGAATTATTTTAAGCAACTATCTGGGACTATAAATTTTGGTTTAACTCCTATCTGTAACTCTTAACTGACAATACTATTTAGAAATTGATGGAAACTGGAGATCCAAAGATGCCACAGAGATTTAAAGAATACAGACAAACTTCACAGAAAGACCAGATTCTATGATGTCTCTTTTTTACCCTCTTAATGGGTAGCCATCTTTGATTCATCTTTGATTCTCATTAATGACAATTTGACTCCTGCTCTGTGATCCAAAGGCTTCCTATGGGACTTATGTTTATACCTGCTATAAATTCCTTTCCTTTTAATTAAGTCACTTTCAGACCTTCAGAAATGCACCTTCTCAAAATGCTCTGCGTAGCATATTGCATTAGTCCGGGATTGTACTTTCTATCTGCAGAATTCATAAAGTTTGTAACTACTTGTTTAAAATCACCAGAATGAAGTGAAGTGGTGGAGCACTTTCCTAACATGAGGGTCCCTGGGTTTCATCCCCAACACTAAAAAAACAAGACCAAAACTTGCCAGAATTCTAATGACTGGCATAAAAATATTAGTTGTCAAAGAAAAAATTAATAGAATTAATTTAATCACAACATAAACATTTCTGTTGAAAAAATGAAAGAACAGAAAAAAGAATGTGAAAAACAAAACAGATCCAAAGCCCTGTAATCCTTTCTAAAGTTTGGTAAATATTCTCCCTACATATTTTTTTGAACATGACAAAACTTTGTACATAAAAGAGGCCATAATTTTTTTTTTAACTTACATGTGTCTCTATTTTTTCATAGACATCTTCTTTGTAACAATACATGAAGATGTGTTTTATACATGTGAAAGCTGCATAACATTCCATCGTAAGTATGTATAATGATGGGAAATCTGGTTGTTTCTTTCCTCTCTCTTTTTTAATTTGATACCAGGGTTTGAACCTAGGGACACTTAACCGCTGAGACACATCCCCAGCCCTTTTTATATTTTATTTAGAGACAGAGTCTTGCTGAGTTGTTTAGGGCCTTGCTAAATTGCTGGGGGTGGCTTTCAACTTGAATCTTTTAGATAAATTTCCAGAAGTTGAATGATGGGTCAAAGGATATACTCATTAACATTTTTAATATTTAGTGTTAACTTGCCCTCTGGAAATTTTATGCTAGTTTTTGTTCTGAGGTTGCCTATTTCCTTTCTCTCTCTCTCTTTCTCATGCTAGGAATTCAACCCAGGGTTTTGTGCATGTTTAGAAAGTGATCTGTGACTGAGCTCCTTCCTACTCACTCTGTAGCATTTGATGTTAATACATTTTTGTCAAACAAATTGGTAAAAATTGATAACTCAGTTTTGTTTTCCTTGGCATTGCTTTGATCATTGTCAAAGTTGAGCATATTTTCCTTTGTTTAAGGTCTATACTTCTATGAATTGTCTTTGTATTCCTTTCCTATTGCTTTATCTTTTTCTTATTTATTCTAAAATCTCTTTAAATATTATAGTCTTTAATCCATTGCTATATATATGTTATAAGTATTTCCTCCATATTGTTGTTTGTTCACTTTGTTATTGAAATATGGTCATGTTTACATTTAATTTTTAATACATCTGGAATTTATTTTGGTGTACTATAGGAGTCTATCCTATTTCACTCCCAAGTGGTTCAATTTTCCAAGCATGATTTATTGAATAATTCATGGTGTTGGATTGACTGTAGTAATGGCCAGTTTGCTTACTCTCCTTGTATCGTGTCCTTTGGTAGTGCCCTTCCCCCCACTGTACAAGTCAATTTTCTGTTGCTAATAACACAGTATCACAGACTGGATAAGTTAGAAAGAAAAGGAATTTATCTGGGCTCAGGGTTCTGGAGTTGCAGTGTCAAGGGGCTACATCTGTTGATGACCTTCTTGCTGGCAGAGTCCCAAGACAGCCAAGAGGGGTATCACATGGAGATAGGTTTAGATATGAAGTGTCCCCCAAAAGTTCATGTGTTAGACAATAGAAGAATTTTCAGAGATGAAATGATTAGATTATGAGAATGTAACCCAATCAGTGAAATAATCCACTGATATTAATTAACTGGGTTGTAACCGTAGGCAGGTAGGGTGTGCCTGGAGGAGACAAGTCCTGGGAGCATGCTTTGGGGGTTTATATTTTGTCCCTGCTGAGAAGAGTTCTCTTTTTGCTTCCTGATTGCTATGTCCTGAGCTGCTTTCCTCCACCATGCCCTTCTGCTATGATTTACCTTGGGCCCAGAGCAATAGATGCACCATGGACTGAGACCTCTGAAACCATAAACCCCAAATAAACATTTCCTCTACCTTGTTCTTGTCATATCTTGGTCACAGCAACAAAAAAGCTGACTAAAACACACTGGTATTCAATCACAGGATTGTATTCCCTGGTAACTTTATTAATCCTAACTACCTCCCAAGGACCCTGAATACCATAGTTTAAGTTTTCACTCTTTTTTTTTTTTTTTTTTTTTATGTAGTCTTTCTCTGTTACCCAGGCTGATCTCAAACTCCTGGGTTCAAATGACCTTTCTGCCTTTGCCTTTTTAGTACTGGGACTGCAGGCATGTGGCCCTGGGCCCAACTACTTTCCTCTTAATACCTCACAATGGGGATTAATTCTCAACACAGGAAGCCTTGTAAGGTACCATTCAACCATATCCAAAATAGAGTTACCACTGACCCTGAGCTTGGGTATATGACTCATGTTGGTCAATGGAACAGTTGCTACGATGCAGTAGACATACTTTGGAGCGTGCCCATTTGCTGTGCTTACAATTTGGGTGCTAAATAAATAGGCTCAGGTTGGCTTGCTGGATAATAAGAGACAGGTGGGTTTATCTCTAGTGTATCTCCCAATCATGACACACAGCAAAGATCATTCAAAATAAATCAACTCCAGTTGATTGAGTAGCTGACTATAGACATATGAAAGCTCAGCTAAGATCAGCCAGGCATGGAGACTTCAGATTCCCCAGTTTACCCTTGCCCAATTGTCATATCACAAAATCATGAACCAAATAAATGCCTCTTATTTCAGCCCTCTGAATTAAGATAACTGGTCCATCATATTCCCTGCATTGTTTTGAATGCCATATTTATCAATATCAAATTCCAATAATACTCATTTACATGTATTTCTTTCTGGGTTCCTCATTCTGTTTTTCTGATATCTTTTTCTCTGCTAACTTCATACTTGTAAAATTAAAATTATTGTAGCTTTGCAACATGTTTTACTATTTTGTAGGTCAATCCTTACCTCGTCCCTCCTCACCACCATACTATGACTATTTTCTGCTTTTCAGAAATAACTTGTCAAATTCTCCTAAAAGCCTTTTTGGGTTTTCATTCTGAAATGCAATACATTTTGGAATATTCTGAATTTGTAGTACAGAAATTTGACAAGTTTCTTCACCTACTCTTCAGCCTTTCAGCAGTATCTGACATTTTTTTCTTATAAAGTTTTCACACAAATTCTGATGTTTATTATCTATTTTGTATGTCAGAATTCAACATTAGGATAGCCATTAGGAGGTTCATATTAACATCTTTGTTACCCCAAATTATGTAACAATTATGCAATCATAGGGCCAATCTAAGTCTTCACTGCCACCAGGAAGAGCAGACTTTCTTCGCATTGCTGATAGTTTCCTTTGCTGAGAGAGAGCTTTTTAGTTTGAATCTATCCCAGTTGTTGATTCTTGCTTTTATTTCTTGTGCTATGGGAGTCCTGTTGAGGAAGTCTGGTCCTAAGCCGACATGTTGAAGATCTGGACCTACTTTTTCTTCTATAAGATATAGGGTCTCTGGTCTGATTCCGAGGTCCTTAATCCATTTTGAGTTGAATTTTGTGCAGGGTGAGAGATATGGGTTTAGTTTCATTCTGTTGCATATGGATTTCCAATTTTCCCAGCACTATTTGTTGAAGAGGCTATCTTTTCTCCATTGCATATTTTTGACACCTTTGTCTAGTATGAGAAAATTATATTTATTTGGGTTTGTGTCCATGTCCTCTATTCTGTACCATTGATCTACCTGTCTATTTTGGTACCAATACCATGCCGTTTTTGTTACTATTGCTTTGTAGTATAGTTGAAGTTCTGGTATTGCAATACCCCCTGCTTCATTTTTCCTGCGAAGGATTGCTTTAGTTATTCTGGGTTTCTTATTCTTCCAGATGGATTTCATGATTGCTTGTTCTATTTCTGTAAGGTACGTCATTGGGATTTTAATTGGAATTGCATTGAATCTGTATAGCACTATTGGTAGTATGGCCATTTTGACAATATTAATTCTGCCTATCCAGGAACATGGGAGATCTTTCCATCTTCTAAGGTGTTCTTTAATTTCTTTCTTTAGTGTTCTGTAGTTCTCATTGTAGAGGTCTTTCATCTCTTTTGTGAGATTGATTCCCAAGTATTTTATTTTTTTCGGGGCTATTGTGAATGGGGTAGTTTTCCTAACTTCTCTTTCTGAAGATTCATCACTTATGTATAAAAATGCATTAGATTTATGAGCATTGATCTTATATCCCGCTACTTTACTAAATTCACTTATGAGTTCTAAGAGTTTTCTGGTGGAATTTCCTGGTTCCTCTAAGTATATAATCATATCATCAGCAAATAGGGATAGTTTGAGTTCTTCTTTTCCTATTCATATCCCTTTAAGTTCTTTGGTCTGTCTAATTGCTCTGGCTAGAGTTTCAAGGACAATATTGAATAGGAGTGGTGAAAGAGGGCATCCCTGCCTTGTTCCAGATTTTAGGGGGAATGCTTTCAGTTTTTCACCATTTAGAATGATATTAGCCATGGGCTTAGCGTAGATGGCCTTTACAATGTTAAGGAACGTTCCCACTATCCCTATTTTTTCTAGTGTTTTGAGCATGAAGGGGTGCTGTATTTTATCAAATGCTTTTTCTGCATCTATTGAAATAATCATGTGATTCTTGACTTTAAGTCTGTTGATATGGTGAATTACATTTATTCATTTCCTGATGTTGAACCAACCTTGCATCCCTGGGATGAAACCCACTTGATCATGGTGCACTATCTTTTTAATATGTTTTTGTATGCGATTTGCTAAAATTTTGTTCAGAATTTTCGTGTCGATGTTCATTAAGGATATTGGTCTGAAATTTTCTTTCCTCGATGTGTCTCTGTCTAGTTTAGGTATCAGGGTGATATTGGCTTCATAGAATGAGTTTGGGAGAGTTTCCTCCTCTTCTATTTCATGGAATACTTTGAAAAGTATTAGAATGAGCTCTTCTTTAAAGGTTTTGTAGAAGTCGGCTGAGAAACCATCAGGTCCTGGACTTTTCTTCGTTGGTAGGCTTTTGATGACTTCTATTTCATTACTTGAAATTGGTCTATTTAAATTGTGTATGTCTTCCTCGTTTAGTTTAGGCAATTCATATGTCTCTAGAAACCTGTTGATGTTTTCGAAATTTTCTATTTTGTTGGAGTATAGATTTTCAAAATAGCTTCTAATTATGTTTTGTATTTCAATCGTGTCTGTTGTGATATTTCCTTGTTCATTCCGAATTTTGGTGATTGGGTTTTCTCTCGTCTTCTCTTTGTTAGTGTGGCTAAAGGTTTATCAATTTTGTTTATTTTTTCAAAGAACCAACTATTTATTTTGTCAATTTTTTGTATTGTTTCTTTTGTTTCAGTTTTGTTGATTTCAGCTCTGAGTTTAACTGTCTTCTACTACTTTTGGTGTTGGTCTGTTCTTCTTTTTCTAGGGCTTTGAGCTGTAGTGTTAGGTCGTTTATTTGTTGAGTTTTACTTCTCTTATTGAATGCGCTCCTTGAAATAAATTTTCCTCTATGTACTGCTTTCATAGTGTCCCAGAGATTTTGATATGATATGATTTGTTCTCATTTACCTCTAAGAATTTTTTAATTTCCTTCCTAATATCTTCTGTTATCCATTCATCATATAATAGCATGTTGTTTAATCTCCAGGTGTTGGAATAATTTCTGTTTTTTACGCTTTCATTTATTTCTAATTTCAATCCATTATGATCTGATAAAATTCACGGAAGTGTCTCTATCTTCTTGTATTTGCTAACATTAGCTTTGTGGCATAATATATGGTCTATTTTAGAGAAGGATCCATGCGCTGCTGAGAGGAAAGTGTATTCACTCTTCGTTGGATGGTATATTCTATAAATGTCTGTTAAGTCTAAATTATTGATTGTGTTATTGAGTTCTATGGTTTCTTTGTTCAATTTTTATTTGGAAGATCTGTCCAATGGTGAGAGAGGCATGTTAAAATCACCTAGTATTATTGTATTATGGTCTATTTGGTGTCTGAGATTGAGAAGGATTTGTTTGACATACATGGGTGAGCTACTGTTTGGGGCATAGATATTTATGATTGTTATGTCTTGCTGATTTATGGTTCCCTTAAGCAGTATGAAATGTCCTTCTTTATCCCTTCTGACTAACTTTGGCTTGAAGTCCACATTATCTGAAATGAGGATGGATACTCCAGCTTTTTTGCTGGGTCCATGTGCATGGTATGTTTTTTCCTATCCTTTCACCTTTAGTCTATGGGTATCTCTTTCTATGAGATGAGTCTCTTGCAGGCAACATATTGTTGGATCTTTCTTTTTTATCCATTCTGCCAGTCTATGTCTTTTGATTGATGCATTCAGGCCATTAATATTCAGGGTTATTATTGAGATATGATTTGTATTCCTGGTCATTTGGTTCATTTTGTTCATTTATTTGTTTATTTTTGACACGACTTGGTTCCTCTTTATTTGAGAGTTCCTTTAGGATAGCTCCTCCCTTTGCTGATTTGCTTCTTTGTTTTTCATCTCTTCCTCATGGAATATTTTGCTGAGAATGTTCTGTAATGCTGGCTTTCTTTTTGTATATTCTTTTAGCTTATGTTTATCATGGAAGGATTTTATTTCATCGTCAAATCTGAAGGTAAGTTTTGCTGGGTATAAGATTCTTGGTTGGCATCCATTTTCTTTTAGGGCTTGAAAAATGTTATTCCAGGCCCTTCTAGCTTTTAAGGTCTGGATTGAAAAATCTGCTGATATCCGTATTGGTTTCCCCCTGAATGTAATTTGGTTGTTTTCTCTCACAGCCTTTAAAATTCTGTCTTTATTTTGTATGTTAGGTATTTTCATTATAATGTGCCTTGGTGTGGGTCTGTTTTAATTTTGTGTATTTGGAGTCCTATAAGCCTCTTGAACTTGATTTTCCATTTCATTCTTCAGATTTGGGAAATTTTCTGAAATTATTTCATTGAATAGATTATTCATTCCTTTGGTTTGTTTCTGTAAGCCTTCCTCAATCCCAATAATTCTCAAATTTGGCCTTTTCATGATATCCCATAGTTCTTGGAGATTCTGTTCATGATTTCTTACCATCTTCTCTGTTTGTTCGACTTTGTTTTCAAGGTTAAATATTTTGTCTTCAATATCTGAGGTTCTGTCTTCCAGGTGTTCTATCCTATTGGTTGTGCTTTCTATGGAGTTCTTAATTTGGTTTATTGTTTCCTTCATTTCAAGGATTTCTGTTTGGTTTTTTTTCAATATCTCTAACTCTTTATTGAAATGGTCTTTTGCTTCCTGTATTTGCTCTTTTAACTGTCAATTGGTGCGTTCATTCAATGCCTGCATTTGCTCTTTCATTTCATTGTTTGCTTCCCTTATCATGTTAATTATGTACATTCTGAACTCCCTTTCTGACATTTCTTCTGCCATGCTATCATTGGATTTTATTGATGTAACATCCAGATTTGTTTGAGGCATTTTCTTCCCTTGTTTTCTCATGTTGTTCAGGAATCAGTGGACTGCTGAGATGTTGCAGATTTCCTCTATTGACTTATAATGTCCCTGAAGATTACTAGTGTATCCCCTCTTATCCTTCAGTAGCCTGAAGTCTTGGAGGAAGTTGATAATGCAGTGCTCCAGAAGGAAGCTGCCTCTCTAGGGGTGGTGGTCTTCAGGTGGGGTATATTCCCTGCTAGTGGGCAGAGGTGCCTCTACTTGTTGACCAATGGTCATCCAAAGAGGAACTAGGCTGCGGGCTGAGGCAAGGCCTGTTTGGGCCTGTGTCTCTGGTTTTACCGTCCTTGTGGCAAAACCTCACCCAGCCGGGAAGACTTACCCGGTGGGGAGGTCTCGCTGGTCATTTCCCCTCCTAGAGGTTCCCCTCAATCCACAACTACTGCCTGGGCAGGGCAGCCTTTCCAGGCAACGTTCCCAGGGGACCGGACCTACCTCCTGGGCCTGGGAGCTCTGCCCTTCGCAGACGAGTCTCCTTAGGTTTCCCCTCCTCAGAGAAGCTGCCTGCAGTCTTGGAACCTTCGCTCTGCCCCTCAGCTTGTCTCTGTGTAGCTCTTTCACCAAAAGGCTCCTAGATCCCTGGACTGTGCTTTGCACCTAATCGCCTGGCTATGCGACCCCTCCTCTGTGCAGCCACCTGGAGCCTCGTACATATGCTCCGAGCCCCAGTTACCTGCCGCCCGCCTCTTCCTCCAGGCAGCTACCCGGTGTTCTGTGTGGGCGCTTGGAGACCAAGCAACTCACTGCGCACCTCCACCTCCTCAGGATGGCCCCCCACCCCCCGTTGTTGAGGAGGTTGCTGAGTCCAAACAGCTCGCCGCCCAGCTCTTCCTCTGGCAGCCGCCAGAGCCCCGGCAGGTTGCTCCGAAACCAAGCGTTGTGCTGCGCGGCCTCCTCTGCAAAGTTCCCCGCTGTCCGTGTTCACTGCTCCAGCGGGGAGAAGGGTATGTTGCTGCCTGGGCAGGGCAGCCTTCCCAGGCAACGTTCCCAGGGGCCCGGACCTACCTCCTGGGCCTGGGAGCCTCACCGTTCGCAGACGAGTCTCCTTAGGCTGCCTCTTCTCAGAGAATCTGCCCACAGTTCTGGAACCTTCGCTCCACCCCTCAGCTTGTCTCTGCAGCTCTTCCACCGAAAAGCCGCCTAGGACCTGGGACCCTGTTCTGCACCTAATCGCCTGCCTATGCGGCCCCTCCTCTGGGCAGCCGCTGAAGCCTGGCGGGTTACTCTGAAACCAAGCGCTGTGCTGTGCGGCCTCCTCTGCAAAGTTCCCAGTAGTCTGTGTTTACCGCTCCAGCGGTGGGAGGGGTGTCTCGCTGGGCAACTCTACTTCACAAAGTTCGCTGTGTTCCGGGGCTACTGCCCCATCCAGGACGTCTCCCCAATGGGAGAGACTCACCCGGCGGCTTTGAGTTGGTCCCAAGTCCCTCACTATCTCCTCTTTTGAATCCTGAGTCCTGGAGCAACATGAAATGCAGCCGCCCTCCAGTCTACCATCTTGAAAACCATTTTATTATTCTTTATGGCTGAGTAATATTCCATTGTATATATATACCACAGTTTCTTTATCCATTCATCAATTGAGGGACATCTAAGTTGGTTCCACAATTTGGCTATTGTGAATTGAGCAGCTATGAACACTGATGTGGCTGCATCACTGTACTATGCTGATTTTAAGTCCTTTGGGTATAGACCAAGGAGTGGGACAGCTGGGTCAAATGACGGTTCCATTCCAAGTTTTCTAAGGAATCTCCATACTGCTTTCCAGAGTGGCTGCACTAATTTGCAACCCCACCAGCAATGTATGAGTGTACCTTTCCTCCACATCCTTGCCAACACTTATTGTTGCTTGTATTCTTGATAATCGCCATTCTAATTGGGGCAAGATGAAATCTTAGGGTAGTTTTGATTTGCATTTCTCTTATTACTAGAGATGTTGAACATTTTTTTATATATCTGTTGATTGCTTGTAGATATTCTTCTGTGAAGTGTCTGTTCATTTCCTTAGCCCATTTGTTGATTGGGTTATTTGTACTCTTGATGTCGAGTTTTTTGAGTTGTTTATGTATTCTGGAAATTAGTGCTCTATCTGAAGTATGAGTGGCAAAATTTTTCCCCCCCTCTGTAGGATCTCTCTTCACAATACTGATAGTTTCCTTTGCTGAGAGAAAGAGTTTTAGTTTGAATCTATCCCAGTTATTGATTCTTGCTTTTATTTCTTGTGCTATGGGAGTCCTGTTAAGGAAGTCTGATCCTAAGCCAACAAGTTGAAGATTTGGACCTACTTTTTCTTCTGTAAGATGCAGGATCTCTGGTCTGATTCCAAGGTCCTTGATCCATTTTGAGTTGAATTTTGTGCAGGGTGAGAGATATGGGTTTAGTTTCATTCTGTTGCATATGGATTTCCAGTTTTCCCAGCACCATTTGTTGAAGAGGCTATCTTTTCTCCATTGCATGTTTTTGGTGCCTTTGTCTGGTATGAGAAAACTGTATTTATAGGGTTTGTGTCTGATTAATCCTCAGAAAGAGAAGTTAGGGAAACTACCCCATTCACAATAGCCTAAAAAAAAATACTTGGGAATCAATCTAACAAAAGAAGTAAAAGACCTCTGCAATGAGAACTACAGAACACTAAAGAAAGAAATTAAAGAAAACCTTAGAAGATGGGAAGATCTCCCATCTTCTTGGATAGGCAGAATTAATATTGTCAAAATTATCAAACTACCAAAAATGCTATACAGGTTCAATGCAATTCCAATTAAAATCCCAATGATGTTGCTCACAGAAATAGTGCAAGCAATCATGAAATTCACCTGGAAGAATAAAAACCCAGAATAGATAAAGCAATCCTTGGCAGAAAGAGTGAAGCAGGGGGTATCGCAATACCAGATCTTCAACTCTACTGCAAAGCAATAGTAATAAAAACGGCATGGTATTGGTACCAAAATAGAAAGGTGGATCAATGGTACAGAATAGAGGGCACAGAGAACCCAGAATTTAAGCCCAGAATTTGTATTCCCTTTTGTCTGGAGATATTTTCTGATCAAGAAGAGATTACCTTCTCATATTTCTATTTCATTATTTGTGTCTTTTTTCCGAATGCTCATTCAAACTTTGAGAGAGACATGTTAAAATCTCTAACTACAATGTTGGGTATGTCACAATCTTCATTCCGCCAGTTTTTCAATTAAATACAGTATCATTTGGTGCAAAAAAAGTTTATTGATCTTTTGCTACTTTGGTGTAAATATAACTCTTATCAATAACAATCACTTTATTTTTAAGTTTTTTAAGACTTTAATTTTTTCATACATGTATGTAGGGTAATAATGTCTGTCTCATTCTATTGTCCTTCCCGTCCCCACTGCCCCAGCCCTCCACTCATGCCCCTCCGCATAATCCAAATTTCCTTCATTCTTCACTATCCACCCCTCACTATAGATCAGCATCAGTTTATCAGAGAAAACATTTAGCCTTTGGTTTTTTTGAGTTTGGCTTGCTTCACTTAGCATGATATTCTCTAGTTCCACCCATTTACCTGCAAATGCCATAATTTCATTTTCTTTAAGACTGAGTAATATTCCATTGTGTATATGTACCACATTTTCTTTATCTATTCATCTGTTGAAGGGCATCTAGGTTGGTTGCACAGTGTAGCTATTGTGAATTGAGCTGCTATAAACATTGATGTGACTGCATCACTATAGTATGCTGATCTTAAGTTCTTTGGATATAAACCAAGGAGTGGGATAGCTGGGTTAAATGGTGATTCCATTACAAGTTTTCTTAGGAATCCCCATTCTGCTTTGCATATTGGTTGCACCAATCTGCAGTCCCACCAGCAATGAATGAGTGTACCTTTTTCCTCACATCCTTGCCAACACTTATTATTGCTTGTATTCTTGATAATTGCCACTCTGACAGGAGTGAGATGAAATCTTAGTTTTGCATTTCTCTAATTGCAAGAGATGGTGACTTTTTTCATGTTTGTTGATCAGTTATATTTCTTCTTCTGTGAAGTGTCTGTTCAGTTCCTTAGCCCCATTTATTGAATGGGGTTTTTTGGGGGTTTTTTTGGTGTTAAATTTTTTGAGTTCTTTATATATCCTAGAGTTTAATGCTCTATAATAGCTATCACTTTAAAACCACTGGTTTTTTTCCTTGAAGTGCACTTTGATATTAATATAATAACTTCTGCTTCCTTTCTCTTTGCATCCGTTTATGTTTTTATTTATTACCCTGTATTAATATCTAACTCATTTAGGTACCTCTTATAAATCTAACTGGGTTTTATTAAATCTTTTAATACTGATTCAGCTGATGTGATTGGTCTTATTCCATTTTGTTTTATACTTTTGGTTTTTTGTTTATGATGCTCTCTGTCCCCCAACCCCCACCCCGCTTTTGTTGAGGTATTATACTTTCTTTTTTTGCTTGCTTGCTTGCTTTTAATTAGCAGACTTTTTAGAGAAATTTAAGATTTACAGAAATTATGAGCAAAGTACGGAGAACTCTTATATATCTACTTTCCTCCACTTTCCTTGTCTATATGAAGTTTAACAAATTTTAACATCTGTTGTTAGTATATTATGTTTTCTAAAATTGATGAGTGAATATTGTTACATTATTATTAACTAAAGTCTATAATTTACATTAAGGTTCACATATGTTGTACAGTTCTATAGGTTTTTTGATTTGGGGATTTTTTTTTTTTTTTTTTTTGAGAAGTGGGTATCAGCTACTGAGTCACATCTCCAGCCCTATTTTGTATTTTATTTAGAGACAGGGTCTCACTAGGCTGCTTAGTGCCTTGCTTTTGCTCAGGCTGGCTTTGAACTTGCAATCCTCCTGCCTCAGCCTCCCCAGCTGCTGAGGTTACAGGAATGCACCTCCGTGCCTGGTCAGTTCTATAGGTTTTGAAAAACATATAATGTTACATATTCTTTGCTACACTGTCTTGTACCATAGTTTTACTGCCTTTAAAAATCCCTCATAAAAATAAATAAAGTCAGATCCACCAAAAAAAAAAAAAAAAAAAAAAAAAATCCCTCCTTTGCCACGTACTCATCTATCCATCCTCCACACTCAGACAGACACTGGCAACCACTGAATTTTTTTTTTCTTTCTCTATAGTTTTTCCTTTCTACAATGTCGTACAGTTTGTATCCTATATTATGCTTTCTTTATTTTTTTCTCCTCTAAATGTTTGGAAATTACGCATTCTAAATCTATTCCACTAGTGGATAGATATACACTTAAATAATAATTTTAGAACACATTTTTTGAGTGAAGTAAAAATTTAAGCTACATCTGAAACCTCCCCTAGTGCTATAAAGAGAAGAGTTTTAATTTTAATTACTTATGTCTAACTTTTTCTGTCTCAGTGTCCGGGTTTAGTTGAAGTGATCTGAATTTCTACTTCCAGTTTGAAAATAAATTGTTGAAACATGGTCTCTTCTGCCTCAGAATCCTTCCGCCACGATTGTTTTGGGTGTCACGAGGACATCATCACTCCTACTGAACAGGGAGTTTTACTGCTTTCACAGCTCCCTGGTTTTCTTCTAGTCCACATCTTTCTACTTCTTGAGGTCTTTATTCCCATGCATTTGTTACTTCACCAGACACCTCCTTGAGCAATTTTGCTAATAAAGCATGTGTAGGTGAGAGACTTTCTGAGTCCTCCAGAGCTGAAATGGCTTTTCCTTGTCCTCACAGAAGCGTGGGCCTTTAACCTCAGAACGCTGCAAGTTGCCCCCAGTTCTTCATCATTTAAAGAGCAAATGCCACCTTCAGGGTCAGCCCCAGTATCTTTTCCATGAGCTAGCCTGTCTATTGGGAAGCTTATAAGATTTTCTATTTATTATTTGAATTAACATTTTCTATCAGAATATGACAAGGTATGTGTTGTCATGTCAAACTCATTCCTGCCTCTGAGTCTCTACAGAAGCTCTTCTTTTCTCCACTCCTTTTTGTAAGCTGTCCCCTCCCCATCTCTAGACCTCAATTCCAATCCATCAGATTCTTCTCTGGTCATCATATCTTAAAATATCCCCAAGCATTGTCATTCTTTGTCACATTTATTATCCTGTTTTAGTTTTTGCTCAGCATTTATCACGGTCTGATATTATCATATTTAGTTATATGTGCTGATTGTCTTTCCTCTCCCGCCAGAATATAAACACCAGGAGGGCAGAGATCTTTCCTGTCTTTCTGTGACATCTTTGGCTCCTATAATAATACCTAGTATAGAGGAGGGGCTGAATGAATGAAGGAGAAAAAATATGAAATATCAGAAGCTGCTTCTAAAAGATTTTCCATGTGATCAATCCTCTTTCTCTAGTTGGTATTCTAACTTCCTGACACTGCCATTGGCCTACCTCGAGGCTTTTGGTAAGAAGTAAACGCGCGCGCACACACACACACACACACGCAGGAGGGGAATGCATACTCACAGAATGAAGTAAAAGGAACTCTACCTCAGAGAAGAACTGAATTTTATTCAGTTGATTTAATAAAGTTCACAAAAATCCCTGGAGTATTTGTTAGAACTCCCTTTCTCTGTTTTCACATTATTTAAATTATCTGAAACATTATCTCGTTCTTATTTCTGTTTACTGCTTAGTCACATAGCCAGAAAATATTGAAAGTGGCTTTTGTTGTGTCTTGCAAATATGATTCTACAGATAATGAGATTACAATTGTAAATGGATCTGTTTTTGTTAGCGGTTTAGTGCAATATGATTTGGTTGGCCAGCATAACCAGGTTTTGGCAATAGAAGTTACCCTCAGAAATTCAATACTAATTGTAAGACCATTTTCTTCAGCTATCATACCTGGAACATATGGGCAAGATTAGAAATCTGAATTTTACACACTGGGTGTTTATAAACAAGCATTATCTTGTTTATAAAATGTTGTGACTAAACTTTTGCAATTAGAAAATTTTATTCTGTTGGGACATAGTAGGTATACTATAAATTTATCAAATGCATGGATTAATATAAATAACTACTAAGAGGAGTTCAAACAAATGACTGACTATGCTTTGCATTTTTGTTATTAAATCTTTATTTCTGGGATGAATAGGAATCTCACTGAAGAAACAGAACAAGAAGGGAAAGGATGGGAAGAGCAGAAAATATTTGTGGCTGGATAAAGATAAGCAATGACGTTATGCTGAGCATCTGTAATAGTCTCATTGTTTACGATTTTTCCACTCTATAAAAAATAATTTGTAGTAGAGATTGCTGAGCAGGAAGTGTAATAGTTGCATCAAAGTCAAAAGTCATTGGTTGCTGTTCACCAATATTATCAGTTCTGTGTCATTCAGGCTCATGATGGGAATCAAGTTCCTGGTACCCTTGTGGTTGTATGGTGCTATGTGACTACTTGGGGCTAATTGAAAGCAGAAATGACAAATGTCATGATTTGGATAAACCAGAGAATCTCATTAGTGATGTGAGACCTCTCAGAGTTCCCTTTTCTCTCGATATTTGACTGTCAGTTTTCTCAATGGTGTCTCCTCCATAGGCCTGGGTCCTGGAGTCAGGTGGATATAGAGTTCCCAGTCAACACCATGGATCATGTGTTCATTATACATTGTGAATTAGAAGTAAATCTTTCTTTTTTGAAGACACTGGGATATGGGATAGATTGTTACTGCAGCATAACTTAGCCCCTCCTGTCTGATACATAGACTTTAAATAGACTATGTTAAGGAAAACTTTATTTTAATTCCTTGCTTTGCATGTCATTTCCAGATCCTATTCTCTGGCATCCAACTCTCTCTCCTGCATCTTATAACTCCCCACCAATATTTGAATTTCACTTCAGCATTCTATATTAAATCTTATTGCCTTGCCCAGTCAATAGACACAAATAAATCATATATGATTTTTATAACTTTAAGTTTATTCTAGAAGGATAATAAAAGGGTGAAAAGTTCTTGTGGAAAAGGATCAGAGAAAATGGAGCCAGGTATGGTGGTATATATCTGTAATCCCAGTGGCTCAGGAGGCTGAGGCAGGAGGATCGCAAGTTCAAACCCAGACTCAGCAAAAGTGAGGTGCTGAGCAATTCAGTGAGACCCTGTCTCTAAATAAAATACAATATAGGGCTGGGAATGTGGCTCAGTGGTTGAGTGCCCTGAATTCAATTCTAGTAATGCCCCCCCCAAAAAAAAGTATCAGAGAAAATGGAAAAGAAGAACAATATTGTGTAAGAGTTAAGGCATATTTTTTTTATGTCCCTTTATTTGCTCCTTTTATTTCTTTATTTCTTCATTCAGAAACAAAATAATGAACATTTGTTACAAGCCAATTTTAACTGCCAGGATATAATAGCAACCCCAGAGTCATGGAAATTATATTCTAGCTGAAAAGACAAAATTACTCCAATAATTATATTAATAAATATAAAATTACAGTGGTGATAAATGCTAAGAGGATACACACATTATGTCTAGCATCCATTTATAGAAGAATGCTGGCATACATGTTGTTATGTATGATAGTATGTAGCAATTCTTTGTATCTATTCTTACAGTTTTTCTGAAGGTATGAAGTTACATCAAAAAAATAAATTAAAAATACATCAAAATTACATTTTATTTATTTATTTTGAAAATCCATTTTAAATTGTGCAAAAGGCAAAAATACCCTCCCCCTTTTTCTATTTTGAAAGAGTGATATATTATATAACAGTATATTACAGTAAAAAATGAAAATTTCTCATAACTCTTCAGTCACCATTAACATTTTGGCAAATTTCCCATCTTGCATTTCTGTTTTTAACTTAGCAGTTGTGGGTAGCAAATTAACTTGAAACTTGGCTGCTTAAAACAATAAACATAGCCAGGTACAATGGCATACTCCTATAATCCCAGCTACTTGGAAGGCTGGGGCAGGAGGATCCCAAGTACAAGACCAGCCTTGGCAACTTACCAAGACCCTGATTTAAAATAAAAAAATAAAAAAGGCTGGGGATGTACAGCATCCCTGGATTTAATTCCCACTACTGCAAAAACAAACAAACAAACAAAATACTTATGCAGGGTCAAGAGTCTAGGAGTGGCTTACCTGGTTCTGGATCTGTTTTTCAGGAGGTTGTAGTCCCATTGTGAACTGTGGTTGAGGTCATATAACGGGACTGGAGAATTGGCTTCCAATTTTGTTCATGTAGCTGTTAGCAAAGAGATTTCAGTTCCTCTTCAGGCTTACCTCTCCATAGAGCTGATAATATGACACGGAAGCTGAACTTCCATGAGGAGAGAGAGAGAGAGAGAAGACACACACACACACACACACACACACGGATGGGATGGGGAGTGGGTTGGAGTGGGGAGAGGGAGAGAATGAACCAAGACAGAAGCTACAGTCTTTTAGAATTTGATTTCAAAAGTGGTCATCACTGTGTCCACTATACATTCTATTACTCTTACTACTGGTCATTGTGGGAGATAACACAAGGGTGTGAATACCAGGAAGCATTGGGAACTCCCTGGGAGGTTGGCTATCACATAACATTCTATCGTGTATTTTACCCCACTGTAAGATATGTCCGATAATCTTATTTTAATGATTGCATTATATTGTTGTAAGCTTTGAAATCCATCACATACAAGGGTATTATAAAATTATGAGGTTAGAGAGATGTTGTACCAGAGTATTTTGTGTCTCCATGGTCTTCAGGCAATCACAGACTGTGAAAGTCCTCTTATTTAACCTCCTTTCCCATGATATCTGATGTGCAGTCGGTACCTACACCTGTTTGTTGAATTAAGAATATATTGAAATTCTGGTGTCAGGAAAAAAACACTTAAGCTAATGAGATATGACTGGCAGTTTAAATCTTAAAAGCAATTATGCCGATGCTTGGCATCAAAATTTCCTTTTTATAATCTTGTGATGACCTCATAGAATCCCTTCATTTTTCTTAAGAGCCCTCTGTCAACATCAGCTAGGCTAAAATAGATAGCATGTTAAAAAAATATGTATATTTCTCCATCCTGAAAGTCCCCAAAGAATGATCACCACCAAAACAATTGAAAATTTTCTGCAACTAGATCATTATTCTAACTTGCCTGGAAGCTGTAATAGGGTTAGTTGTGCCTTCCCTGTGCTAAAAACCATTGCAGTTATTGGTTTCTCCAAGACTTCCAGAAAGATGTACATTGTACCATATGTGTAATCATAGTCTTTTCAAACTACTGCACAGGGGACAGGATGAGGCAGCGGGGAAATAAGCAAATTGCTACCGTTCCCCCAGAAAGCTAGTGTTATATTAGCAGTTCTATTTTGGAGGAGGAAAATAATCCAGTTTCAAGGTTGGCATAAGTATTATACTCATCATTCACTCCCTTCCTTACATAAGTGGCAGAAAATTCTGTAATTTCATGCCAAGCCCTCCAAAAAAGACATGCCATAGTTTTTTGATTTATCTGGTTTCTTCCTATTGTAAAGTGATAATTTTTACTTCTGAAAAGAATAGAGGCAGCTTCCAATGTCTAAACATTGAGTTCAGACATTTAAAAATAAAAACAGAACAAATCCTAATGAAAGGACTAGAATTCCCTACAGGAGTTCTATAATGAGAGAAGTCACTGGGCGCTCAGACCGTCTGAGTAGCGTCCGTTTAATGAGGCTCTGGTGAAACTGTGGGGATCGAGTCACTCAAAATGTATGTGAGAAGTCCCTGTCAGCAGCATCTCATTTTTGGCTAACTCTGCCTCTCCCTTAAAATATAACCTCATGTAGTCCTATACCATTGAAAACAGTCCTTTACTGTTGTTGGAAGATTGGAACATGAACTCCTGAATAGGTCTTTATATTCTTTTTGCATTGTTTGCTTGAACATTCTGCAACCACTTTTTTCTTTTCTTTTTCTTTTCTTTCTTTCTTCTTTTTTTTTTTTCCATTCTGGGGATTGAACCCAGGGCCTTGTGCTTGACAGGCAAGCACTCTGCGAACTGAGCTATATTCCCTGGCCTTCCTGCCCCCCACTTTTTAAAAACCATGTTAGAGTAAATTGGAGATGTGCATTTTTACTGTGAAATACTTCCAAGTGGATTTCCTTCCGACAAGAAAAGGACATTCTCTCGCATAATCATGGTACAATTACCAGTCAGGGAGATTAACAATGACACTACACTTTTCTAATCTATAGCTCCTATTCAAATTTGTCAATTGTCTGACTCATGTCCTTTACAGTAGAAGAAAAAAACATTTCTGATGCAGCATCCAGTCCAGGACGGCATGTTGTAGTTAGTTTTCAGTTCTTTTTAGTCTCCTTGAATGTGGACTCTTCTTCTATCGGTCTTTCCTTCTCATGACCTTGACAATTTTGAAGAATACTTTGTAGATTGTATTTCAGTTTGGGTTTGTCTGATAGGGTTTAGGTTGTGATTCTAATTTTGGTAAGCATATCGTAGAAGTGATGCTACATCCTCCTTCATGCAGTGTATCAGAAGGAACTAGATGCAGGTTTGTTCCAACACTGGCGATGTTAGCTTTGAGTAGCCTTTTGAAATCCTAACTTCTACTTTGTGGTGTGAGGCAACATCATACTTTTTGAGACCCACAAATTGAAGGTGGCCTTGCATTGGTTATTCTTTGTCTGCCTCCCACCCTAGATCTAGATTTATTTTCTCCCCTCCTTTTTCTTTTTCCACATGCTGAGAGGCAGATCCCTGGGAATTGAATCACCTGGGCTTCTGAATAGATTCAGCAAATAGGATATACCAGCAGGAGACGAAGTATAGGAGGAGAGAGAGTTCAGACAAGATGTTCCCCCAAGACTCTCACTACTTTGCTCTAGCCCCGGGTCCTTGGTGGTGTCTGTGTCTTTTTATGGCCACACTTCTGCTTTCTTTCAGTGTGACTTGTCTTCTCAGCCCCAGGGTTGTGGTGGCTACCTGCTGTTGCTAGTGTCTAGGTATCTCAATGTGCTTTATTGGTTCCCTTAGCTCTGCCAACACACCCCAAAGCAGTCTTTTATAAAAGATTCTTAGATGTCTCTCTGCTCCCTGGTGCCATGTCCTGAGCTGCTTCCCCACTCCACACCCTTCTGCCCTGATATTCTGCCTTACTTCAGGCCCAGAGTAATGGGGTCAGTCATCTGTGGATTGATATCTTTGACTCCCAGTGGAATGCTGGTGTTGGGGTCTTTAGGCATGGAGGGAACCAGAAAGGGACAAACACATGGCTCACAGTTACGGTAATTCTTCTGGAGGAGTTCTATAAGCTCCCAGGGAAGTGTCACCCACCATGAGTGGGACCTGGTATCCCATTCTTTGGGTGCCAGTGGACTGTTCCTGTGGCTTGTGGTGGGCTAGGGCAGGGGACATGTTGCAGGAGGAGTCAGATATAGTTTTTATTGTTGCCCATATAGTCCAAAACCGTAAGGACTCCAATGTGTATTCTCAGCTGGAATGGCAGATCTGGACCATCCTTCAGAGACCTCAGATTAAATTTGAGTCTCTAAGACATTAAGGAATTCTTTAAAATATCAGGGTGGAGAAGAAATGTCAGAATGCTGTTTATAGTGGACTGAATGTGTATCCTTTACCTGGTCATCCTGCTGCACCTCCTGAACACCTTGAAGGGTCTTTGGATACATGAAGAAAGCACAGGTTTTACCCAAGGTAAAGAAAAACAAGGGTCCACAAAATGACTTGTCAAACAACATTCATAGAAGCTTTATTCATATGAGCTCCAAGCTGGAAATAGCCCAGCTGTCTATCAGTTGGAAGAATAAATAACAAATTGTATTCTTTACACAATGAACTACTATTCAAAAATAAATAGAAACAAACTATTGATAGACACAATGTCCATGAATCCCTAAACATTATATTGGATAGAAGAAACCTTACTTAAAAGGTAAATGCATTCTACTGTCATGTACAACTAATTAGAACAAATAAAATAAAATAAATTTTAAAAAGCATATGCTGTATTATTCCATCGATATGTGGTTCTAGAATAGACTAAAATAATCATGGTAGGAACAGAACAATTATTGTCTCTGGGAGTTTGAGAGAAGAGATTTGTTGGAAGAGAAATGAGGGAATTTCCTGTGGGTTGTGAACATGTTCAATGTCTTGGTAATGGTTTAGTTTGTATGTATGTACATATTTGCTAGACCTCATGGAATGGCATACTTATGTTTGTGCATTTTGTTTTATGTAAATTTTACCTCAAAAGAGACAAAAATGAACCAAAAATGTAAAACTCTAGTTAATGTTGCATCTTAAAGTATTTGGGGGATGGTATATTTAATATCACAACCTATTTTGAAATGCATACAAAAATAAGATGAGTTAGGTACAAAGAGAGGTGGATGGATGGTTAGAAACATACTAAAGTAAGGATTATAAATGTTAATGGTAGAATTTAGGCTGTGTGTTTATGAATGTTCACTAAGATATTATTTTCACCTTTTATATATGTTTGGAAATTTTATACTAAGCTTTAGGGGGAAAGATATAATAAATAAATGAATTAAAAACAAAAAGAATATCTAGTAACACAGAAAAATTATAGGAACAATTAAACTGGGGAAAAAAGATTTTTAGATGACTTGAGTTACATTCTACTTCCTGATCTGATTCTAACCGGTCTATCTGTTGCCATTTGTGGTATTTTGTGGGAACATACAGGGAGAAAGACAACCTTTAGAAATAAGGACAGAAAGACCAGCCCTATGACTTATTTCATTAAGAACAAAAGTCAGTGGTCGAAGGTTTACTGTGTATAAGGTGCCAACCAGAGTCCTGAAGAACTGCAAGACATATTTCTTGTACCTCAAAGTACTTAGAATGGAGTTGAGCAGACAGATGGTGTAGGATAGAGGAGCTTAGGAAGGAGAGAAAGTTTTAAGTGGAGCAATTGGCAATATCTCTTTGCCTGCTGCAGAGAAAACCAAGGGAATTAAACTGTATTGGCTTCTTCTCTGCTGTTCAGTTATGTTACCCAAAGCTTTGCATTGTTTTCTCTTATTTCTATCTCCCCTCCCTTATCTCACGCAAACAGCATTTTGTAGGTAAGGACACAAAGGCACAGCTCTGAGTAAGAAATCATAGATACAAGTTTTAAACATGCTGACATTCAAACCCAGTTTTATCTAAAATCTAAAGCTCATGCTATTAATTATAGGAGCAATAGGAGTGGGAAAGAGTTCAGTGTAGGAGAGATGATGGAGAAATGTCAGGGAAGCAGAAATGTTTGGAGTTATTAATTTCTGAAAAAATATAAAAAGTGCACAGGAAGAATCAGAGTGTAGTGGAGGCCATGGGGATTGAACAGGCCAGATTCCTGTTAGAAATCAGGGTAGGTGCTGTTGCCTACGGTGAGAAGTCAAGATCGGCTGAGATGGTACTGATGAAAGATCATGCAGAATGAACGATGACCACTCACCAGAGTGGGATTGTACAGGTACCTTTTTAATGGTTGGTGAAAATATCCTGAATAGGATGAGTTAATCCTGAGTAGGATGAGTTGCCATTTTTTCAACCATCTAGTTAAAAAATAATAATACTTAGACAAGAAATAGTTACATGTTTTATCATCACATATCCTGAAGTAGTAATAATTAGATTGAAACTTAGTCCAAAGGATCATGGGCTAAAATTACATATTTCAATATATAAATCACAAGTATTTAGATTTATACACCATCTTTTCTCCAAAAAGTTAAAGATGGACAAAGACAGGTAAGATGACAAAGGCCAATCTCAGAGTTAAACATAATCACCCCGATACAGATATAGCATGTCACAATTCAAGGTGCTTAGAATAATTTTATCCCATCCCTTCTTCTCAATGATTTTGTAAGAACTATAAATATCACCAACATTTTACAGTTGCCTGTCAGGTTCTGAGTTTACAGCTTCTTCCTTCTGCAGGGCCTGATGACTTCCTCCAGGTTCTTCAAGTCACTTTCTTCACTTTCTAACACCTTCTTCTGTGTCACGGCTCCTTACTTTCATCTGACTCTTTCCTTGCTAGCATTGAAGATAATTGCTGATGATAATTTAGGATATCTTTCCTAGAGGGTTCTGAGTTTTAACAGACAGATCTGGAAGAAGAGGTTCCTAACATTCAAAGAAATGGGCTTTGAATGGTACATTCAGAGATGGTTTGCGAATCATTTCCTAAAGGAAAACCCTATGTGCCACCTACTTATAAGGAGAATTGGGGCATGGCCTTCAGAGGTGCAGAGAATGTCATCGCAGCCTTCCATGAGGCAGAGGAGGTAGAGAGGAGGTACTTTGGGTTTGCTTCTTTCTTTTCTCCTGCTGATCTATTTGCTTTTTTATGAAGGGGCCAAGAATTTGGAGGGCAGTGTGCTCAGGCATCTGAGCTTTGCTGTGCTGATGGGCTTAGCCTTCACTCCCCACCAGGATGGCAACAGCTCCAATCAGCAGCACGCTAAAGAGAACCACCTCCCTACTTGCTGCTCCCAAAATGTCATATATAAATAAACACCTGAGAGGCCACCTCCAAAATTCCAATCACATCTCTCCTTCCCTTCCACAAAGATGTAAATGTGCATCTGTCCTCTTGGATCCTAGAAATAATGATGTGAATTCTCCCCACCCATCTTTGCTGACCCAAGTAAAGGGAAGGTCTTTCAGGTCTGATCCCTAACCTCTGCTCTCAAGAGTCTCAAAACATGATACTCTCCTGAACCTTGCAGAGAACAAAAAGGCATTTCTATGGAGGCAGGTTTTAACAAGAGAGCTCTAGGTTGTGTGTGGGGAGTGTGGAGAGACTAGTTATCAGTAATCATAGTTACCAGATGACTCTTTCCCCTTCCTAGCCTGGACTCGATCTGAATATTTGAAATTGACACCCTTCTGCAAAATCTAACCTTGTGATTCCCAAACTTGTATAGAGATCAGACTTTTGAGAAATAACCCCTATTCTGTATTAATCCATTTTCTATTGCCAATGACGAAATATCATATGCTGAATCAGTTTTAATGAAAAGAGCTTTATTTTGGCTCATAGTTCTGGAGGAACAAGGTTGGGGGGCAATGTTTGGTCCTATGGTGGTGTCAGAGATCAAATGGCAAGAGACAGGGAAGTGTGTGTGTGTGGTTCTTCTCTCTCTTTTAAAGACCACCATATCTAATGTGGTATCTCATGTGTATCATCTCCTAAAGAACCCACCTCTAAACTCCATTGAGTTTTGACCCTTAGCACCTCATCATGGAAATGAAATTTCAACCCGTGAAGCCCTGGGAGACACTCAAGCCACATCCCGGCCACAGTACTTATGTAGGAGCGTGAGATTCTTTCTTGGACCCTAACAGTGTTAAGGCACAAAATCACTCCCCATAGATGTTTGCAGATGGGATCGGTAGCTTGCTTTCTTTCCCTGTGGCTGGAGACTGGGGGTAAATTCTTAAATCAAATTTTATTTCTTTTTCTGAACTCAGTGCATGTTGCTTTGAAGAAACTTCACTCTTCAGCATTGTGAGTGAATGCTCAGTTTTTTAAAAAAAAATATTTTTAGTTTCAGATGGACACAATACCTTTATTTTATTTAATTATTTTTATGTGGTGCTGAGGATGAAACTCAGTGCCTCACACGTGTTAGGCAAGCACTGTAACACTAAGCCATAACCCCAGCCCCAAATGCTCTTTTTCTTTCTTTTTTTGACATTGGTCAGTCCAGTCTGAAATAGTCTGAGCAGTGTGCGTTCCCAATCAGCATTTCTACATCTTATATTCAGTGGTGACCCAGAAATTGCCATGTCCCCAATTCAGGCTCTACAGAATTTTACTCCTTCCCTCTTTATGTTAGAGTTAAAATTTGAAGATCAGTAAAAGTAAAGAAAGATTAATTCAATACAAGCCTCATGCATTGACAATGCTATTCTGAGCTTTGCCATCTGGTTTTGGTAAATTAGATTTAGATCATCTTTTACAAACTGTAGTTCACCTTCAAAGAGGCCAAGTGCTATTTCCCGTCAATTTTCTTAATTACCTGTGGAGCTTGATTCCTCCTCTCTCAGCCTAGAACTGATTGCTTTCGGGGAGGTGTAAGCCACGGCTGATCCAGTCTTCATTTACTAGCAGAGCAAGGTGGCTGAAATCCATGTGGTGCTGCCAACAGCTGAATTTTAGGGGTGGGGGAGTAAAGGCAGCTGCTCTTTCCTTCAGAATATTGTACAGCTTTTGCAGTTCCTTATTGCCTGGGTTTTTTGGACCCTCCACCCCTAAAAATCCCTTACAAATGAACCAACTCCCTCTATCTGCATGATGTGCAGACTGGTGAGTCATGGAGCCCAGAAAAGCACAATAGTCCTTTATGGGTTGAGAAGACGTAGGTGTTAAATGGGATCACAAAAGAAATTCGTTCTTGCTTTCAGCTCAGCCTACACATCCTGGCTGTGAATCTCCGTGGTGCATTTGGGTTCTTGGAATGGCACTCATTTTAGTCTTATGAGTCAAGGTTTATGTGCCTTCATTGAAACGCCCCAGGAACAGGTGGCATACAAAAACAGAAAGCAGGTGCAAAGAGCAATCAAACATCCCCCCCACACCTCAGGGAACGTGGGAGAAAGGAGAGAGGAGGAAATATGAACATCTTGAGAATTTCCTCTGGTTGTTTAGTGGACAGAGTGACATCCACAAACTCAGGCCCAAATGGGAAAATAAACTAGTGGGGATATAAATCAGTAAAATGTACTTCTAGTTGGATTTGTCTTTCACTTTGAGGAGTTTCTGTGTTTTTCTATGGGAGAGTGATAATATTGGTTTGGGGTCTCTCTCCAAAGTTAAATTGTTCTAGCCCCTCCCTGAGAAGATGTGAATCATTCTGCCTGTGTTCTTCCATTCATTTACTCTTGAGAGAGAGGAGCAAAAGAATAATATTTAATATATCACATATCATAATATTATATAATAATATGAGCATTCATGCTTAACTGATGAAATCAGGAGTCTGTTCACTGACCTTTCCACTCACCTTGCACACACTTGACTCTTCCCTCATTGGAAATGAACTTCTGAGCCACTTGGTACACCAACACAAACATCCCAAGTTCAGCTTCGGTCCCTGCCCTCCGCAAAGCTGCCTGACCTTTTGAACTCTTTCTGTCCCTATGTATAGACTCCATATATATATTTCTTATCTGTTTTTATTTTCCACCTAGAATGAAGGCAATTCCAAGTTAGGACCATATCTTTGGTAAATGCCTTGTAGTCACACTATAGCAAGCACAGTCCACACAGTGGGCTCTCCAGTAAACACTGGTGGAAGGTGTGAGTCACCAAGAACAATTAGGGTTAAAAACTTATTGCTAGAGAGGAGGAGGGGGAAGCAGGAATGTAGAAAATTTGGAGAAATTCAGCCCAAGGATGTCCAGTGACCATTTGCTTATGAAATGTCTCCACCTGTTTTGAAAGCGAGAGGAATGTGGATTTCTTCTATGACCAACAGCTGAAGGATAAAAATACCCTAGCGGAAACCTCTTTGTCAGGTGTCAGTCTGGTCTTTGACCATTTGGGCTGTCTTCTTTCAGGCCGAGTTCTCTGAGGAGTAGGCTGGGGACACTTGTGCTCCTCCAGTGGAATGGTAGTTCTCCACGATCGTCCCTCTAAAGGCAAGCATCGGAGGCTCCTCAACTCCTCCCAGGGATTGGGGGATTGAGATGTCTTCCTTCACAATATTTTGTTTCTGAAAGGAAGCAAGGAAGCAAAATTCAGAGTCAACATCCAAGAGACACATTGTTACCTGAAAGAGTGACTGAGAAACAGTGGTCTGAACACTGTCCTTTGTCCTCAAAGCTGTGCCTTTGACAGTGAATGAATCTTGTCCCATGATGACAAGAACCCAGGCACAAAAATCTGTGGGAATGATGATGAGCAGTATCAGAAGATAAAATCATATGTCCAGCAAAAACAGCTGTTATAGGATATAAGAGATGTAGGTGAATGTATATGTGTATACACGCACATAAATATGTATATATATGTAACTGAAATATTCCATATATATATATTATATGATACATCACACACACACAGAGGCCTATAGGAAGTTAGGTAGGAGAGGAGGAAATGAATCAATTGGTAATTTTGACATCTCTCCTGGATGACCTGCAAGTGTCCAGATTGCCCTGCCTTTCACATTAGATTTTGATAAAAAGGCCGAATAGATCTTCTGGGAATATCTAATGGTTCTGATCATGGAAGTTCCTCCCTCTGGCCATATTTCATGACACTTCCTCCCTTGTTTTGTCATTTGAATTTCCCCTTTTAGAGTACTACAAGCATTGATTTAAAAAAAAAAAAGTAAAGGTATTACTAAAGCCCTCTATTCTATTGTTTCTCAGGCTTTTAGAGCCTATTTTTTCCTAACTTAATTCTCAAATATTATCTATTTGAAATATTTGAAAAGAAAACAAAACCATTCTTTTATTTCAATCTCTTCATGCCCACACTATTTTCTCATTGAGAACCCCTGCCTAGATGCACGTGGAATGCTGTATGTGGGGAGGGACTTTATCTCATTTCCCCAACTCCTGGAAGTATCTGGAGCCTAGTAGGGGATCCCGTTTGTTCTTTGTCCTGGATGACCAGGTTGTGACTGTGACTCAGAATTTATCTTGCAACATGATGAAAAAAATCAAGGGACAGATCGGTATACTTTAAATGCAGAGAAGCAGAAGCGGTGAGGAGGAACTTGTCTTAGAAAGTCTATTCTAGTCTGTGCAGGTTGGTGTTTCCCAGGTTGGACTTGGAAAACTTCCCTTGGCAGATGCAGTATGAATTCCATACGTTCACAGAGAGCAGGAGGGAGGGTAACAGGAACGAGCCATCAATGGCCACGTAGCTGTAGGACTGTGGTCAGGGAACAGGTGAGGTTTCAGAGTCAGGTACTGGGCAAGCAAGAGGGGAAATGTCTACTGTGGGATGGAAGTGAAGCAGAGGTCATGATTTTGGGGTGAAATACATCATCTGTGCCCCTGCTCAAAATATCTCCACTCACTTCTCATCTCCTTACATTGGAATCCAGAGTTCTTCCCGCTGGCTCTGCCTCCAGCCTCATCTTGCATTCTCCCTCTGCTTGGGTTCCAACCAGGTCTGTCATGTTGATTGAAGACACTGGATCCCTACCACCTCATGGCCCTTGCTTCTGCAGCTCCCTCTGCTCTGAAAGCTCTTTGCCCAGATAGCTGCTTGAATTCTCATTCACTTTGTCTCCTGAGCCTTGATTAGATGGATGTCACCTTCCCAAAAGGGTCTTCGCTGGGCACCCCATCCAAACCACTCCTCTTTTTCTATTATCCTCTCAGTCTTCTATTTTTCTTTGTGCTAATTCTCACTCCCTGACCATGAATCATCTATATTTCTAATCTATCTATCTATCTATCTATCTATCTATCTTATCTCTCTCTCTCTCTCTCTCTATTATTGGTGTATCTATCTATATCTATTATCTATTTATCTACTACCTATCTATATCTATCTATATCTATCATTATCTATTTATCTATTATCTATTATCTATCTCTATTATCTATCTATATCAATCAATCTATCTATCTATCCCTCTATCTATCTATCTACCTACCTACACATAATACACGTGCACACAGTCAGTATTTCTTCCTGACAGGGACACAGCCTGAAAACTTAGTCATTAGGAGATCGAGTCATTGTGTGAACATCACAGAGTGTAGAGTGTACTTATGTGAACCTGGAAGCTATAGATCACGGCATGCCTATGCGATGTGCTCCTAGCTACAAATCTGTACCATGTGTGACTATACTAAATATAGTAGGCAATTGAACCCCATGGTGAGCGTGTGTGTGTCTAAGCCTACATAAGGATAGACGAGGTACAGTAAAATGCTAGATGATAGTAATTTTTCAGCCCCATTATAATTTTCTGGGATCTTCAGAAATGCTACCCATTGTTGACCAAACCCTCACTATGTGGTGTATGACTGTGCATATAGACATGTCTTTGTCTGTCTGTTGTTTCTCTCCTACTGGAATATTAGTGCCTGGCTCAAGCAGGCTTGTATTAAGTGTTTGTAGGACAAATGGCCAAAACAGATATAGTTTTGAATCGAGGTCTGGCTGTTTATTGGTTGTGCTTTCTTGGGGAGATTACGTAATCTTCCTAATTTGTTGTCTGTAAACTGAGTTGTTAAACCTGTCGCAACAGGTCATAGCAAGAATATTGTACGTATAAGCCACTGGAATAGTGCCTGGCACACAGTAGATGTTCAATAAATGATGGTATGCTTTTTGGCTTGTTTTAGGATTTTAAAACACTTGCTCCTTGCTTTCTATAATTCTGAAGGGTTTTCCAGCCTGAAACCTATTTCTGGGTCTTTTTTTCTGAGCCAGGAGTGCAGGATGTAGTGATCTCCCATTCACAAGGATGATGGAAATGCCAGTTTGGGTAAAATACTCAGAGAACAAAACAATGACAATAGTAAAACCAACACTCTGGTTTTCTTTAACAATAGCACCTCTTTTTTTTTTTTTTTTTTTCTGGAGGAGATGAGGTGTTTTGACCTGTTTTCTTACTGTTTCAGTTATGGAAAGAACATGTGAGTGTTCGTTTGTGTAAGGGTATTGCAAACTCGTCTCTAATCAACCTCTGGAGGATGCTGGCCTGTGGTACACCTTGTCCTTCTGAGAGCCAAGCCCTTCCCGGGAAATGCATTTGGACATGTATTTTCTGTCTTACTTGATTCTTGGTTGGGTTGGAGGATGGTGACAGTTGGGAAGTATGAAGGAAAAACATCTAAGAAGAAAAATAAGTAATCAATAGTAGGGTACTTTTTTCTAGAGAGACAGTGCTTGAAATTATGATTGTGGAGAGCTATGTTATGTAAACCACCATTTTTCTATTTTAAAAAAGGTTCATGAATAATGTGTAATGGATAAGTAAAGCAAAATTTATGTCCCTAAATGTACCAGTATGTGCCAGATAAGATTAATTGTTTTTCCTGAAAAAATCATGTAGAGTTGCATACTTTGTGTTTGTTTATGTGAGCGTGTAGCTCTTTGGACACTAGCACATCGGTCATAAGAGTTACTGCTTTCTTTTAGCATAAATGATAAAAAGAAAATCTTTAGTGAGGTAGTTTTGAGAAAAACAAAGACAAAATAAAACGTTACTTTATAAATAATTGAACTGCAAAACTTTTTTTTTTTTTTTTTTTTTTTCTTTCGGCTAAACCAGGGACTTTCTACCACCGAGCTACATTCCCCAGTCCTTTTTATTTTATTTTCAGACAGGATCTTACTAGAATGCCCAGACTGGTCTCAAACTTGGGATCTTTCTGCCTTGGCCTTCCAAGTTGCTGGGACTACAGGTGTGTACCACTGTGCCAGGCTTGAAAAACTTGGAACTAGAGAAATGACCGTACATGAGATTCATGCTTTATTTAAAAAAAATAAGTGAGTACATTAAGTGTTAGTAGTATTTGCACATGAATGAATAATGGTTTTCTGGACTTGATGATTAATATTTTATCTTATTTTTCTCTTCATGTTGTCTAATTTATTTTATTTTACTTTTTCTTCTGTTATGAAAACAGTATGTGGGTAGAGTCCTGGGTTGAAATTCAGTTATTCCCTAAGCATCTGCTCAGTGAGTGAGGTGAGACGTTGGCTGAGCCTGGTTGGATGCGGCGTGACTTTGGGTAAGACACTGCTCTTCTCTTGTTTTACAGGAATAAGATTATTGCTAATGAAATTATACATTAAAAAGCATTTGTGTGGCCAAAAACAATATGATGCTAAGGCAGCAAATTATAGAAGAGATGATTCTTGATTTAGTATATGTTTTAGAGAAAGAGGTTAAAAGAAAGAATCGCAAATTGGATTCAGTTCTATGATAAAAGGGCAGCTGTCAGGCTAAATCCTGGAGCCCTCAGAAAATGAAAAATGGGTGCCATGGACCCAGCACAATGGGGCTTTCTCACTGAGGCCTTTGGCCCTCCAAGCCCCTCAACCTGCTGACCTTCAGAGAATGTGTCTGATTAGCAAGCGTAGACTCCTGGCCTTTTGGCCACCTGCTCAGGTCCTGAGAGTTTTCAGGAATGAAGGTGTCTTGACATCAAGTATAATAATTCTCAATGTTAAGTGCTAAATTTTATTCTGGGGTGATGTCATTATGCAAAGGCAAAGGTATTCACAAAAGGTAAACTAACAGATGATATTTGCTCCTGGTACAGTTGAGACTTGAATCTTAACTCTAAAGCCCCCCCCCCCCTTATGTACCATGTTACACCTCCTCTGCTACGTCAGCAGGGTTTACATCGCTGCAGTGAGAGACCTCCTTCCCACCTATCGGATATGGCTCTCTGATGGACTGTGTGCCTTAGTTCTGGGAATGTGGAATCCGAAGCCAGGGCATGACTGGAGAACTAAGCTGCCTCAGTTTCCTCAAGTTACTTTGGAGGAAGCACTGGAAAAATACAGTGCAGCAAGAATAAGAAACACACTGGTGTTGCTTAAGCATGGGTAACTCAAATATTGAGAAGTTTCCTGTGGACACTCGTGTCCATATTATTTGATTCCATCTGATTTGACATTTTTGAGAGTAAGTGGTAGGATTTTGTTTGTAGGTATTGATTATTTCCACTGTCAATCATTTTGTGGAAGATAATCCAAAAATGGGCATTTGAATGGATAAGGCAACTTTTTATCTGGGGGGAGACTGGAAGTTGAACCTAGACACATACATGGAGATTTGGGGGCATTCCTTTGGTGGAGGCTGAATTAGCTGGCCTCTGAGACCTCAGTAGAGATTTAAGGATTGTGTTGGGCTACTGGATTGCAAGATCAAATCTTCCTGTTAGCAATCATAAGTAAAACTGTTAATTGCAATTTTTTTCCTACCTTAATCTTGAAACCTTCCGCAAAGATTTGTTAAGGATCATGGTTAGGATGATAGCTCTTCTCAAGGACAGAGAAGAGATGGCAGAAGCCTCAACAGTCTTCATATTTTCCTGCTCCTCCACATCCAGAACAATTGGATTTCCACCCAACACAACACCTTTATTTAGGTCTTGGAGACCCTGTCATTAAGCTTCCAAGGCAGTTCTCTTTCAGTTATGCCTTGCAGTCTACAGTCAGAGCTTATATGTTACCCAAGATTTTCTTCATAGCAATGCTTGTTACAATGAAAACTAACAACCCAAAGAGATTTTGCTTTTGAATAGTCTTTCCACATAAATAGTACTTGGATGTGCATATCCAACAAGCAATTTCAGAAAAAGTATGTAGATTATCCTAATGGCTGCCCTTTTCCAGGGGCTCTTTTGTTCTTTGAACATTTGGGCTCAACATCTGCTAATGGAGTACATATTATTTGCTGGATATGGCTTATATGCTGGGGCTACAACAGTGAGCAAGACACTGAAATCTCTGCCTTCACAAAGGGAGAGAAGCAGACAGTAAATAATTAAAAAGATAGTGTTCTAAGAAGAAAGGCATTTTGTACAGTTATGTAGGTTGTACACTGCATAGGGTGCCACAGTCTAAAGGAAGGCATGATATTATAAACATCAGCTTTGTGCATTTATTTCTATAGTGTCCTTGCAGATGTTCTTGGGAAAGGGTGTCTTTTTTAATTTGCACAAAGACACTCTATGAGTTAATGGTAGGACTATTAGTAATAAGAGAGCCTGTTAGGAATCTAGTGTAGATATTCAGGTAAAAGATTATGGTAGCTTGAGTTTGGAAAATGGAAGTGGGAATGGTGCAAAATTTGGTTTAAATTCTGTATATATTTTGATAAGAGTTGAAAGAATTTGCTACGGATTGGATGTGGGATGTCATAGAAAAAGTACAGTCACAATTGCTACCAACTACAACTGCCTAAGCAACCAGAAGAATTGAGC
Source organism: Sciurus carolinensis (assembly GCF_902686445.1). Lineage (NCBI taxonomy): Eukaryota > Metazoa > Chordata > Mammalia > Rodentia > Sciuridae > Sciurus > Sciurus carolinensis. The sequence goes on from NC_062216.1 coordinate 24,517,028, forward strand.
TGTCCTTCACTGAGGCAGGAAAGCCTTAGCAGGGCTGGTGTAGGAGCAGAGCTTTGGACATGTGAAGGTTGAGATTGTAAGATCAGATGGACCGGAGAACAGATAGACCAGATGTAATTAAAAAAAGAATTTTATTGGGACAGATTTCAGGTGAGGTTCACCAGTCCTCCAGGGTGAAGGAAGGGGTGGAGGGCTGGGGAAGTTTGTAGCCCGGGGTGGGCAGGTGAAGCCCGAGGACTTCATGGCCTCCTGGGATTGGTCGGGGACTCCACTGACTGACAGGTGATTACTGGGCGCCATTAGGGTTTATCTGTCAGCGCCTGATTGGTTGTTCCCCTGCGCATGCGCCTGCTGCCTTGTTCCTTGGCGCATGCGTGGGCTGCCTGATACCCTGCCCCATCCATCTGCTTTGTGAGGCACTAGCAGAGATGTCTGCCAGGCATCCACGTGGAGATGTCACAAAGGCAGCTGGATAAATGGGTCTGGAGTGCAGAAACCGTCCAGGCCGAAGATAGAAATTATGTTATTTGATGAGAGCTATTTTGAGGCATAGTTTACATTTTAGTGGATGACAGTGTTGGCAAATATGTATATTTTCTTTTTCTTTACAATGCCGGGCATGGAACCTAAGGTTGCTTTACCACTGAGCTATATTCCCAGCTCATTTCATTTTTAATTTTGTGACAGGGTCTTGCTAAGTTGCCCAGACTGGCCTTGAACTTGTGATCCTCCTGCCTCACCCTCCTGAGTGATTGGGATTTCAGGCAGGCATGCATCACTGTTCCTGGCCAAATTAATTTTTGTAAAAACAAAACAAACAAACAAACAAACAAAAAACCTTTTGGTTTTCTTTTCTTTTAAAAAATTAAAAAAAAATTTTATTTTGGTACTGGGGACTGAACTCAGAAGTGCTTTACTACTGAGCTACATTCCCAATCGTTTTTAATTTTTTAATTTTGAGACAGGGTCTTACTGAGTTGCTTAAAGCCTCACTGAGTTGCAGGAGCTGGCTTTGAACTTGCCATCCTCCTGCCTCAGCTCCTTGAGCCACTGGGCTTACAGGTGTGTGCCACTGTGCCTGGCTGTTTTTCATTTTTATAAATCCAAGTGTTCATATATTGACTAACATCACTATTCTCTTATTTTCAGTGACAGTTCACCTACACCTCAAATTATAATGTGGTATGTAAGTAGTCCTTAGTCAACCTGAAAAAAAGAAAAGCTTTATCTGGACACGGTGGTACACATCTATAATTCGAGAGACTCAGGAGGCTGAGGCAGGAGGATTGCAAGTTCAAGGTCAGTCTAAGCAATTTAGGAGACCCTGTCTTAATATAAAAATAAGAAGGGCTGGTGATGTAGCTCAGTGGTAGAAAGCTCCCCTTGGTTCAATTCTTAGTACTACAAATAAATAGTTAAAAGCTAATTTTATTGAGATATAATTTACGTGCCATACAATCTACCCATTTAAAATCCAATGGTCTTTAGTATATTCACAGAACATTTTCAACTCCCCCTAAAGGAAACCCCACATCCACTAGTGGTTACTCCCTAGCCTCCCTTCCCTCAATCAGCCCTTGCCGCTACTAATCTACTTTCTGTTTCTAGGAATGTACCTTGACCTATTCTGTGTATTTCAATAAATGGAATTGTACAACGTGGTCTTCTGCCACTAGCTTTTTCCACCTAGTATAATGTTTTCAAGGTTCATTCGTATTGTAGCACTGGGACTGGGGATGTGGATCTCTCAGTGGGAGAGCACTTGCCTGGCATGTAGGAGGCCTTGAGTTCCATCCCATTTGCTGCAAAAACACAAACAAAAACATACCGTAGCATCTATCAGTCTTTGTCTTATGTTATTGCTGAATAATATTCCATTACAGGATATACCACCTTTTGTTAAATCTGTTTAACAGTTGATGGACAATTGTGTGATTTCCTATCATGAGTAATGCTACTATAAATATTTGTGTGCAATATTTGCATGTAATTTATATGGATTCATTTGTTGTCATTTCTCTCGGGAGTATACCTAGGAGCAGAATTCCTAGGTCATATGGCAACTAATTTTTAGAGGAATTGTTAAACTATTTTCCAAAGTATAAGTTGACTTTTAAAAAATCTTACCTATACTGCCAGGTGTGTTTTACATGACTATAGTTCTAGCTACTAAGGAGGTTGAGGTAGGAGGATCACAAGTTGGAAGCCAACCTGGGCAATTTAGCAAGATCCTTCTCAAAACAAAAAATAAAGAGGGTCAGAGGGGTAGCTCAGTGGTAAAGTGCTTGCCTGGCATGTTCAAGGCCCTGGGTTGGATCCCCAGAACCCTGCTCCCCCCAAAAAAGCTACCCTGTAATGCTTCCATTCTCTCTTATAGTTTGTCATTAATTTCTACATTTCTCAATAACATATTTTTGTTTTGTGAACACACACACTCTTTGCAAAATTCTCACCTTAATCATGTTTCAAAAATATTAGAATGGCAAAGTTGTCTGTTTTTCCCAGTCAAAAGAATCTCTAGAGAACTGTTTCATTTTCCTGACATTACACAAAATTCGTATAGTTTAAAATGTTTAATTTTTATTTTATTTGCTTTTTTTTCTTGTATCTTTTATTTTTTTTAACTTTTTTTATTTGCTTTTTAAATAGGTAAGAGTCATGTGGTTCAAAATTCTAGAAGTACTTCATAAGATACATGGCGAGTCTCCCTCCCACCTCTGCTAGGACACGAGTTTCCCTCCCTGTGGGCAAACAGTGTTACCTATGTCTGACGTAGGCGTCCACGGAAGATGTTTTAATGCAATTTTAATTTGAAGAGAATAACTTTTTAAAAAAGAGTACAACAGAACACAAGCACTTTGCTCTAAACTCGGTTGGTTTGGCTAATGAAAATCGGCACAGCATAAGCCTCAGTGATGACTTTATTTCAAGGTTGAATGGCAATAAAGAACTTAGAGGTTTAATAATTGTCTTAAGTAGCTTAGAGATATAATCAAAACAGACTGCTTTTTCTTAACTTTTATTTTCGCTTGAGAAATCAATCCTTGACCCACCACTTTCTGCTCGTTATTACACTTTGTCCACATTTTGAAGACTTATAATCTGCTGATTTTATCTTCTCTAACTACATTTCTGCTTCAATGCCTTACTTTACGGAAATCATCTTCAAAACTCTCAAAGACTGGCACCCTTCCCAAAGCTCCTCTCACATGTTGCTTTTGCTTGCATTGCGTATGTAGGGGAGTGTACTGGGGATTAAACCCAGGGGCATTTACCACTGAGCCATGTCCCTGCCCTTTTAATTTTTTATTTTGAGACAGGGTCTCCCTGAGTTGTTTAGGGCTAAATTGCTGAGGATGGCCTCAAACTTGTGATCCTCCTGCCTCAGCCTCCCGAGTCACCACTGTGCCCAGCTTCTTGTTGCACTCTTCTCCCTCTTGCCGAGTTCCAGGCACATAGATTTCATCAGCCCTTGAACAAGCACGTTCTTTTCCATCTCAGGATCTCAAAGTTCTGTTTCTCCTTTCTGCCTGGAAGATTTTCTTCTCATCTGTGATTGGCTCATTGCCCATTCTTAGGTCTCAGTTTACATACAAACTTTGCTGACCATCTTAGCTAGAGTTGACCTCCTGTCCTCTCCGTTGCATTAAGAAGTTATTTCTTTCAGGGCATACTGTTGTATGTGTGTATTTACTAGTTCATTGTCTGGAATAATTTATTCTAGAATAGTGTACAATCTCATTCAAGGTTGAGCAACTACAGCTCCAGTCTTCTTTTTGAATGGCCTTGGAGTTAAGTCTAACTTTACGTTTTTACGTTTTTAAAGGGTTGTCTAAATTTTTTTAGAAGTGAAGAAAAAAACATGTGACAGAAGCTTTGTGATCTGTAAAACCCTAAATATTTATTGTATGGCTCTTTACAGAAAATTTGACTGATTCCCGATTGAAAATAATAGTCTCCAAAGAGTGGCGTGCATATTCCAAGTAGTGCACAAGATAATCTGCTGGGATCTTAATTATTTAGTCTTTTTCAGTCATTTATTGTGTATATCTTATAAAGTATATAAATTTCAGTACAGAAGTGTGTGCCTATGATTTATAGATTAGTACATACATATATTAGGAATGAAGCTCAGACTTTTTAAAAAATGAGCTTCATGATAAAAACTGTGGAGGCAACTGGGATTAAAATATAATATTTATGAGGGTAAGCATTTTCTCTCCTATATTCCCATCATATAATACATAATCAATATAGTATATTTTAAAAAGATGATGGTAGCAGAATTATAACATTTATTAAGCATATATATTTCAGGTGTTCACTAAGTGTTCACAATACCAAGAGATCCTCCTCCTCCTTTCTCCTTCTAATTTTTTTTTTTTTTTTGCTGTGCTGGGGATTGAACCCAGGGCCTTGTGCTTGCAAGGCAGGCACTCTACCAACTGAGCTATATCCCCAGCCCTTACTTCTAATTTTTAAGAAGAGTTTTGCTATGATGTCCCACTGGCTTTAAACTCCTGGACTTAAGTCCAGGTCCACCTGTCTTGGTCTCTATAGTAGCTGGGACCACAGACTGTGCCATTACACCTGGATAAGTAATATCTTCCTTAATGACCACAACTAACCTGCCAGCTAGGTCTTGTACCCCTGTATTACAAATGAGGTAACCAAGACCAAAAGAAGTCAACCAACTTCCTGAAGGTCACATGCCTTCTAAAAGTGGGAAGATAGTGTTCGATGTTGGCATTTAGGAATATGATTCCAAAGCCACTGTTTTTAAACCACTAATGACTTGTCTCTAATTTCATTCCTTTTGACTTTTTATGTGTATTAAGATACAGTCACATTTTGGAGCCCTCTATGTCTTAAATGATGAGGACATATTGGTTTAGAAGAGTTACTCAAGTTTCCCACAGCAGTAAGTAGAAATGAAGAAAGGGCATTTGTATTTTTAAGAGGGTAAGTGTTATGGTTTGGATGTGAGGTGTCCCCGAAAGGCTCACGTATGAGACAATGTAAGAAGGTTCAGAGAAGAAATGAATGGGTTGTAAGAGCCTTAACCCAATCAGTGAACAAATTCCATGATAGGGATTAACTGAGTGGTAACTGAAGTGGTAGGGTGTGGCTGGAGGAGGTGGGAATTGAGGGTGTGGCTTTGGGGTATGTATTTTGTATCTGGCAGTGAAGTTTCTCTGCTTCCTTATGGTGACTCTGCTTCCCTCCGCCATGATGTTCTGTGTTACCTTGAGCCTCAGGGAATAGAGCTTGCTGTTTGTGGATTGGGACCTCTAAAACCATGAGCCCTCAAATCAACTCTTCCTCCTCTACAGTTGTTCTGGTGGGGTCCTTCAGTTACAGCGGTGAAAATATGACTAAAATAGTAAGTCTCCTTCAGGGGTTTCTTGTGAACTCCTGGAGTCAGAATTGTTATACATGTATTTACACATATTACAAAGCAAATAATTTAAATTCACTGAGCTCAATTCCTTATCTATAAAATGAGGAACAATAATATTTACTTATGGGGTGGTTTCCAAGATTACATGCATGTAAAAATGATTCACATGCTAAGGTCTATAAAGGACTAGTCTTTCTTCTTTGGTCATATGTAACTATGTAGGGACACACTTTCTTCTGTTCTCATGGTTTTGACCATGACTTTATCATGGTTTCCTTTTTTTTTTTTTTTTTTTTTTTTTTTTTTTGCGGTACTGGGAATCGAATTCAGGGCCTTATACTTGCGAGGCAAGCATTCTACCAGCTGAGCTATCTCCCCAGCCCTATCGTGGTTTCCTTAACAAACCACTTGACTAACTATTTAAAGGAAGTACCCTCACTTGGGCATAGGAAGGAATCAGAAGCCAGATGTAAATTTGACATTCTGTTCTTGGGATTCTATAAATCTTAGTTTATTTGGTCCTAATCAAAAGTGCACCTGCAAAAGTAAACCTGCAATACAGATTTAAAAGAGAAAACTGTAGTATTTTTCAGTCTGTCCTGCACACAAATGATCGGAACTTGGAAGAACTTGTTGCTTAAATTGTTGTCCATCTAGTAGAACTAGAATGGAAGTTACTGTTCAGATTGGTGTTTTTTTCTTGTTGTTGTTTGTTTTTGTTTTTGGTACAAGGGATTGAACCCAAGGATGCTTAACCACTGGGTCACATTCCTAGCCCTTTTTATTTTTTATTTTGACACAAGGTCTCCACTAAGTTGCTTAGAGCCCTGCTAAGTTGCTGAGGCTGGCTTTGAACCTGCGATCCTCCTCCCTCAGTCCCCTGAGCTGCTGAAATTGTAGGCATGTGCCACCATATCTGGCTACTGTTCATATTTTTCCAGTGCAACTCCTATATAATACTCTTAAACTTAAGAATAAATCCTTTAAGTTTCCTTTTTAAAAACTATAGCTCTTTAAGCTTATTTTATATTAAATTATAGAATTTAACCTAGAGCAGATACCACATTTTCATTTTAAATAGTATCATTCCTATATTTAAAATATTGAGCTCCCAGGGCCTTAAACTAAATTTGAAGTCACACCTTTTTAAAGAAAACAAATTACATCAAATCATTCTTATAGAATCATGACATTTTTACCTTGATCTTCCTCCTTCCCTACATTTGACTTCTGGCTTTTCTTCCACTACTGCTTTTTGTAGTAGAAGCAAGATCATATTTTTCTCTTAATGCTAGTCTTTGTGCTACCTCTAGTTTTAGGGACTTAGAAATTCCCAATGTAGCCGGGCGAAGTGGCACAGACCTGTAATCCCAGTCGCTTGGGAAGCTGAGGCAGGAGGATAGAGTTAAAAGCCAGCCTCAGCAAAAGTGAGGTACTAAGCAACTCAGTGAGACCGTCTCTAAATAAAATACAAAATAGGGCTAGGGTGTGGCTCAGTGGTGGAGTGCCCCTGAGTTCAATCCCCAGTACCACACCCTTCCCCCAAAAGAAAGGAATTCCCAATATATGGACTGCATTTACCAAAGCTTATAAATATTTATAGATCCCCCTTTCCCCTTTGCCTGATAGTCCATTTAGCAATGAATCATGTTTGCCTTGTGATAAACTTACTCTTTTGACACGAGCCATTATTTCAATATTTCATTGCTATTTAATTTTACATGACTCTGTCTTGTTTTTTCCTACCATATTTCTGGGACTTCAAAGGCCAGGAGACTTGCTCACTTTTGAAATCTACCACAGGGAGCAGAATTCTTGAGCATAGCCAACTTTGAGTTTTTTAAATCCAGTTCTGTTCTTTACTACTTGTATAACCCTGGCCAGTTGTTACTCTGATGAGCCTTTCTCTGCGTCTGTAAACGAAGATGCTGATATCACCTTATGTGTTTTTAAGAACTGACTCAAGGCTTCAAGGACAGGTCCTAAATTTCCCAAGGAACAAGTCAACTATATTATGATGCTATGGCATTTGTTATATCAGTAAATTTCCTTTAAGTAATCAATTCTAATCTCTCTTTCTTATGATAAAGAGATTGGTAGGTGAAAGTGAAATGAGCTACTAATCATCCTGATTCTCTGACCCTAGGGATTCTTTTCTGGCCCATCCTTGAGGTTTTGTGATTTTGGACAGTACTACTGAGGAAAGATGAATATGGGTTTGCAGTGTGTTTGGGGCACTTTCAGACATTTTGGAATGCAATGACACCCATATTTTTAATAGACTTGTTGCAAGAAATAGACTTAGCTTGCAACAAAAAAGTATATAATTTGAATGGGATTAAAGAAAGAAACAGATGAGTTTAAGACCTGGTGAATGACATGTCTGAAACACCAAGTAGATTTTTTGTGAGTACTATGACAAGAATTGGTTCTAAAGCCCTAAGGATTGTCTTTGGTTGTACAAAAGGTAAGAATGTAAGTTTTTTTTTTTTTTAAGTTTAAGAGTGTTAAGTAGGAGTTGTGCTGGTAAAATCTGAACAGTAGCCAGTCATGATGGCAACTCAGGAGGCTGAGACAGGAGGATCACAAGTTTGAGGCCAGCCTCAGTAATTTAGTGGGACTTTAAGCAACTTAGTAAAATTCTGTGTTAAAATTAAAAATAAAAGGACTGGGAATGTAGCCCAGTGGTAAAGCACCACTGGGTTCAATCTTGGGTACCAAAAACAAAAACAAAAACAAAAAAGGTAAGAATGTGTCTTTGAATAAATGAATAAATGGTCAATGTCTCCGTGAATGATGTTGATGGAACAGAGTGAATATGTGGTATTAGATCAATGTCACATCATTACATGGTATAGGAGAAGCTATAATGTTATTAGATGGTTGCTAAGAGTATATTACAGGAAAATATTAACTGGTTAATAGAATCAAAAGAGATGAAGTCGCTTTCAGAAATGATCTGGATCAACTATTTGTCTTCAGGCAAGGGAACGTCTAAATCATGGTGGACAGGTGTCATTTATGCTTCCAAGTGCTCACAAAGGATAGAGTCCTCCACCTTTTTGGTAGCCTATCTGATTGTTTAATCATCCCAAGAGTGAAAAAGAAAAGAAAAGGGATGAACAAGAAAGAAAGAAACTCACTGGGAAAACCTTGTCTAAAACTCAGGTGATTAATTTTAGATTCTTATTTTCTTTTTTACAACTAACTGCAGCCTGGTGCTTGAGGCATGGTGTCAAGTAGATAAATTACAAAGATTGAGGACAGTTTTTCCCTCTTCCTGCACATCTTCTTTGGCTAGGAGGACCATGGGGTTCACATTCTCTACAAATACCTACTGAACATGAAGCTCTGTGACAGGAGCTGAGGATGAAGCAATGGATAAAATGGAATCTGTGCCTTCAGCCCATTTAGGAAGTCCAGCAGGGAGGAACAGATGCCTTGAGAGGAGACTATTTCTAGGTAGGGTGGCAATTGCAAAGATGTTTATCAGAAACGTGAGAGTGCTCATCACAGGCTAGAATTGTGCTAGATGCTTCAGGCATGTTATCCCATTGATTCTCACAACTCCCCCATCAGAAACTCCCTTTAATCCATTAATTTCCAAATTTTTGTTTAATTTTTTTTTTTTTTTTTTTGATACTGGGGATTGAACCCAGGGGCCCTACACCACTCTGTCACATCCCAGTCCTTTTTATTTTTTATTTTGACACAGGGTCCTGCTCAGTTGCTCAGGGCCTTGTCCAATGCTGAGGCTGGCTTTGAACTTGCCATCCTCCTGACAGCCTCTGAGCCACTGGGATTACAGGTGTGCACTACTGCACCCAGTCAAATTTTCAGTTCTGCACATATTTCAATGAAATTACCATGGGTACATTAAAATAGGTTGGAAATCATAATCCAGAGCTTATACATTTTTCATATAAGTTCAAATGCGCCTATCATTTACCTTTACTTTTCTCTAAAGAATGGAACTCTAGAGGTGGGAGGGGTGGGAGGGGTGGGGGGGAAGGGAAAAGAAAAAAAAATAACATAATGAATCAAATACCATTACCCTATGTAAATGTATGATTACACAAGTGGTATGCCTCTACTTCATGTACAGAGAAACAAGTTGTACCCTATTTGTTTGCAATAATTAAAAAAAAAAGAATGGAACTCTAAGAATAGAAACATTATTCCAAAAGTTACTATAAGTGGACTATTTGTTGCTCAATATAAGTTTTTACATGTGTCCCACATCTGGGACCATGGGACTTAAGAGGTTAAGTGCAAACTCTTCTTTCTGGTTGGAACTTTCTTTATGGTACCACCTAAGTTCTTTCTGTCAATGATTTAGAGCAAATTTCTGACCAGCCTTGCTAGTCTTTTGTGAAATGTGTGAAATAAATGAAAGCAACATTAAGAGAGCTTCTAAAGTGGGGTTATGGTGGTGCACACCTGTGATCCCAGTGACTTGGGCGAGGAAGGAGGATCACAAATTTGAGGGATTTTAGCTCAGTGGTAGAGCAACCCTGGGGACAATCCCCAGTAGCACAAAGTCAGTCAATAAATAATAAAATAAAGCAAAACATAGTGAAGAGGTGGTTGAGAAAACAGGACTTACATGTGTCTCAAGCTGCTGTCTGGAATGTGAACATCGGTCACCTTCACCTTTTACTGTAGGTATCTGAAGCAGCCAGATGATGACCTAGTGCCCAAAGACTGAAGATACACAGATCAAGAGGTTATCAGACTCTTGTTTTGTGCACATCTTTGCTATGTACGTCCTTTTCTTTCTTTATCTTCTCTCCTCAAGTAGCCCCTTTTTTCCCTCTGTGTTTAATAGTGCATATAAGCTCCCACTTTACCTACCTACCTCAGAACACTGATCTGGAGCTATCTAAACCTGCGTCTCCTAAATTGCAATTCCTAAGACCCCCAAATAAAGGTTGTTTTGTTTTTCTTTCACCTTTACAATTTTAGAGTTTGAATTGATTGATAGATATTAAGGAAATATTTAAAGCTTTAGAAATCCCTTTCCTTTCTAAAATGTGCAGGTTTTTAAGACTATTGTGTTTCTTGGGTTTCTAAAAGTCAAAAACTGTCTTCCTCTTTGCATGCTAAGTAATTTTAATTCTTTCTAAGGCAAATGGGGTCCTCTGGTTGATGAGGGGAAATGTCATATGGAGAGTAAGGAAAAAAATTAGCACTGGTCTCAACTTGTCATCTTTCTTTTACGAAATAAATGGATATACTTAGATATTTACACAGTTATTGACTTTGAGTCAATAAACATCCTCATCCAAAGATATTATATCTTAACTAGAGTATTTTGACTGAACATGCTCCTCCTCCTCCTTCTTCTCTCCTTCTCCTCCTCCACTTCCTCCTCCTCCTCCTTCTTCTTCTTCTTTCTCTTCTCCTTCTCCTTCTCCTTCTTCTCCTTCTTCTTCTTCTTCTTCTTAGTTCTGGGGATTGAACTCAGGGGTGTACCACTGACCTACATCCCTGGCCCCATTTATTTTTGATTTTGAGGCAGGGTCTTGCTAAGTTGTTGAGATTGGTCTAGAATTTGTGATCCTCCTGCCTCAGTCCCTTGAGTCACTGGGATTCCAGGTGTGCACCACAGTGCCCAGCTAGAAATGACTCTTAAACCTGAAAAATATAGATTACTTCTAATTTTAAATTTTAGGCATCAATGTATTGAATAATATTTTTTCCATCAGTTTTTCTACTTTGTTGAATCTGTCAAGCTAACCATATCCCACATAAAGTTAATTTTCCATATTAATTGCGACTTCCATACAATATTAATAGGCAATCCTTTCTTTTTCTACATTTCTGCATTTGACTCCCTGAATATCTAGCCTATATCTGTGTGATTATGTTCTCTAAAGGTGGTAGTTATGCTGATGCTAATGGTACAGAACGCTCATGAAGATAGTGTCTGATTACATTTAACAGCCAATGTAAAGCCGTACTTCTTTCTACTTGAGTGTACTGAATGGCAGGTGGTGTGAATGACAGGAAAGACAGCTGTGATGGCCAGTGTAGGCAGTCTGTCTCCAGAGTAGAACCGAAGTTCAGACTGGGGAACGAGATGCCTCTCCATTACCTTTACTGTGTTGCTGGTTGTCACATAGCACTCTGACTCCTAAGCTGAGAATACACCAACGTACTATCAAAAAAAAAAAAAAAAAAAAAGAGTTTGGATCCTGCAACTTCTATTCAGTGTAAATGCGAGAGTTTTCCAGAGTGTGTTAGTTAGCAAGATGGTCGTCTGTTGGGACATCCTGGGTCGGGTGTCCTCCCCTCCCACCACAGTTTTAAGTAGCACTTGCTGGCTTCTTTAGTTCTTCCCCTCCTGAGCTTGGGCAGAGCATGTTGAGAGGACCCAGGTGATCCCTTGGAAGTACTCATTACTCTCTTTCAATCTTTTTTTTCTAATTTTTTTATTTTTATTTTTAAAAGACTGCATTTTGATTCATTGTACACAAATGGGATATATCATTTCATTTCAATGGTTGTGCATGCTGTAGATTCATACCATTCATGTAATCATACATGTACATAGGGTAATGATGTCTGTCTTATTCCACCATTTTTCATACCCCCTCCCTCCATTTCCTTCTACATAATCTAAAGTTCCTCCATTCTTCTCTCACTCCCCACCCCCAACCCCATTATATATCATCATCCACTTATCAGGGAAAACATTCAGCCTTTGGTTTTTTGGGATTGGCTTATTTCACTTAGCATGATATTCTCCAATTCCATCTATTTATCTGCAAATGTTTGATAGAATTTTCCTACTTCCTGGATGAACAAATTTGGGAACCCCTTTAAGTGACCCAATACAAAGTCTGTGACGACTGTATCTATGCTTGGAGATTGTGTTAGGGAGAGCACAGCTAGTACAGCTTGCTTCTTCTTGAAACTCAGAATGTATATTTGTATACACATTTCTCTCTGCGTCTCTGCTTCCTCTCTTATCTTTTTCTATTCATCATTCTCCCCCCTCTATTCTTTCCTTTTTCCCGTCCCCAATATCTATAACCATATTACAGGATGCAGTGAATATGTTTGCATGCTAGGCAGCGTGAGAAACAGCAGATCTGCTGGGCGGGGGGTGGAGAATACAGTGTACACTGCATTGTGCTGAGTATGAATGGGGAAGTTCACTGTTATCATCATTGTTATTTATGACAGCGTGCCCTAACTACAATGCAGACTGCTTCATCATTCACCTGATTGGTGACTTAATTTCAATTGGACAGGCAGAACATTTTAGAGCTGAAATAGCAAGCACTTAAAAACAAACAAACAAACAAAAAAACCCAAACACCATTCTAAGACATTATTCACAGGCCCAGAGTAAAAAAAAAAAAAGAAAAACAAGCAAGCAAGCAAACAAACAAAAACCCTTTGGTTTTCTCTCTGAAGTTTCCTGAATTTGTTCTGTCTTTTCTTTGGTGGGTGATGGTGGTACTGCATACAATTAGCTATGCCTGACTCCGAGTGGGGTTTCCAGCATCTTCTCACTATTCACTTAGATTGTTGAGTTCCAGGGAGCCTGCAGGCCTGTCGGTGTGAATTGCATTAGGGAGAGAGGGGAGACAGAGAAGGAGATGGAGAGGGAGATTTTTCTCTCTGTCATCTCTCTCTCTATTGAGTCTGAAGATAATGCAGCCATCCAGGAAGGGAAGTACAGAAGGGACTGACGTCATGGTTGCCTGGAATCAGAAGGTACAGCTTTACCAGTCTGTAGTGTAATTCCATTTTGGCCAGGTAATCACCATGATGACACCAGGCTGTAATTTCTCTTCTGAAGCACAAAAGGAAACCAAAGCTTTAACAATACATCAAGGCTGTGAGTTAGGAAATAGGAAATGAGATGGTCCTGGTGCTGCTGGATCCTTGAGTTGTTCCTGAAATGTAATTGTGACATCCCCCAGGAACACAGCATGCTGCAGAACAGCACAGCCTAGGTGCCGGTGTTTCAGTTGGCAAAGATCTGACTCTCTGTTCTGCCACCTTCACTCCAGACAGTAACAACCACACATTGCACTGCATAGTCATTTGTCTGCAAAACAGCTTTACAACCCTGCCAGTTTTTTGGTTCAGCAACCGGGGCATTTAGGCAAAATTTGAACTATCCTTTGAGACTCATGTTAGGGAAAAAATGACTTAGCAAAATCAAATTTCAGATTAGCACCACTCACCACATGGGAAACAACAAATTCAGCTAAAGGGAAGGCAAGCCTGAATCCACCTTCAAAGCCAAATGTACTCGAAGCCAATCTTAACCTCTAGTTCAGTGGATATTGAATAATCTCCTCTATGTCTGGTTAAATCTGAAGTAGAGTGCTCAGCAAAGAGTCTTGTCTCGTTAGTGTTTTTCTTTCCTTGTGCATTACATTTTTATAAATAGAGATGAGTTTTAGTGTTTCCCACAACTGGATTCAGAGAAACACTGTTTTACTGGCCTTAGCCTGGAAAATTATGTTCTCATGAGGGGGAGGAAGGAGTCAGTCCTCACAGTGGGTGGGGCAGGAAGGAGCAGGAGGGATGGTGAGAAGGGTGTGGCCCAGCGCAGAGAGGCCCACGTTGGCTAATGCCCCAAGCAGGGCCAGGCACAGTGGGAAGAAAGAACTGGCCAGACCACAGGATCCTGCAATGGTTCTGCCCAACTACTTCATTTTGCCCTAGGGAGTTATAAACTTTCAGAAGCAAATATGTGCAAAACAGAGACAAAGAGAGGCAACCAGGAATAAGAAGAAGGAAAATATGTACATTAATGACTTACAAGTTCATATTCTTCACAGGAATGGTACACAGTAAAGTGCTTTCAAATATTTTTGAGCATGAGTCACATTTATTGTCCTGTTGCATTTAACTTTATTAATTCAACTGTATCAAATGTATTAACATACTAAATAATAAAGTTAAACTACCTATGCAAATGCATATATTTCTTTAATAAACCATTACATGGTTTTATATGACATGGTCTTTATATCACCTACTGCAGTTAATATGAGGATGGTTCTAGAGTCAGCATAAATTACCTTGTAAAACCTTAGCCAGATGTTGCTAAGAAAATCAAGTCTGCCTCATCCCTGTTTGTGTCCTCAGTTCCTTTTGTCCTGCTGGCAATATGACATTTTCTGATATTCTCTACTGTTACCTGTCACATAACACGTTGAGTGACCCCTTTTTAACATCAGAACTTAGGGAGATCCTCACATGTAATCGTTACTTGAATTATTTTTTAACTGAGAAAATAGATACTTATGTAAATCTGTTATGAAGCCAAGAATGCTTTTCTTGATCAAAACAATGACGTATATTTGAAAGTAGTAGAAAATGTATGAGTAACACATATCTGCTATGGTTTGAAACTTGAGTTTCCCCCAAACCTCAAAGTGTTAAAGGCTTGGTCCATACCCCATGGCACTTTTGGGAGATGGTGGAATGTTTGAAGGGGACCTAGTGAAAGGAAGCTAGGACATTGCAAGGATATTGGACCCCCACCTCTCTTTATTTCCTAGCTACAATGAGTGAGCTGCTCTTCTGCAGAGTGTGGGCCTACCATGTTTTTCTGCCTTGCTACAAGCAGGAAAGCAATAGAGCCAATGGACCACAAACTGAAACCATTAGCCAAAATAAATCTTTCCTCCTTGTAAGGTTATTGTTGCATAGATTTTTTCATATCAATGGAAAACTAACACAAAATCATTTGGCTTAATGATCGTGAGGGGGAGCATGTTGATTCACAAACTACTATCCTGTAATGTTGGACTCTACAGAACAAAAGCTCCTGCAAAGTTTTGAGAAAGGATTTTATGTCTAGCTGGAGGCTGAGGGAACTCTTCACTGGATCATGAAGAATTCCTCCATTCGGAACTCTGGAAGGCTTATATTAACTTCTTCCTGAATAGCATTTGCACCCCAAATAGGTTTTCAACTCTTAAAGCAGTACCTCCCCCTCCCCCCCACTGCCCCCCATCATACTTACATTTAGCCTAAGAAAATGGTATAGTGAAAAGAACTCAATATAAAATGTGTTGCCCAGGGCAAGAGGGAACTCTTTCCTGAGGCTAGATGGTTGTTGATGCCGTGGGTCCCTGTCTAGCTTATACTGAGAAGCATCTAGCATCCAGGGCAGCCCCGTGTGACGTGACCTGGCCCAAGCTGTTGTACAAATTAATGCTTGATCCAACAGAACTTTTTCAATTTCCCAACTTGGAATTTGAAATTTGGACCCAAGAGGCACAGAGTGTGGAAATTTTGGGAGCTGAATCACATTGACGGCAACTTTCAAAAGAGGAGGACCATGGACTTTAACTCATCTTGGAGTTACATGGGCTGCTCTAGTATCATTCCAATAACTCTCCACTCCTCACCACTCTTTTTCCTTAGGGTAGACAGAAGTGAATTCTTTGCAACCCCACAAACCTTAATTATGGAAGTCTTTGGGGTAGGCTAGTAGACTATCCTGTTTTAGACTCTAAGTGATAACCACTGAAAATTTTAAGGATTCTTAAAATCAAGAGTAGCAGTCCAGGGGGCTGCAGAGATCCCTCCGAGTGGGCACGAGATCCCTCCGTCAGGGCCCGAGAGCGAGGCGGCTGCTCGACCCCTGCCGGCCGCAGCATGGCGGACGAGGAGCTGGAGACGCTGAGGAAGCAGAGGCTGGCCGAGCTGCAGGCGAAGCACGGGGATCCCGGCGATGCAGCACAACAAGAAGCAAAGCACAGGGAAGCAGAAATGAGAAACAGTATTTTGGCCCAAGTTCTGGATCAGTCAGCTCGGGCCAGGTTAAGTAATTTAGCACTTGTAAAGCCCGAAAAAACTAAAGCAGTAGAAAATTACCTTGTACAGATGGCAAGATATGGACAACTCAGCGGGAAGGTATCAGAACAAGGCTTAATAGAAATTCTTGAAAAAGTAAGCCAACAAACAGAAAAGAAAACAACAGTTAAATTCAACAGAAGAAAAGTAATGGACTCTAATGAAGATGACGATTACTGAACTAAAAATGTTTAGAGACTGGACCTTAATGGAACAATTCTAGTACAGAAGTTAAGATCCATTTAAATGTTTACTTTGTTTATTGTCTATATGCCTTTTAAAAAATAAACTTGTTATTCAAAAAAAAAAAAAAAAAAAAAAAAAAAAAAAAAAAAAAAAAAAAAAGAGTAGCAGTCCACACATCTTAGGCAGTTAGGGAACTTGTATTAACCGAGGAGCAACCTGAATAAATACTTACAGTCTTTAACAAGTCTTGCGTTTTCTTAAATGTGGGTAGGGAATTTTGACCACTCCTAACTTTCATTAGACTTTCCTATGTGCACAAAATTCCTTCTCTATCTTTATAGAAAACTCATTTTAATGACTTTGACCAAGTTTAGCTAAAATGCCATTTTAAATGGAAAGAGTGCTTCTTGTTTCCTTCATTAACATTATGCTGTCATAGTTAGTCTTGGAAGGAATGAATAAAATAAATAATAACAATAATAATAATAATAATTATTATTCTATCTAAAGCACTAATGTTTGTAAATGTTACAATGTGTAGAAATGCAATTTTTCAAAACCAGTATGCAGCTGCATATATATCATAGTGATACCTACATAATAAAAATAAAACAAGTATTTATGTAAAAAGATTTAAAAGGAAATAGATCAAAGTGATAAAAATTGTTGTGAAAGAGTAGCAGGATTATAGATGCTCCCCTCAATAATTTCCTTCAGATTTCAAAATTTCCATAATGTGGTACTAGTATATCTATATTAATCTTTAAAAGAATAGAACTCAGGGAGAATAAGTAAATACATCAAATCCACTTTGAGATAAAAAATAAAAAGACCATTCAGAACAGCCTAAAAAAAGTCTAGAAAAAAATCTAACGAGGGATGTGAAGGATCTCTACAACAAAAATTATAGAACACTAATGAAAGAAATTGAAGAAGATACTGTAAGATGGAAAGACATCCCATGTTTAGGAATAGATAGAATTAATATGTTAAAATGCCATGTTACTAAAAGCAATCTACAGATTCAATGCAATCCCCATCAAAATACCAGTGATGTGCTTCACAGAAGTAGAAACAAAATCCTAAAATTCATTTGGAATCATAAAAGGTCCAGAATAGCCAAAGCACTTGTAAGCTAACAAAGCAATGCTAGAGTTATCATAATACCTAACTTAACTTCAAACTATACAACAGAGGTATAGTAAAAACTGCATAGCACTGGCATAAAAACAGACACATAGAACAATGGAACAGAATAGAAGACAAAGAGACAACCCCCCACATGTACATTCATCTGATCCTTGATAAAGGTGCCAAAAACGTTTTAACAAATGGTGCTGGAAAAACTAAATATCTACACGTAGAAGAATGAAACTAAACTAGATCCCTGTCTCACACGCTGCACACAAGTCAACTCAAAATAGATCAAAGACTTAGGAATTAGACCAGAAACTTTCCAATGGCTGGAAGGAAATGTATGGTCAATACTCCAACATTCAGCTGCAGACAAAGTCCTCTTCAATAAGACTCAGGAAATAAGAATGAATAAATGAGATGGTATTAAATTAAAAACCTTCAGCACAGCAAACAATTAAGAGCATGAAGAGAGACCCTACAGGATGGGATAAAATCTTTGCTGGCTACTCTTCTGACTGAGAATTAATATCCATAAAATAAAAAGAACTCAAAAAACATTAACACCAAAAAATGACAAATAAGCCAATCAGTAATAGGGCAAATGACCTAAACCGATTTCTCAAAAGAAGTACAAATATCCAACATATATATGAAAGAAAATGTTTAAGACCTTTAGCAATCATGGAAATGCAAATCGAAACCACAGTGAGATTTCATCTCAGTCCATTTAGATTGGCAGTCATCAAGAATACAAATAACAATAAATGCTGGAGAGGATGTGGGGAGAAAGGAACAATTTTATATTGTTGGTGGGATTATAAGGTAGAACAATCACTATAGAAATCAGTAAGGAGTTTCCTCAAAAACTTAGAATGAAACCAGCCATACCACTCCTCAGTATTTATTCTAAAGAGTTAAAGTCATCATACTATAGTTTGTTTGGAGGTTCTAGCAGGGGAGCGCAGCTACTCGTATACCTTTGACCGAAGAACAGTCCTCCTCTATCGGGGAAGGTCGTCCTCTTCCACCGAGCGCGCAGCTTCAGGAGGGACGCACATGGAGCGGTGAGAGAAGAAGGGGACACCCGCTAGCCAGCCAGATCAGCCAAATCAACGCTGGCGATCATTGGGGTGACAGATGTCACAGCCAGATCGCCCTCACATCCATCATACTATAGCAATACATGCATACCCATATTTATAGCAGCACAATTCACAATAGCTAAACTGTGAAACCAGCCTAGGTGTCTGTCAATGGGTGAATTGATAAAGAAACGTGATTTATGTATCTCTAAATAAATATATGTGTATATATATGTATACATATACATATATATGTATACTATATATATATATTATATATCATGGAATTTTATTCAGCCATAAAGAAGAATGAAATCATGCCATTTGCTGGGTAATGGATGCATCTGTAGAACTTTAATGCTAAGTAAGTCAAACTCAGAAAGTCAAGGGTCATATGTTTTCTCCTGTATGTGGAAGCTAGAGAGGACAAAGTGGGGGATAAAGGTGGAGGTGATTTCATGAGGACAGAGGGAGAAATAGCAGAGTAGAAGAGAGGCACCATTGGGAAGGAGGAGGGGAGAAGGGGAGGGAAAGAGGAAGTAGCAGAGATGATATTGACCAGGTTATATTGTTACATTGTGGGTACCTAACAATGGACTACCAATAAAAAGGGAAAGGAAAAGAAAAAATAAAAATGAATAATAATAATTGTAGAGAAGAGGTAAGGGAAGGGAGGGACAGAAAGAGAGGAAGAAAGTCAGAGGGAAGATAAAGGAAAAGCGAAATTAGATATTCTTGGGGATTGTCAGATTGTTAGGAAAAAATAAAACCTGATCTCCCTATCTTGAAACTTTAAATTTTGATTTTTTTGTCTTGCAGTACTAGGGGATTTTTGTGCTTATTTTCAGTTTAAGAATGACCTATGTGGAAAAGAACAGAAACTAATGTACTCTTTTCTTCAACATAACTGTTTGAAATGCCAGATACCCCCAGGGATGAAGCACCTGCTTTTCGGAGAGGAGAACTGATACAAGAACTGACTGCAAGGCTATTTAGCAGATGTGTCCATTTTACCTATTTGTCTAAAATGGAATTAGGTTCCATGAATAATCAAGATAGGAAAGAATAGGTAAGAGAGTGCTTACCTAGCATGTGCAAGGCCCTGGCTTCCATCCCTAGCAATACACACACACACACACACACACACACACACACACACAGGGAGGGAGAGAGAGAGAGAGAGAGAGAGAGAGAGAGAGAGAGAGAGAGAGAGAGAGGCAAGAGAAAGCTTCTGTGTTCAAAAGGAAGTGAGAAAAAGTTGTTATCAATAAGGATCCTCTTCCTGAACATATTAAAGACTCCCTCTTTCAGAGTTTTAATGTAAATATATTGCCCTAGGAATTGTTTGAATTATAAGTTTTAAAAATATTCAACGTCTTTAATGCACCAAGTTTGTTACATATTTTGTTCACTAAAGCAATACTTTCTTTGACATGGCGTGCACCTATATTCACATTCTAGTGCAAGAGGACCTAGCTCAAAGCATATAAGAAACAATGAATGAGGTTAAACAATTCATTAAGAGTTAGAGCTGACGGGTCTTCACACATGATCTAGCCCAGTGCTGTACAATACATCTTGAGATGAAAATACTCTCAGTAGCTGTTGGCCTCATGTAACCACTTGAAATGTAGGTGGTGTGATAGAGGAACAAAAATTTTAATTTAATTTGTTTTCAGTTAAGTGGCACACATGGCCCATGCTGTGTGGACAACTCAGATCTAGAATATTATGCTTATTTGGCAGATAAGGAAATTAGGGAAAGAAGCTGAGAAGCCCAAGGTAGCATTCAAATACATTTTCAACCAATTTTGATTAAGGAAAGATTAAGGAAAAGAAGGAAGATAAGAAGGTTGGGTGCATTAGTGTTCTGAAACTACTTCCTGATTCAATCTGTTTTGACCTTGAAATACCTAGAAACTGCCCACTCAGCAGGGATGACGTGTCAGATTACCTAATAGTCCACAACCCTCAAAGCCACTCTGACTCTCGCACTAACACAGTTAGTAGCACTTCATAGTTTTGCAGATTGTTCACATACACAGTATCCTCTCACCTGCCCTTTTCAACAACCATGTCAGATTGGACGAGAAAGTACATTGTTTCTATCCTCAAAAGGTTTATAATACGGTAGGGAAGACAGGAGTCAGGATAAGTTGTAATGTTATAGGTTGTATAGTAATGTGCAACTAGCTATTTGTGTGTATTGTTACAAGAATATTGTTACATGAAACATTAGTTAGATATTTGCTATGGAATTTTAGGAATAATATATATATATATATTATTTGTTATTGTTAGACAAATATAACATATTTTTACAAACATGGAGTACATCTTATTCTAATCAGAATCCCAGTCTTGTGGTTGTACATGATGTGGAGAGTCACTGTGGTGTATTTATACATGTACATTGGAAAGTTAAGTCAGGTCTGTTCCACTGTCTTTCCTATTCCCATCCCCCTCCCTTCCATCTCCCTTTATCTAATCTACTGAACCTCCGTTTTTCCCTCCCCCTCCCTTGTTGGTGTTAGCATCCACATATCAGAAAGAACATTTGACCTTTGGTTTTGGGGATTGACTTATTTCGCTTAGCATAATAGTAGAAGAGAAAATATTCCCACCTTATATCTGAGTTTCTGACAGATCATATGATTAGCTCAGGCTCATGTTACTAGTAATGCAACTGCTGGAAAAGAAGGTTTTGACCCTTAGTTCAACCTTTTCTGGGTTACATTTCGTTTTCATCCAATTCCCTGAAAAGGGTTAAAGAATGGGCAATTGCCTTAATATTTAGGGCAAATTAGGGCAAACCCCATGGAACAGAAGCATCTTTGCTCTGGCAAAAGTCTTGTGGGAGTTGATACAGCCCCCAGAATCCAAGAGACATAGGCTTCCTAATGGACTGTTGAACTTGCTAGAGGTTCACTTGGGAAAGTTACTTCGTTTCTTTAAACATCACCTCCTCATTGTTAAAATGAGGACAGTGAGGATACCTAAGAGAAGTCTTGTGCAGATTCAGTGAAATGAATGTGACACATTTTGCATGGGGCATGTAGTAACTGCTGGGAGCATATTAGCTATAATTCTGAATATTAATGTAGGGAGAAGGAAGATGTGTTTTAATGGCTTCATGGGTTCATTCCCAGATTCAGAGCTACAAGGTGGTGGCTCTGGTTTTGATTTGCTTTCAGATGGTACTGAACCTTTCAACATTTCCCCCAAATTCTTCTTTTCCACTACAATTCTCTATTTTCTCTCTCCCACTATTACATTCTGAAGAAATTGGAATTGAGTTTCCATCCCTGAAAACTCTCCTTTCTTTGCCGTAACCCTTGTGGGATTCTAGGCTTGTGAATGCTTAAAAACAGTGGTTGACTTTCTCAAGTTCCCCGAATCACCGGAGCAGCATGTAAAACCGCACAACCAGGTCAAAGGAATACATTCTGACATTTTCTAAACTTAAACTTTTTCTCTCCACATAAACATCCTCCCCATCCACAGTTCTCTCATCCTACCACCATAAAAATCAAGTCAGTATCAAAATAGATGGGAGAATTAGCAGCCAGATGTTGTATTCTGTAACCTTCCCTTCTTCTCCAGGCATCCAAGGAATGTTCAAGAAATCTTGTTATCAAGGGTATCATTTGGATCCATAGATTTTATCTCTAAAGGTCAACTAGAATGAGACAAATACCCAAATCACATAAATCCTACATATAAAGTGGGAGAAAATTGAAAGTCAGTATTCTAAGTAAAAATGAAATGCGAGTGATAACCTATCTGGTGAGAGGAAACACACAGCACTAGCAAATGAAAATTACCATCCAGGGAGGTAAATCAGCTCTGTAATCTGGGCAAGCATGGCTTATCCCCAATTCCATCAATTACCATCCTTTTTTTTTTTTTTATCTTTGGGGGGCTGGGGATTGAACTCAGGGCCTTGTGCTTGTGAGGCAAGCACTCTACCAACTGAGCTATCTCCCCAGCCCCCAATTACCATCCTTTTAAGAGCAGTACAAATCAATCCATCCTCCCCCTGTGGACTGTTCAAATGCACAGTGTGGTCATAAAATACTTTGGCTAATATGGATGGTGACAAGACAAGAGTGTAGTGCCATGAGGACCCCACTCGCAACAGAATACAACCAATATTTAACAATTGTGACCAGTGAAATGACATCTCCATTTTGGTCAGAGATTATACTTTTGTTCTTGTTAAAATTTTGCATCATAGCAGGAGTGTATATAGATACCTATATAACTATTTTACCATTATTGGAAAAAAAAATTTGGTTAAAACATGCCAAATATAACCCATATCCTAGTTTTGATATCACAAAGGCCAATTGAATAAAAAGTTCAGTTCACATTTACAGACTGAATCTCCAACTGGGAGACTGTCCTTTTAAATGATGTGCATCACTAGACATAGGATGACTGGGTTACAGAATGCTCATGGCTTACAGTCCCCATAACAAATGCTGGGAAAAGCAATGCAAAGATCTTGGCATTGAGTTTGAAGGATGACACATTGTTAATACAGGGAGAAAGTGCCACCCTAGGTTCCAGATCTTGCTGCTCACCAGTTATATGACCTTCAGTTTCTAAACCATACTTGTACCTCATGGAAAATAAAAATAATCCTAACTTTTCTTAGGCAAGGTGTTGGCAAGAATACAGAATGGAAGAAAAATCTCTTCCTAATGGTAAAGTGCCTATACAAGTAGAAGACTCTATTAATAGCATAAACACTAAGGAATGTTTTATAGTTGCTCTTGTATGTTTGTTTTGTTTTCTCCTGGGGTAACTTTATGGCCCATTATGATGGCATTTAGACCTATACTTTCAAAATCGGGGTTGCGAGGGGACTTCCATAAATTCTTCTTCCATATGGAAATTTCCATAGAAATTCCCTCTGTCTCCAGTAGCACATTATCACCAACAAATACCTAGTTATGATGAATTACCGTGAAATCAGGTTGATGGCCACTACATAATCAGCCTTCCACAAAAATTACATTAAAAACAACATTGTGTAACCCCCGCTAGGCAGGGCTGGCTTTTGCAGAAGTTATTTGTAGCTGAGAGGGTGGAGAGAAAGAGATGATCGATGATGGGGGCAATCCCGCTCTCTCCCTGTGAACTGAAACGTCAACAAAAAACAGGGGCAAGCAACGCTCTGCTTTCTGCTTGACACCTGTTCCTTCAAGCTGCACAGTGAGTTGTAAATACTAAAGCCACAAACACAGAGGAGCTCTTCATTCTTTTTTCACGTTCCTTGAATGAGGCTTCAATCTGAAAGTCACACAAGAGGTGGGATATTTTTGGGGGCAGACAGAAGCCCCTTAGGTGGCATGACCTGTGGAAGGGGTAACCGTCATGGGTCTGTATCTTATGCTGACACTGTGGAATGAATTCTTCCATCATTTAAATACTGAGTGGGAAATGCCGCGTTCAGGAAAAATATAGGATATAAAACACGTGGACCAGTGTCTGGTAACAGAGAAAGAAGAAACATCTGGGTCAACCAAGGTAGTTCAGATTCAGACGGGGTTGGTGTAAGCTCTAAGGACTGGCCTTGGCAGAGCCCTTAAATCTTCATGAGCTTCCGTCATCATATTGAAGGACCAGCCTCCAGGTCATAAGAGAAGGCCTGCTCTGCCTAGGGGAACCAGTTAAGCTAAACCAAGAAGAGTTTTACTCCTCTAAGGATTCATGCCAAATCTTTTGTGCCCAGGTTTTAAAACAGAACAATCTCGAGTTTCTTGAGATACAAGGTAGAGTTGCTGCACAAACTGCTGATAAGAAAAGAACAGGAGGAATCTTCCCGCTGTTGAAGCCTTTAGGGAAGACTTCAATGCTGATTCATTTTCATGGGGGAAGAGGAAGATGCTTGCCTCCTTTTTTTTTTTTTTTTTTTTTTGGTCTGGTTAACTGTGCTCATTAAATCTCTGATAGTTTTGGTTCAAACATGGCCTTTGTAAGAAACAAGTCTGCAGCTATTTCTCCCCTGATTCTGCCCCCTCCTCACACACCATATTGTAATCTAGATTGTTAACTTTCCCATCAGTCATCGATTCAATAGCTTGTGGGTTTCCACTATTTAAGGGTAATTCTCCTGCTGTTTGCTCTCTTTTCTCTCTCACTTTCACATTTGCGCTCCCTCTCCCTCTCCCCCCTCCCCCTCCCCCTCCCCTCCCCTCCCCCTCCCCCTCCCCCTCCCCCCCTCCCTTTCTCTCTCCCTCTCCCCTCTCTCTCTCCTCTCTCTCTCTCTCTCTCTCTCTCTCTCTCTCTCTCTCTCTCTCTCTCTCTCTCTCTCTCTCTCTCTCTCTCTCTCTTCCTTTCTCTTCCTTTCTCTTCCTTTCTCTTTTGCTCTTAAGAGTAGACACTGTCTGCTAATAAAGTTTCTTGTGTGAGTTTCTGAGTCCGGAGCGGTTTCTGGGTGTTTTCATTGGTGCTGTGACTCAGATGGGTTCTTCTACCACCACTTAGGTGGGTGGAATCCCATCTGACTCCTCAGACCCCTGGACGTTGGTCTCACTTTCCATTTGCCTGGACACTCAGCTGCATATCCCCCACCGGCTTCAGATTGGTGAGTTTTCCCCTAGGTCAACTTAAACACTCCTCTGCTGACCTGAGAAGTGACCATTGATTGTCTGGCACCCTCAAGGTGGTTGAGGAGTGGGGGTTCCCCCAGTCACAACTTTTACAGTTACCACTGGCCCCCTTAGTTGACCTTATCTGACGGGTGGGTCCCCAATCTTTATGGTGAAGATTCTCTCTTAGGGTTGAGGCTCCTCTCTCTCGAAAATACTGACATCAGGTCCTCAACTCTTCTTGACTTTTGCCTGGTACACATTGATGGGGGTGACGACTCCCGTCATTGTGCTGCCTTCTCATCTCTAGCCAATTAGTCTGTGACCTCGGGACGCCATGGACACTGACTTGGCTGTTTCCAGTCTCCACTATGGGATCTAGGTCTTCTGTTCTGGCAGACTCACCATTGGGATATTTACTAGAAAATCTTAAGTCTCTTCACCTGATCCCTGAACTAGAGCAGAGCCATCAAAACTTATTTGCTTGTGTAATGATATTTGGCCACATTATCCTTTGGATAATCAATCTAGGTGGCTGGTTATGGCACTTTGGATACTAATGTTTGGAGGGATTTGTACAACTTCTGTGAACGAGTGGGCAAGTGGAAAGAAATTCTTTACTTTCAAGCTTTCTCTTTCTTGTGCACTCAACTTGATATTTGCTGTTCCTGCAAACCTGAACACCTCCTTTTGGATTCTTCTCCCTCTCCAAATCCCTCCTCCTTCTCTGATTTCAACCCAGCTAACGGACCACCCCTATACCGGTCTCCTGTGACAGAGCCTTTCCGGCCCCTGCTCCTCCATCTCCTTTGCCCTGCTCTGTTTCTGCTCCCGCCCCCCCTCCCTACTGTCATCCTGCCTAGTCCTCCCATCACACAGTCCCATGCACATGTTCGAGCCCCCATATGGGATGTGGCTGGTGTGGAGGGAGTGATCAGAGTCCATGTTCCTTTTTCGCTTTCTGATCTTTCCCAGATAGAGAAGTGGCTAGGCTCATTTCACCTCCAACTCTGCAAACAAAATCAAAGAATTTCAGCATCTCACTCAGTGTTATGACCTTACCTGGCATGGTATTTATATGATCATGTCCAACACCTTGGCCCCTGAGGAGTGCAGGAGAGTCTGGGAACAGGGGCACAATTGTGCAGATGAGGTTTACCAGTCGACCCTGTCCCATCCCACTGGGGCTGAAGCAGTACCAGGTAGGAAGCCCCAGTGGGACTATAACATGGGGATTGGGTGTCTGTGGCGGAACAAGTTCCAATGTGCATCCTTACAGGTCTCCATAAGGCCGCCATTATACCTATTAATTATGATAAACATAATTATGGTATATGCCATTATACCTATTAATTGTGATAAACTTCAGGACAAGACTGAAAACCCATATGCCTTTCTGAGTCACCTCACAGAGGCCATGCTCATATATACTAACCAGGACCCTGAAACTCCAGAGGATGACAGTTATTCGTGACTTATTTTTTCTTTTCCTCCAAGTTACCTGGACATGAAGGCTAAATTGAGGCAGTTGGATAGGGGACCTCTAGCTCCACAGCCAGAGGTTCTAGCAGTGGCATTCAGTGTGTAAAATGGAAGGGCAGAAAACAAAAAACAGAAAACAAAAAACAAAACAAAAAAATACTAATGCTAGCCAAAGCCTTTCAGTCAGCTAGACCTGCCCAGCTGGCCACTACTAGGGGCACCCTAGCACCCAGAAGACTTCCAGGCCCATGCCTCAATGTGGAAAAGAGGGCCACTGGACACAAGCCTGCCCCAAACCCCAGAAACCCCTAGGTCCTTGTCCAAAATGCCACCAACCAGGACACTGGGCAGTGGATTGCCCTGGTGCTCAGAGAAGTGCCAGGTCACCGTTGCCCCCTTCCCCTGGTGACTTACTGGGATTGGCAATGGATGACTGAAGGGGACTGGAACTTTTACACCTGACAGCCATCACCGCTCAGGAGCCCCGGGTGACCCTTAGGGTGGCAGGCAGGGAGGCAGCTCCCTTTCCTTATAGATTCTGGAGTCACCTTCTCAGTGCTGCAGGAGTCTTGGGGTTCTGCCAAATCATCTAATATCAGGTAGAGGGAAAACCGTGCCACCCGCTACAAACCCCTCCAATAAGTTGCCATATCAGACAAATCTGCTTCACTCATTCCTTCTTGATAATTCCTGTTTCCCATTTCTCTCTTGGGAAGGGACATGCTAACCAAATTGGGTGCCTCTATTTCCTTCTCACCCACCATGTGCCTCCTTCAAGAGTCCTCTGGTTTTCTTCTTCTCATGACCTTGCAGGAACATATAACTCAACCTGAGTCTTCATATCCCCACCTTCCCTCCCTTGTTGACCCCAAGGTCTGGGACACCCACACACCCTCTGTAGCCACATGCTTGCCTGTACTCATTTGCCTGAAGGACCCAACATCCTACCCAACCCAGGCCCAATATCCTCTTCCCCAAAGGAGCCTCTTAGGGTTCCAACCAGTCATCTAGGATTTAAGGCAGAAAGGCTTCCTCTGCCCCACCAACTCACCTAATAACACTCCTATCCTGGCTGGTAAAGAACCTAATGGATCTTACCCTTTGGTGTAAGAGCTCCACATCAACTTGGCAGTTGTCCCCATCTTCCCTGTTGTGCCCAATCCCCACACTTCTCTTTCCTCTATCCCCTCCTCCACCACATACTTTTCTGTGTTGGATTTGAAGGATGCCTTTTTCACTGTCCCTTTTCATCCTGACTTGCAGGATCTCTTTGCTTTCACCTGGACTGACCCTCTCACTCAAGTTTCTTCTCAGCTGACCTGGACAGTTCTCCCACTGGGATTTTGGGACAGCCCTCACCTCTGTGGCCAAACACTGTCTCATGATCTTGCCTCTCTTACTTTCATTTCCTCCTCTCTCTTACAATATATTGATGATTTTCTTCTATGTTGATCATTTTTTCATATATTTGTTGACTGATAATATTTCTTCTGTGAAGTGTCTGTTCCGTTCCTTAGCTCATTTATTGATTGGGTTTTTTGTGGGTTTTTTTGGTGTTAAGTTTTTGAGATCTTTATATATCCTGGAGATTAATGCTGTATCTGAGGTGCAGGTGGTAAAGATTTTCTCCCATTTTGTAGGCTCTCTTCATGTTCTTGATTGTTTATTTTGCTGTGAAGAAGCTTTTTAGTTTGATGCCATCCCATTTATTGATTCTTGATTTTACTTCTTAAGCTTGAAGAATCTTGTTAAGGAATTTGGTTCCTAAGCCTACCTTATGGGCCTACTGTTTTTCCTGTTGGCACAGGGTCTCTCATCTAATCCCTTGGTCCTTGATCTACTTTGAGTTGGGTTTTGTGCAGGGTGAGAGATAGGGGTTTAATTTCATTTTGTAACATATGGATTTCCAGTTTTCCCAGTGCCATTTGTTGAAGAGGCTATCTTTTCTCCAATGTATGTTTATGGTCACTTTGTGAGGTAACTGCATTTGTGTGTGTTCGACCTAATGATCTTTAATAACCAAGAAACTGCGTTTGGTTTGACGTTTCTCACTTTTTGTGGAGTAGGCAGGTAAATTCAGGGGCACTGTACCACTAAACCACAACCCCAGCCTTTTAAAATTTTTTATTCTGAGACAGCATCTCTCTAAATTGCCCAGATTGGCCTCAAACTTGGTGATCCTTCTTCCTCAGCCTCCTAAATAGCTGTTGTTATAGGTTTGCACGACCGCACCTAGGTGACATTTCTATTCTTAATCTAGTGTGTTCGTAAATTAATGTGATATTTTACAAAGGGTTACTAGGATATCTCAAATTGATAATTATGTTTGTGTCTATTTTCTCCAATCTGAATTAATGGTGAGGTCATTTTAAAAATCAGAAAGCCATTTTAAAGTTATTTTGCAACTAGTTTCACTACAGGTCCAATTTTAGACTTCTTTTGTTTTCTGAGACTTTTAGCCATGACATGTTAATAAAAATAGTTCAACCGGGTTTGGTAACACGTGTCTGTAATTCCAGCAAGGAGAGAGGCTGGGGACAGGAGGATCACAAGTTCTTGGATAGCCCTGTCTCAAACTAAAAAATAGAAAGGGTTGGGGTTGTAGCTCAGTGGTAGATTTCACTGTGTTCAACTCCTAGTCCTACAAAAAAAGAAAAAAAAAAATATTGTGCAATTTTAGACTAAATAATATCAGCTCTATAATAAAATAGAATTAAGAACTAACTATAGATGGTGTTTAGCTAGATGTATCCTATGGGGGTTTCAAGAGAGCTACTCATACACAGAGCAATATTCAATAAGAAATAGTATGGTTGCTTTAAAAAAATTTTTTTTGAGTCTGATCTAAACATGGTACCTGTCCCCTATACACATCCACACAAATAATATCATTCAATAGAAGTTACAAATAATATCATTCAATAGAAGTTACAAATAATATCATTCAATAGAAGTTTTCTTTTTTGTTATTTTGTTTAGAAGTATAGTACAAAGGATTCAGGTAACTTTAGAGGTTCTTATCTAAAAAACAGTTTATTACCAGAAGGTCCCAAGGTCATAAACTCAAAGAGTGAGACAATATTGAAAAAATCCTCAAGAGAGAGTTGTTGGACCAACAGATGTTTTCCAGTTCTTCCTGTGGTATACCACACACAGTGAAAAAATTGAAAAAAATAAACCCTTTAGTCAGTGGCTATGACAGAGGTGTAGAAAACCTGAACTCTAGGATCACATTTTTTGGTCTGATTGTTATGGTTTGGATGTGAGGTGTCCCCCAAAAACTTACGTGTGAGACAATACAAAATGGTTTAGAGGGAAATGATTGGGTTGTGAGCGCCTTAACTTGATCAGTGAATTAAACTCCTGATAGGGATTCACTGAGTGGTACTGGAAGGAAGGCAGGGTGTGACTGGAGGAGGTGGGTCCCTGGGGATGTGCCTTTGGGTATATATTTTGTACCTGGTGAACGGAGTCTCTCTGCCTCCTGGTGTGATGTCTTGAGCCACTTCCCTCTGTCACCTTCTTCCACCATGATGTTCTGCCTTACCTCCAGCCCCAAGGAATGGAGTTTGCTCTCTGTGAACTGAGACCTCTGAAACCATGAGCCATCAAATAAATTTTTCCTCCTCTATGATTGTTCTGGTTGGGTCTTTTAGTCACAGCAGCGAAAAAGTTGACTAAAACATGATCCAATCAAAGTGACACTTCATTATTATCCATACTTCTAGAATGGAGAATGTGGCTTAAGCTAGAGGCCAATATATGGCTTTTACTTATTTATTGTCTTAGCAATTGAAACCCTACAATCTTTACCTCTGGATAGCTATATGAAACCTGAGAGATGATCACCCAGCTTAGGTGGCCATGCAAAAAAGAAATGGTCTCTGGTTCCCAAGAATAGCTAAAATAGTTTCATTCATTTGTAGATATACTTATCATCCTCTACTCTGGAAGCTCCAGAGTCTACTCACTGCTGGATCCCAGAGCCCAACATAGTGTTTGGGTTATCCAGCAGTTTCTCAATATATAGTGCTTGAATAGAAGAGTGATTTTTTTTTTTTTTTTTCAGGAAAAGTGACAAAGTTTATTTGGGGAAGTATAGCATTTTTTTTTTTATTGTAAACAAATGGGATACATGTTGTTTCTCTGTACATGGCGTAAAGGCATACCATTTGTGTAATCATAAATTTACATAGGGTAATGTTGTTTGATTCATTCTGTTATTTTTTCTCTTCCCCCCCACCCCTCCCACCCCTCTTTTCCCTCTATACAGTCCTTCTAGAAGAGTGATTTTTAACAGTCATCTTCTCAAAGGTAATTGTGGCCCATTCAATGTTCTGCAATAGGACCAATTAAATTGGCATCTTTGCCTTTTGGAGAGAAATAAGGAGGAAAGTAGGTAGAGGTGTGAGCAATGAATGAACACTTGCCTTTCCCTTTAGGCAAAGCAGTTAATAAGCAAGTGTTGAGTTTCTACAGTGCATTAAGAAGAATGTGTTAGGTGCCATTAAGATGTATCAAGTAAACTTTCAGACATATTGCCTGAAAGTGGAGGTGGGGTATCGTGCTCCCTCTGCCCGCAGAGAGAGACACGACAAACGTCTGAAGCTTTGGAAGTTTATTATGTACAGTCCCTCTCCTACACTTCCCTTACTCCTAGCTTCCGCGCACTCCCAGCTTCTCTTCTCTCAGCTTCTCCCAGCTTCCACGCACTCTCAGCTTCCAGCTCAGCCTCCGCCTCCGCCGCTTCTTCCGCTTCTGCCTCTCTACTCTCCCACCCACCAGGCTTATATACACTTCAACCAATCAGGGGAGAGTACATGAGGTAAACGCGGACAGCTGCAAGCATAGGATAGGTACACGAGGGGGGCATGCTCTAGTCACATCGTTAACTAGCCAATCATTGGAATTCGCTGGTTGTTTACTGTATAGCTGGCCGCTTTTGGCTCAGCGTCAGGCGCCATCTTGACCATGCCCAAGGCTGGGGGTCCTGGAAACCCCGACAGTGGGGAGGTATGATATGACTCAAACAAGAGGATTATGTGAATTAAATGCAATAGGAATTTAAAGAAGGGAATGACCAGTATGAAATACAATAGTTCGGTTAAACTTCATGGAAGAAGTGACTTTCTGGGGTCAGAAAATCTAAAAAGACATAGAAGAGGAGAAGGGTTTCATAGACAGCTGAATGGGCATGGATGGAGGAAAAGTTGGGGGGGCATACAAGTACTGATTTCAGTCAAATTTTTGCCCTCTGAGAGCCAGGATGAAGCTGGATTAGATTCTGCTCACATCATGCATTTTTAGAATGCTCAAAAATGTAAAGTCCAAAAGAATTCAAGCAGTGCCTACAGAAGTAAGTGGGAGATTTATAAAGGCATTCCTTTCTTCTCTAAGGATCTGGTGGGATTTTCCTGGGGAACTGGATTTTACTCATTAAACAAATATTTGTTACTGTCTACTATGTACCAGGCACTGTGCTTACTGCTGGAATTCAACAGTAAATAAGAGATCACAATCCCTGTCCTAGGAGCTTGCAGTACCTCCAAG
This sequence comes from Sciurus carolinensis, assembly GCF_902686445.1. Taxonomy (NCBI): domain Eukaryota; kingdom Metazoa; phylum Chordata; class Mammalia; order Rodentia; family Sciuridae; genus Sciurus; species Sciurus carolinensis. The sequence goes on from NC_062216.1 coordinate 24,549,301, forward strand.
GAGGTAAATAATACATGAATAAATTCATAATCATGATTTAAGCATAATTTATAAATTATGCATTTCAGGCAAATTCTTTTACACTAGTGATGAGGGCAGAGACAGAGAAAGAGGAAGGTTTGCAGAGGAGGGGACACTACTTATGGGTTATTTGGCAAAGCTGTTTGTACCCCAGGATGTTTAAAAAGACAACAATGTGACTGTGTCCTTTTGCCTCCTGGACATAACATAAAGCTCCAGTTGTGGAAGCATAAATGGTCCAAAGAGACTCTTCTCCCTCTCTCTTTTTCATTTCCTCCCTTTCACCTTTTAGATATTGCTGTCAATTTATTCACAGTGGTGGAAATATATATCACCTAAAAACGACGTATGACAAACACATGCCCATTGGCAGTGTGTGCTATTAGGGTGCCTGGAAGTAGGTGCAAACGACTGTTCCCATGTTAGAGGGCAGGTATCAGGGAGCTCTCCACATGCAGTCTGAGGAGGTACGGAATGGTCGTTCTGTAGCTTCCATTGTTAGACTAACAGGGACTTTTAGACAAGAGCATCTGCAGCCTCCTCCAAGAGAGTTCCAGTCACAGGCAATCACTCAATGATCAATGATCTGGTTCTGAAAAAAAGATGTCTTAGAGAATTATGGGATGTCTTAACTTATACTTAGGTCTCTATCTCGTGGTTTGGAATTGTTCTGTGAAGAGATACAGATTCAAACCTCATTTGTTTATATAGATTGCTTTATCCTGGAACATTACCTTAAAATCTTCAGTGTAGTTCTTGAAGATATATATATGTGTGTGTGTGTATGTTGTGTGTGTGTATATATGTATATATATGTGTATATATATGTATACACATATATTATATATATGTATATATTATATATCATATACATATATATTCATATATATTTTTAGATATATAATATATAAAAATATATATTATACTAAAATATAACTTATTATGTGTGTGTGTGTGTTTTTTTTAATTTGAGGGGCAGGGTCTCATTAACTTGCTGAGACTGGGCTTGAACTTGCCATTCTCCTGCCTCAGGCTCCTGAGCTGGTAGGATTACAGGTGTGTACCACCATGCCTGGCTAAAATATAAATTAAGTGTAAAATCAGCTCTAACAAAGGCAAGATATACCTCATAAATTGAGAAAGTATCCATTGTAAGATGTCTATTCCATAATTATATCCTTCCCAGTCTTAACCTACATGGGTTGCCATAATGAAATACCACACACGTGGCTTCAACAACAGAAATTAATTTCTTTTTTTTACAGTTTTGGATGCTGTAAGTCCAAGATCAAGGTGTTGGCAGGTTTGGTTTCTCTTGTTGTTTCTTAGGTGTCAGACGATCATCTTCTTGCTGTGTCTTCACACAGTCTTTCCTCCATGTACACATTCTTCTTGCCTCTGTGTTTCCAAATATCCTTCTCTTATATCAGTTAGATTGGATTTGGGATCATCTTCATTTCATTTCTCCAAAAACCTTTTCTTCCAATACAGTCACATTTTGAGGTACTAGAGATTAGGGCTTCAACATACATATTTTTGGGGGAAAGTAATTCACCCCATAAACACTTCCTAATCCTAATATACAGTTTTTGGTGCTGAGAGCCATGATTACCAGTTCTGGGTTTCCTTCCTGTTTTTTCTTGAGAATTCATAGAAAGAAGGGAACGGAGCCCTAATCTTATGCAGACTTAGAGAGATAAAGATGACACACTGCAAGAATGTATTTGGTGGGTCACAAAGCTTTGTGTGAAAGGTGACATTCCTGCTGGGCCTTGGAGACTGGGCAGCAGGTAGAAGGAGTAAGAACATCAGAGGCAAGACAAAGGCATAGACTGGGAGAGGGTGGCCCGTGTGTTTTTTCTGGTTAGTCTATTGTACATGAGGCATTTTATATACACTCTCACACGGAATTTCTCTAGAGTCGCTGTAAGCTAAATCACACAGGAATTTACAGTCTTTTTTAACAACTAGGACACAAAAGCTCAGAGAGGTTGAAAAGCTCATAAGTGACAAAGAGGTCGGAGCACACCTGCCTGACTCCAGTGTTCTTTCTACTCACAGGGAGTTGGGTTATTTTCTGTGTTGCTGTTAACAAACTACCATAAACCCAGAGGCTTTAAACACAGATTTATTAGCTCCCAACTCTTCAGGTTAGAACTGGTGGGTGGGCTCCACTGATATTCTGCTCTGGCTCTAACAAGACTGAAATCAAGATGCTGGCTGACTTTGGCAACTGCGGGGAGTCAGGGAGAGAAGCTGCCTTCAGTTTCTTTGGATTGTTGACAGGGTTCAGTTCCACGCCTTTGTAAGACTGAGGTAATCCGAAGGCCATTTACAGCTTCTAGGAGCTGCCTGCATGCTCTGGTTTGCTGTACCTACCATCTTCACAGCCAGCAATCGCGGGGCAAGTCCTTCCTACTCTTTGCATCTGTCTCACCTCCCATTCTGCATTATTTCTTCTGCTTTAAGATGGAAGTATTTTTGTTCTTTTAAGGGTTCATGTAATTAGTTTGGCTTACCTGATAATCCATGATAATCTTTCTATTTTAAGTCCATAGTTCAAGTTACATTTTGTAAAGTCATTTTTGCCATGGAAGGTAATGAGATAGGAAAGGAGGAGGAGGAAGAGGAGAAGGGAGACCTCAAAGGAGGGCAATGAAATTTTTTAATTTTTAATTTTAAAATTTTATTTGTTCTAATTAGTTGTACATGACAGTAGAATGCATTTATACATTTTGATACAAAAGGGGCGTGTAATCTCTCATTCTTCCGATTATACATATTGTGGGATCCATATAATTTTAATCTGAGGTTCTTGCATACCTTTTCAGGACTATCACTCCACCAACCAGTCTCTCTTACAGGCCTGTCACTCCCAAATTTCTGGGAAATCAGTAAATCTTGGAGTTACCATAAATTCACCAACTTAGAAAAATTACCACGTGCACTGTAAATTAGCCTACCAATAAATAGATTAAGTAAAAATATATGATATTTTAAGAAGTCTATAATTTAGGAAACTTTCCAGTGTTTATCTACTGATCAGATAATAGAGATAGTGTCAACCCAAGGCTCTGGAGTATGAAGAGACCAATGTCATCCCTACATACCTTTCCAAGTCCAGCCCTCACCAAATTTCCTTTAAAAGAAGAATTGGAATCCAGGAAATGCATCTCTCAGTCTCCACATGACCTGAATTCTTCCTTGAATGTATATTCCTTGCTTTTCTACGTAGATCTCCATGCCTCTACTGACATGAGCTGAAACCTTTCTAACAAGTATGTCAAGGACCCCGTTAGTCCTGAGTTGAGTCCTCTGGGACCTCCTTGGGGCCCTTTTCTGGAGCATTCTCTTCTCCAGTGATAGTAACTTATTCACAGGCTCCAGGATTAGGGTGTGGACACTGGGGGCAGGGACCATTCTATCCATTATAGCGCTGGTGGGAGGGACAACATCACTGGAGACTAGAGCTACAGAGTCCAGGCTGAGTTGTTTAGAATTTCTTACAGGAGTAATGAAATTCCGTTAGTGCTGCTTCGTCACTGGATAACTATAAGAAAATTAAAAGGTGTTTAACTTGAGTTTATAAGGAAATCATCTTTTCTTTCTGTTTTTTTTTTCCAGTGTTGGGAATTGAACCTAGCATCTTAGGCTTGCAAAGCTAGCACTCTACCACTGAGCTACACCCCCAACCCTTTTTAATTTTTATTTTGTGACAGGGTCTCACTAAGTTGCCCATGTTGATCCTGAACTTGTGATCCTCCTCCCTTAGTCTTCTGAATAGCTGAAATTACAGGTGCGCACCACTGAAATTACAGGTGTGCACTGTTTGAAATTCATCTTAAAAATATAACAAGAATTGACACAAAACCTGTACATAGAAGTTTACAACAGCTTTAGTTGAAATAGCCCCAAACTGGAAACAACTCAGATCACCAAAAATGGGTGAATGGTTAAATAAATGGTAGTACAGGGCATACTACTCAACCATAAAGCAGAAGGCATGCATACAACCTGGATGGATCTCCAGGGAAGTATACCGAATCAAAAAAGCAAATCCTAAAAGGTTGCATGCTGTATGATCCCATTTATAAAACATTCTTGAAATTAAAAAAAAAAATCCTGGCCCTTTTTTTCTGCCAGTCATACTTTTGCATCATCCTCCAAAAGAAAACTCAGACATTTCTGTTTCTTTCAAACTGTAACAAGGCCTTAGACTCTTGCCTTACTTGTACCTGCAAATGTCCTATGGGTGGTTCAGAGCAGGATTAAAGACTTGGCATCTCTTCCTCTATTTGCATCCATTTTCTTTGCTCAGAGGCACCTTGGATTCCAGAAAGGAAGTCCAATCACATCAACATCTTGTGATGAGCTGAAATTACCCACCTGGCAACAGTAATTTTTTTTTTTTTAATTCTGTACAAGGACCCCTGACCAATCCTGGGATAATGATGGATAGATCACCCACTTTGGCAGCTGTGAAAAGCCTCCAGCTATGCAAATCCCCCACACTTGCTCTCATTTCCCTTCTGATAAACCTCAGGGCCATTTTTAGCCCCCCAGGGAGGGCTAAGGATGTGGATCCTCTTGTCTTCCCGTGGGCGCAGCTACACTGTTTAAACTTCCTTTCACGATTGTCACCATTACCTTTTCTGTTTGGTTTTTGGGCAATGGCCAGATCTAATTTGTTGGATTCCCAGAGTCAAGCCTCTGGCTTAGTACTCTGGTGATAGACTTTCATTTCTAAAAGGTCCCATTTCATGTAAAACTGATATTAAATAAATTTTGTATGATTTTTCTTTTGTTAATTTGTTTTTTTTGTTATAGGGGTCTCAGTCATGAATTAAACGACAGATGAAGCAAATTTATTCATTTTTCTTCCTGGTCCCTGCTTTCTCCTTTATGCATTCCACAAGAACAGAGGGGTGGGCCTGCCGTGGTCTCTCATCTGCTAGAGTTCCTTCTACCCTGGTTCCTTCTTCATCCTGCCTTCTTTCCTAGGGACATAATGGCCATGTGGAGCAGGGAAGGAAACTGTCTCAGAATAAGGGAAGACCCAGAAAGTCTCGTCTCCATACAGCCTTCCCGCCCCTCTCTCAGTATTCGAGGGGGATTTTTCCAGGACCCACCCACCGCCAGGTACCAAAATCCTCAGATGCTCGTGCCTTATGTGGAATACCATGGTGTTATCAGGATCGAGTGTCTGGGGTGCCCGCTGCTTGGTGAAACCAGTATTGTGGAGACAAGTGTTGGTAGAAAGAAATCAGTTTTATTCAAGAGCTGGCCATCTTGAGAAGATAGAGGGTCTTTCCACCTCAAAATCCTATCTTGGGGACTCAGTGGCATGAAGGACTTTTATGCGGAGGGAAAGATGGTACAGGAAGGCCATAGCTGGTGGGGTCTTGGTCAGCTGTTGTGGCTTCTCTAGAATTTCCCAATGGACTTGGACCTCCTGTGCCTAGTTTCTAAGGAAATGTGTTCCAAAGGCTGTCTGGGTTCTGTGACTCTCAGGAGAGATTTAGTAGGTCACACTCTAACCAGCCATGTGGGGCTTCTCTTTAGCCAAAGGATTGGAGAGAGGAGGGTGGCAAATGGAAGGGAGAAGCAGAGAACAATTTTAAGGAGTCCCTGTTATGATAATATTTGCATATAACCTAAGCACATCCTCATTGTATGCTTTAAATCAACTCTAGATTACTTACAATATGTAATGTATAAGTGCAAAATTAATGTTGTGATACTGTAGTGTTTCGGGAATAATAATAAGGAAAAAATAAGCACATATTCAGTACAGATGCAAATATCACAGGCCTAAATACCTAGTACATATTACTAACATTTAAAACAAATTTTTTTTGTGTGTGAAAAACTTTGATCCTCTCTTGGTTGAATCTGCAAATATCTAACTTGCAGATTTGGAGGGCCAACTATACTAATTTTTAAGATTTAAAGATTTTCAAGCTAAATTGTCTGAGAACACTTCTGCCTTAGTTTCTAGCGAATAAGCCCTTTTCAAGCTACTAATAAGAAAATGAGGTCCTTCAGCGAAAGTCAGTCAAATGTGAAAAGTGGGACAATCACCCCTTGTGAAGCAACAACTGGGCACTTCATACTTCCTGGTTATTGTCTTTGATCTTTCTGCTTGGCCTGAAGGGGAATAAATAAAGTTGTAAGTGGGAACTTAGAATTGTAAATGAGGAGCTTTTCTTCTTTGCCTAGTAAGCAGGAAGGCAATTTGACCTTCACTTTATGCCCAGAGCCAAAACAAACTCCAAACAATTCAAGAGTTAAATGAAATAGAATCACAGTGTAAAATGTTTGAAAAATAGTATTTAGACATTTGTCAAACATCTGGAGGGCTGAATAACTCTATGAGTTTACTAAATAGTGGGCAGATTCGACTGCATGAAATTAATTTTTAAATGAATTTGTTTTATTCTAACGGGTTGTTAGTGAAAGCGGTAGCCAAATTGGCTTTTAAGTGAATTGGTTTGGGAGACACTGGCTGACTCCTCCCTCTGGGGAGTGGTTGTGGGAACAAAGCCTAGAAAGGAAGAGACATGAATGACAAATTACCTTGTTGGGGACACAAAGACAGGATTGGTGACTGCTTAGATTCAGAAGAGAGGTAGGACGGAGGTGGAGGTTTTGAGCCCCGGTAGCTGGGAGGTAGTGGGGAGGGTAACCCAAATATGGAGCCAAGTTGCGGGGAGGAGGCTTGGAAAGTTGAAATCAGGGTGGGTCACCAGTTCCCGGACTTTAACTTGCAGCAGAATGACCTGAGGGGTTTGTTCAAATACGCATTGTTGGGCCATCCCCAGAGCTGCTGATTCAGGACTTTGGGGTTGGGGCTTACCACTCTCTTTCTAACAAGTTCTCAGGTGATGTCGCTTACTTGGGGACCTCACTTCGAGAACCACCACCTGGTTTGGGGATGGAATTGGTTATAAGGATAATTGCTACCATTTTTGGTAAAGCTTCTCACTGGCTGATGGGCCTAAGTATTGATCATCCTGTAGGGATGGTGGCTTGGCCAGGGTGGGAGAGGCCAGAGTACTCAGGCCAATTGTCTTTGGACCTGAGCAGCCTCTTCCATTTACAGCAGAGTGTACACATGCATTGTCATATGCTTAGATAAAGCCAAAACTGTTCTACTGGATTATCTGACCTAGTGGGAAAATGTTGAAAAGCACTGATTTACTGAGCACTCATTCTGTCGCAGGCTGAAGTGATACCCTCATGAAAGAAATCCTGTTATCCAGCGTCATAAGAGGGTACAGTGGAGGTTTAGAGAGGTCAGACCCGTTGCTCACTCACGTGGCTGGTTCACATGGATCACATGCAGATCCAGGAGTAAACCCTTATCTATGTAAGAGGTGGTATTTAAAACAACGAGAATGGATGAGACTATCAAGAGAATAGAAAGAAAACAGCTAACATCTCCATTGAAGGCACCAGAAGAAGAAATTGAGTCCTAGAATATGTCACAGAAAAGAAAAGAGAAGGCAGCATTGAGAAAGAGAAAGGGCTTTAATAGTGTCACATGCTGCGGAACAAAAAGAAAGCTACCGAATTTGGAGCCACTGTCAATGTTCTTGAAAGGAACTGCTTCACCAGTGTCAAATGACAAAATTACCACAAATTTAGTTTAAAGATCTTAATTGGCTTTTATTTGTGATTCTAGAATCTGGCAATACCCCATTCTATTAAATAAAATGAGTAGAGCAGAGGAGATGGGATTTATAGCCAGAAAAAGGCTGAGGAAAGCAGAACCAGAAAATGAAATGCAGACTGGTGCCTCAAAGTTACTTTTCTTGAAAGGTTTGACTCTGAGGGGCCTTTCCTCTCATGCAGGCTGAAACTGGCTTGTTCGGGGAGCTGGCTATTATCTCTTGCCCTCCTGACTTCCCAGTGGATTGGAACCAAGTAGATGAGTTGTTTGGTTGGTGATGTGCAACCCTAGCATGAGCAACTCCATTTTGGTTTGGTCTGTGGGGCCTAGTACAGGAGCTCAATCCACACCAAAGCTCCTAGAATTTTTATTTGAAACCAGAGAGGTGAAGACAAAAAGCCCCATGCTTTAGTTTTCCATTGCTATTTAACAAACAACCCCGGACAAAGGGTCAAGAAATAATAGCGGCATTTCTTTGTTCTCACATTTCTGTGGGTTACGTGAGTTCAGATGGGTGGTTCTTCAGCTCCCAGTGGTGTTGGCTGGAGTGCCTGGGCACTTGGAGTTTAGTCATCTGGAGGCTGGATGGGACAGAAATGTACAAAAAGGCTCATTTACAAGACTGGCAGTCAGTGCTGGTGTTGGCTGGGGACTTCTCTGGGTCTGTTGGCCAGAGGACCTGGTTATCCCTGCATAGTTTGTGCATGAGGTTTGGGTTTCTCACAGCATGGCAGTGAGATCTCAAGGGGGTGTTCCAAGGGCTTAACAGCCAAAGCTGTAGATCTCTGAAGTTCCAATCTCTAATGTTATGTAGTATCATTTCAACCACGTTCTGTTAGTAAAAGGAAACCCAGATTCAAGGGAGGTGAAATTGCCTCCATTTCTCAATGGGAGAGGTGGTCATGAATTTGAGGTCATTTTTAATGGGGGATAAGAATGCACATGCACCAATATAAGAAATATTGTAACAAAGGGGAAAGGTGAACAATATTGGTTATTTGAGAGCATAGAGATTCTAGGGAAGCTTTTTGTGTTTGTTTTTGTTTGAAGGGGGGCATAGAAGATGAGTTAATGTTTCATTGCTATATGAAACATTATTACACATTTGCTTCTTACAACACTCAGTTGTGATCTGACAGTTTCTGTGGAGTCCAGACATGGCTTAGCTGAGTCCTCTGCTTCAGGGTCTCACAAGGTTGTCATCTAGGTGCCTCTACAACTGTGGTCTCATCTGATGCTGAACTTGGGGAGGATTGACTTCCAGGCGTATGTGGCTGTTACAGCATTTAGTTTCCCGTGGACTGTTTGACCAAGGACCACAGTTTTGATGGCTGTAGGCTGGAGGTCACTCCTTACCCCATGAGCTTTCCCAACATGGCCACGTTCTCAAAGTCATTGAGGGGAAAGAATGTCCCATCGAGACAGGCATTTTGTATCTTAATGACATACATGTAATCAGGTATACATTGTCACTTTTGCTGTATTCTAATTATTAGAAGCAAGTCACATCCCACCCATATTCAAGGGAGAGGAAACACAAAATCATGAATACCAGGCATTATGGGGACCATCTTGTCTATCTACCCCAGAGGACTTAAATTTGGTACTAAGTTTAGAAGGCAATAGCTACTAGAGAAGCAAAATCAATCTTAGAGGTCAGGGCCAGGTGCAGGGGCACGACCTATAATCCCAGTGACCCAGGAGGCTGAGATAGGAGGATCACCAGTTTGAGGTCAGCCTGGGAAACCTAGTAAGACCTTGTCTCAAAATAAGATAAAAATGACTGGGGGTAGAATATTCCTGGGTTCAGTTTCCAGTACCAAAATGAGAAGAGAGAGAGAGAAAGAGAGAGAGAGAGAGAGAGAGAGAGAGAGAGAGAGAGAGAGAGAGAGAGATAGATCAGGGACAATTGATAGACAAGGGTTTGGGTTTAGGTTCTAGGTAAGTAGGTTGAATTTGGAGAGGAGGACTTTTTTTACTTTCAACATAAAGGAAAAGGGAGTGAATGGGAGAAATGGTCCCCCTCACACTATTTTGTTTGTTTTTGTTGGGGATTAAACTCAGGGTCTCATGCACACTAGGCAGGTGCCCTATCTCTGAGCTATAGCTTCAGCCCATGGGAAAAACGTTGATGTGGAAGAAAGTTCCCAAGACAGCTCACGTCCGTGGACCTCTATGTTTCCAGTAGGAGATGGGAGCTGTTTGCTGAATCTGAGATTAAAGGGGAATTCTTGCTTTAAGGAAAATTTGAGGCAGGTACTGTGGGGAATGTTGTAGACATTAATCATAAGTGGAAATAGGGAGATAAAAGGAAAATAAAAAGCAGACAGATTCAGTTTAGATCGTTTAACATGAATTGTGTTAAAATTGTCAGTAATGAAGGTCGAATGCAAAAATGTCTGATTATTATATTTAAGCTATGTAAGGAGGGAAATAAGATCATATGTAAGAACAGAGAATTTAAAGGGCAGATTCCCATGAGGACAGACAGTTGTTTCAATAAGACTAAGTAAATGAGAGAGAATTTTTAAAAAATTAATCTTTTTGAATTCTTTCTATATCCTAGAGATTAATGCTTTATCTGAGGTGTATGCTTTAAAGATTTTCTCCCAATCTGTATGCTCTCTTTACATTATTGTTTCCTTTGCTGAGAAGAAGCTTTTTAGTTTGAATCCATCCCATTTATTGATTCTTGATTTTACTTCTTGCGCTTTAGGGGTCTTTTTAAGGAAGTCAGATCCTAGGTTGACATGATGAGGATTTGGGTCTACTTTTTCTTCTAATAGGCGCAAGGTCTCTGTTCTAGTATCTAAGTCTTTGATCCACTTTTTGAGTTGAGTTTGGTTCAGGGTGAAAGAACCAAAAAACCAAATAACTCAATCAATAAGTGAGCTAAGGAACTGAACAGACACTTCACCTAAGAAATACAATCTATCAACAAATATATGAAGAAATGTTCAACATCTCTAGCAATTAGAGAAATGCAAATCAAAACCTCTAAGATTTCATCTCATTCCAGTCAGAATGGCAATTATCAAGAATATAGGCAACAATAAATGTTGGCAAGGATGTGGGGAAAAAGGTACATTCATACATTGCTGTTGGGACTGCAAATTGGTGCAACTACTCTGGAAAGCAGTATGGAAGTTTCTCAGAAAACTTGGAATGGAACCACCATTTGACTCAGCTATCCCACTCCTTGGTTTATACCCAAAGGACTTAAAATTGGCATACTACAGGGACGCAGCCACATCAATGTTTATAGCAACTCAATTCATAATAGCTAAATTATGGAACGAATCTAGGTGTCCTTCAACAGATAAATGGATAAAGAAAATGTGGTATATATATATATATATGAATGAAATTATGGAATTTGCAGGTAAATGGATGGAGTTGGAGAATATCATGCTAAGTGAAATAAGCTAATACCCCCAAACCAAAGGTTGAATGTTTTCTATGTTATGTGGATGCTAATTCACTAGGAAAGAATAGAGTTACTTTATATTAGGTAGAGAGGAGTGAAGAGAGGGGAGGGGTATGAGGATAGGAAGGATAGTAGGATGAAACAGACAGTATTACCTTAGGTACATGTATGACTGCGTGACCAATGTGATTCTACAACATGTACAATCAGAAAAATAAGAAATTGGGCTGGGGATATAGCTCAGTTGGTAGTGTGCCTGCCTCGCATGCACAACGCCCTGGGTTCAATCCCCAGCACTGCCAAAAAAAAAAAAAAAAAAAAAAAAAAAAAAAAGAAAAGAAAAATGAGAAATCATACCTCATTTCTATATGATATATCAAAGTGCATAAATACATTCTACTGTCATGTATAACTAATTAGAACAAATAAAATTTTTAAAAAACTAATCTTATTTGAATTTCCAGCAGAAAATGAAACACTACCTCCTTAAATTTTTTCTCTTCCTTGGCTTCCATAACATGAACTCTTGTTTTTTTTTCCCCTCACTTGTCTGAAATTTTGCTCTTTTTCAGTAAATCTTGTTCTTCTGTTCATCCTTCAACTAAAGGTGATCATCGGGGTTTTTCCTTCAGTCTGCTTCAGGGTGATTTCACCCACCCCCATGGATTTAATTAAAGGTGGCCAAATTCTAAAAGTTGTATTTCTCGTCCAGATTTTCTCTTTAGATTTACTGTATGACCAGCTGCTTGCATGACACACAGGCATTAGAGCTGGATATTTCAAAAGCCAGAAAGCATCATTTCTCCCTCCTCTGGCCCCTCCCCTGCCCTAGGGCTCCCTATTTCTAGGAATGCACCACAATTTACTCATTGGCCCAACCGGGAGACCGATGTCACCCCTGATGCCACCTCTCCTTTTCCTCCACCCATCCCCATTTATATAATACCTCACCACCTTCTCTGTCTAGTCTTGCTCTTCCACTCTACCACCATTTCTCTTCCACTGTCCTCGTTTTTTTTTTTTTTTTCTGGTACCAGGGATTGAACTCAGGGGCACTCGCCCGCCGAGCCACATCCTCAGTCCTATTTTGTATTTTATTTAGAGACAGGGTCTCACTGAGTTGTTCAGGGCCTCGCTTTTGCAGAGGCTGGCTTTGAACTCATCATCCTCCTGCCTCAGCCTCCTGAGCCACTGGGATCACAGGCGTGAAGCACTGCACCCTGCTCTGCCAGCTCCTCAGACAGATCCCCTGCAATCTTTCTTTTCCCTCCCTATAGACAAAGGGAGCTTGCAGCATAAATCTCATGCTGTCAACACCCTTCCTCCCACTGTGACACACACCCCACTTAAAATTCATCATTGACTTCCTTTTGCCCATAGAGTAAACCAGAGAGGACAAGTTTTATTAAGACTCTATTTTGTGCCGGCACCGTGCTTCACTTCCTGCATGTTAAATGATGAGTCCATTAGCCTGCTATTTCAGGCCAATCATTACCTGGTCCTGGAGAACTTTGTACTCTCATCCAGGTCTATTCCTCCCCCGTCACCTGGCTCATTCCAACTCAGTCTTCCAGAGTCTGCTCACAGTTGCCTGGAACGCTTTTATCCCAGCTTCAACTTTTAGGAAACACAGTCCTCTCACAGTCTATGCTGTTCCCCTGTCGTTTGTCTGCAACGCTACTGTGCCTTCTTAGTGATTGTACTTGCAATGTCTTTTAAGTACCTCCTACGGTATATTGGTCAATAAATATTTGTTGAATGAATGAGTGAATCTTGGGTGTAAAACTATTCCAAGAATTGATGGAATTCAAAGAAGTGACTCTTTGTGTGGCTCCACACCTTTCCCTATTTTTATTTTTTTCATGTTGACAATTTTTTTTCACATTTACAAAATTGATGTCTAGGGCTGGGGTTGCGGCTCAGCGGTAGAGCGCTTGCTAAGTTTGCGGGAGGCACTGGGTTCTATCCTTAGCACCATATTTAAACAAATAAAATACAGGTATTGCGTCCATCGACAACTAAAACATTTTTTGAAGTGTACATTTTTTAATGGAAACTTTTTTGTGTGTATTGTGCAGGGCCTTGAACAGTAGCAAATACTCTACCACTGAGCCATACTCCCCAACCTAGAAACGTTTAAAAAGCTTTCCATTCATGCAAAAAAGTGCAAAACTCTCCATGAATTTTCACAAAGTGAACAACCCTTCTTAACCATTACTCAGATTAAAAAACAGAATATTGGGGGCTGGGGAGATAGCTCAGTTGGTAGAGTGCTTGCCTTGTAAGCACAAGGCCCTGGGTTCGATCCCCAGCACCCAAAAAAAAAAAAAAAAACCAGAATATTGGGGCTGGGGTTGTGGCTCAGTGTCCACCTTGCCCAGCGCACGTGAGGCACTGGGTTTGATCCTCAGCACCACATTCTAAAAATTAATTAATTAATAAAAGTATTCTCTCCATCTACAACTAAAAATATTTTTAAAAGAAGAAACAGTTCATTAACCAGACATGGTAGCAAATGCCTGTAAACCCAGCCATTTGGAAGACGGAGGCAAAAGGATTACAAGTTCAAGGCTAGCCTTGGCCACTTAGTGAGGACTTCATGCAAGGAAGGGGGAAGGGCTGGGAACACAGTTCAGTTTTAGAGTATTCCTGGCTTCACTCCTCAGTACCACAAAAACAAAACCAAACCAAACAAAAAATACACACGGGACACATCTATACAACATCATAATCTGCAATTCAGATGTCTTTTTTCAACCCTTCCAGTCACAATCCAATCAAAAATTATGACTTCTAAGAGTATCCATTAATTTTCCAGGTGTTTGTTTTTTATATAGATAGAATCACGTAGTATGTACTCTTTTTTGTCTAATTTCTTTGTTAAGTTTGTGTGTGTCATTGTATATGGTTCCATTAACTCCTTTTTTTATTTTTTAATTTACAGGCTGCATTTTGATGCATTGTACAGACATGGGGTACATCATTTCATTTCTATGGTTGTTCACGATGTAGGTTCACACCATTCGGGTAATGATGTCTGTCTCATTCCACCATTTTTCATACCCCACTCCCTGTCATTTCCTTCTACATAATCTAAAGTTCCCCCATTCTTCTCTCACTCCCCACCCCCCACCCCCATTATATATCATTCTCCACTACAATCAAGAATGTGAAGAGAGAGCCTACAGAGTGGGAGAAAAATCTTTTCCACACGCACTTCAGATAGAGCACTTATCTCCAAAATTTATAAAGAACTTACAAAACTTTACACCAAAAATACAAAGAACCAAAACAATAAATGGGCCAAGGAACTGGACAGACCCTTTACAGAAGAAGACACACAGGCAATTAATAAATATATGAAAAAGTGTTCAACATCTCTAGTAATTAGAGAAATGTAAATTAAAACAACTCTAAGATTTTATCTTACTACAATTAGAATGGCTATTATCAAGAGCACAAGCAATAATAGGTGTTGCATGGATGTGGGGAAAAGGCACACTTGTATATTGCTGATGGAGTTGCAAATTGGTGCAGCCACTCTGGAAAGCAGTGTGGAGATTCCTCAGAAAACTTGGAATGGACCCACCTTTTGACCCAGTTATCCCACTCTTTGGTTTATACCCAAAGGACTTAAAATCAGCATACTACAGTGATGCAACCAGATCAATGTTTATAGCAGCTCAGTTCATAATAGTTAGATTGTGGAACCAATCTAGATGCCCTTCAACAAATGAATGGATAAAGAAACTGTGGTATAAATACATAATGGAATATTATTCAGCCATAAAGAATAATAATATTATGGCATTTGCAAATAAATGGATGAAATTGGAGAATATCATGCTAAGTGAAATAAGTCAGTCCCAAAAAACCAAAGACCAAATGTTTTCCCTGAAAAGTGGAGAATGATCTAAAAAAAATTTTTTTTAAATTGATGTTTAATATTCAACTGTATTATGCTGGAAGGTTACATAATCTCCTACTGTCCCCCACAAATCCTCAGTAGGGCCCCCAATACAACATAGCCTTAAAAGAGTAATGTTGGGGAAGAAATATATCTTCAACAGCCATATTCCCCACTGGGTGACTGGACTATGTAGATGAGGTGTCAAATTCAAGAAGCAAAGAATGAGAGAGCTGGAATTGAGTAGAAGAGGAAATAGTCACTAGGGGCAACCAGACAAAAACCTAATCTTGAAAGTCTGGTCAAATGATTTCCCACAATATAAAAACAGGGGATTTGAGCCAATTTTATCTGAATTTCAAGGCACAAAGTAAGCCCAGTTGTTCCTCAACTGTAAAAGTCAAAGGTCTGTCTATGATTACTCTTATCACTAATATTGATGATGACTGCCGTTCAGCATCGTTTGTAGCTACGTGGAGGAATAGAAGAGAGGGGAAGGAAGGGTCAGGAAAACAGATTAGAGACAATATACGTGGGGGAAGAATCAAGTAGAACTTCTTCAAGTTAGGTCAGTGTTTTAGGCTTTTGCGGAGGACCTTTAAAGGCAAGGCATGACCCCCCCCCCCCCCCCCCCCAGGAGAGAATACTTATTTTGGTGTGACAGAACAAAGGGGACTTCTATTTTTTTTCTTTCTCAATGTTAAGTGTATAGTCACGTATTAGTTAATGGCGGGGACATGTTTTGAGCAATGCATTGTTAGATGCCGTCTTGGTGGGGACATCACAGAGAGGACTTATACACACCTAGAGGGTGTGGCTTATTATAGATCTGTGCTGTAGTCGTTTTGTCCTGGGCTATAAACCTGTACAGCATGCTACTGTCCTGAACACTCGAGGTAGTTGTCACACAGTGATACTTGTATATCTGAACATAGGAAAGTTACAGTGACCTGGGAATAGGAATTTTTCAGCTCCTTTATGATCTTATAAGACCACTGTTGTTAGTGGCTAACTGGAACAATGTGATGTGGCACTTCACTGTACAATGCCCTTTTTTCATAAGTCCATCTCTTTTATTTTTTGTGATACTGGGGATTGATCCCAGGGGCACTTTATCCCTGAGATACATCTCCAGACTCTTATTTTTTTAATTTTTATTTTGAGTAGTTGAGTAACCACAGGTGATAGGCACTTCAGATTAATTTTCTAGTTGTCTAACAAAAGGTTTTCTATTGAGATAACTTTACAAGACAGAGTTTTAGCTGGGCGTGGTGGCTCATTTCTGTAGTCACAGTGATTCAAGAGGCTGAGGCAGGAGGATGGCAAGTTTGAGGCCAGCCTCAGAACTTAGACCCTGTCTCAAAATTTTAAAAAAGTAAATAAACGAAAAGAGCTGAGGATGATAGCTCAGTGGTAGGTAAAGCAGCCCTGGGTTCAATTCCAATACCAGGACAGAAGATACATACTTTAAACAATGACTAAGGAAAAAAGTATCTTGAGGATCCTGAACAGCAGCCTTATAAAACAATGGCTGCCAACTGGGCTTTTCTTCGAAAGGGGTTGGGTTCATGTGATTCCAGAAAGCCTCCCACCTTCACCACCCCACGTATGGGCTGCTGCCATTGTTTATCTAGTAAAGGATATAAAATCATTCCATGTCCTTTTTACATTCACCGTGATCACTCACATGAGCCTCAGTAAGAGCCTGGGTTTCCTCTAAGCCCCAGAGCATCCTTTCTGCCAGCATCTCTGCTCCCACAGCTGGAGATTAAGGTGCAACTACGTGTTTGCTCCCGGGCTCACCCTGCATTGTCTTTCCTATTGAGACTGGAGAGGAGGGCATAATGGATAAGTGGGGACAGCTACTTTTACCCAAAAGGAAACTGTCATGAATTCAACAGCTATTAACCATTATTTTATGTGAGAAGAAATATATATAAAAAGTAAAAATGCAATATGAATAGTTATTATAAAGGTATGTCTAAAATACAGGAAGCTTACATAAAGAGTGATTAATAGGGTGTGGGAGAATCGAATAGGGAAAGGTACAGAAAGGAAGCAGCATTGGTACTGGACCCTGACTCCAACAGGCAGGTTGATCGAAGAAGGGAATGTCCGGTAAAGGGGACACCCTGAGCAAAGGCTTTTGGATGAAAAGGGAAAGGTATTTTAAGAATATTTCACATGGGGAAAGCAGTATGGAGATTCCTCAGAAAACTTGGAATGGACCCACCTTTTGACCCAGTTATTCCACTACTCGGTTTATACCCAAAGGACTTAAAATCAGAATACTACAGTAACACAGCTACATCAATGTTTATAGCAGCTCAGTTCACAATAGCTAGATTGTGTAACCAACCTAGATGCCCTTCAACAGATGAATGGATAAAGAAACTGTGGTATATATACACAATGGAATATTATTCAGCCATAAAGAAGAATAATATTATGGCATTTGCAAATAAGTGGATGGGGTTGGAGACTATCATGCTAAGTGAAATAAGCCAACCCCCCCAAAAAAAGATCAAATGTTTTCTCTGATAAGTGGATGATGATACATAATGGGGGCGGTTAGAGAAGAATGGAGGAACTTTGGATTGTGTAGAAGGAAATGAGGGGAGGGGAGGGGGCAGGGGAAAAGGAAGATAGTGGAATGAGACAGACATCATTACCCTATGTACATGTATGATTACATGAATGGTGTGAGTCTACATTGGGTACAACCATAGAAATGAAAAGTTGTACCTCATTTGTGTACAATGAATCAAAATGCAGTTTTAAAAAAATAAAATTGAAGAAAGGCTTAAAAAAAAAGAATATTTAACATCAGTGTGGTGAGCTAGAATACAGGGTAGTATGATCTGAATCTGGAATGTCCCCAAAGGTTGATGTGTTGGAGGTTTAGTCGCAGCCATGTCCAGAGATGGGACTTTTTGGGTGAAGTGATTGGCCCAGGAGGACTCTGGCCTTTTCAATGACCTGATTCATTGAGGAAGGTATAGCCCAAGGGTTATTGGAAGGTGGTAGAAACTATGGGAGTCAGCCAAAGTTCTGTCAGGTTACATTTCAAGGAGAGATCTCAAGTATTTTCCTAGTTTCTAGGATCTTAGCAGGAAGTAAAAATAAACTTCACAGGAGTGTCAGCGTGCCTCTAAGTACCTTATCTCACTGAGCTGGAGTTCTTACTCAGATTAGTACATAGATCCTTCTTTCGCACCTCAGTGACTTGGGAGGCTGAGGCAAGAGGATGGCAAGTTTGAGACCTGTCTTGGCAACTTAGTGAGATCCTATCTCAAAATAAAATAAAAAAGGACTGGGCATGTAGCTCCATGGTAGAGCTCTCCTGGGTTCCATCCCCAGTACCACCAAAAGAAAAAGAAAAATAAGAGAAATGGTAAGAGGGAGAAACGCATGGAAGGGAGTAGGTTCTTGGTGCGTGCCCTTGAGAACTTTATCTTGTCCGGGGTTCCTTCTTCTCTATCTCTTCCTCTCTCTCTCTCTTCTTCTGTGCCTCCATGAGGTGAGCAGCATTTCATGGTTATGTCCTTTTGCCATGAGGTTGTGCCTCACCACAGGCTCAGAAACAGTGGAACCAGGTGACCATGGACTGAAACCTCTGAAACCATGAGCCAAAATAAATATTTCTTCTCAGTTGATTTTCTCAGGTGTTTTGTTGCAGCAATGCAAAGGTGACTAACACATAGGGAACAGAGCAAGAGTTGCTGTAAACAGAAGTGGGCCATTTTCCGGAATATTACTGTGAGGCCTCTATTACTCTTAAATATTTTGGTGTAATCAGTGTTTTAAATGACCACATCAAGAATAGTTTCATTTGCCTATTTGGGTTAGTATCCAAATTTTAGTGTTTAGATTGGGATATGAACTGGAAAGAATATTTATATTTGAACAAATGATTTATAGAAATAAATGGTTTTTATGGTCACAACCAACATTGTAACAATATGTAACCTCCTTAATTCTTTATTCATGTTATTATGGCATTTTTACCTCTAGCATTGATTTGGAAGTAAAAATAAGCTTCACAGGAGTGTCAATGTGCCTCTAAGTATCTTATCTCATCGAACTGGAATTCTACCCAGATTAGTTTTATAGATCTTTCTTTCCTGTTAAAATCCTAAAATCTAGGAAGATTTTTGAGCTATCTCCTTGAAATGGAGCCTGATAGAACTTTGGCTTTTGGAAGCATGATGAGCAAAGGTTTTATAGAAATGTCTGTGAATGTTTGGAGCAGGAAGGTTCAGACTGATTTCCATGGCTAGCCTACAAATGTTGTGGGCAAGGTCATCTGGAGCCCAGTGGATGATGCTCTGACCCTCAGACCTGTCCTGCAACTCTCGCTCAGTTGAGGCATCCTCAAATCACCTCCAATCTGGTTGTGGTTTAGATATGAGGTCCCCTTGCCAGGAGCTCCTTGGCTATTGCAGGAATATTCAGAGGTGAAATGATCGGATTATGGGAACCATAACCTGATCAGTCCATTCTAGTTTGAATGACTAACCGGGTAAGTAGGGCTTGGCTAGAGGACGTGGGTCACTGGGGTCAAGTCCTGGAAAGGGCATTTCCCCTGGGGTCCCTTCCCCTTTCTCTGCTACCTGGCCACCGTGAATGAAACAGCTTACTTCCACCATGCCCTTCTGCCATAATGTTCTGCCTCGGTTGGGCCCAGAGCAATGGAGTCAGCTCACCAAGGACTAACCTCTGAACCATGAGCCAGAATAACCAGGTATTTGGGTCACAGCAACACAAAGCTGACTAACACAATTCTCTAATTAAAGAACATTATCCTAGCCCCTAAAAAGAAGTTACCTACTAATTATTACTTCTCAACCACCCTGCAGTCACTGGAGAGCGCTAATCTACTCAGTCTATATGAGTTTGCCTGTTCTGGACCCTTGATGGCAATGGATTAATACAAAAGGTAGTGCCTGTGTCTGACTTCTTTAATTTAGTATAATGTTGTTAAGGTCCATCCATGTTATAGCATGTATCAGAGCATGCTACTTTTCATGGTATAATAAACATATCAGCAAAGTACTATCAGATAATATTTGCAATTATTTACTTCTCCCTTTTCTGGAAGAGAATTAGACATCACCACCTCTATAGACTTTAGACTTGACCAAATGAAGTACTCTGGCTAACAGGGACATGTATTTTTTTAATTGCTATTTTTCCCCTACAGTACTGGGGATTGAACCCAGGGCCTCACACAAATGTTCTACACTGAGCTACATCCCCAGCTCTACTCAGGCCAACAGAAGGTGAGAGAACCAGACAGGTGTGCCTGCCAGGCAGAAGCTGTAAGAGTCAGTGTGAATTTCCATGACCTCCCTTGTTCCTCTGCTCGGCCACCAGAATGACCTGGATTGTGCTGCTCCTTTGGCCTGGGTCCCAGAATAAAAGGATCCATGATCTACATGTAATAAGAGTAAGAAATAAATTTTATAATAAGCAACTGAGATTTGGGCGGTCATTTGTTATTGTACTGAAATAGATTGATTCATGGAGGAGAGACATTTCATTTTACTGTCAATTGGGAATAAATATTCTGGTGGGGAGGGTTATTTAAGATTTACTTTGAGGACTAAGTAGGATTCCAGTGGACAGAGAAGGCAAAGGGAAGAATGCATATATGCAAAGGGAAGATGCAGAGAAATTCAGGCAGTTTGGGGGTGCACTATACAGAATCTGACCCAGAAATGATGGTACGAATGGAGGGAAGTAGAGGAAATGACTGGGGAAATTCTTTCAAGCATATTACAAGAACTTGAACTGGAGTATCACACTCTGGGGCTCACCGTCTCTTGAAGTAGACAAAGAAGAGAGTCTCTGGAGGAGAAGGCAGCTAATTGAGATGTTTCCAACTCTGAGGACATTTGTGGACCGAGAGAAAAGGTCCAATTCAGAGTCAATGTATGAACATACAAGAAAGAAAGACTGTGATCAAGATGGAAACGTGGACAGTTTTTCTGAAGTCAGAAAAGAAAAAAACGACAAAGAAAAGTGAAGGCAGTGAGGAATTTGGAGGTAGAGTGAGTTCAGCTCTCAGAGCAGGGAGAAGAGACTGTTGTTCAAAGTGATGGTAGAACAGCCTTGGTAGGGAGTACTGTCACCGCTGAGGAGGAAACAGGTGCCCAGGCCTGGAAGGTGGTGCAGAGTGCACAGGCAACAGGTGAAACACCTGCAGATTCCCAAATCTAATTAGTTGGTATTCAGCAAATGTTTGACCTCTTAATATTTCTGAATGGAATTTACTAGATGCCCAAGTATGGACTCTTCTCAAGCCAGTACCCACACGTCAACGGCTGTTCTGTCCATGTGTTCTCTCCCCTGTTCCCCTTGGCCCACTGCCATCCTCATATGGTCTCACAGGTACCTCTCAATCCCAGAAAATCCCATATTCCACTTTTATCATTCTCAGAGACTCTGATTTAAGTTCTGGGTAAATTTCGTGTAGACTTTGAGCCCCTTTGCATAGCTTGCTGGCTTATGTGGTTTCTTGAAATGCTGTTTACAGATTTAGACAGCCAAGAAGTGGCATAATTGGTTTGCACATAGAAACTGAATCAAAGATTTACCTGAAACCCAGCAAAATAGACGAAGTCAGGATGAAGCTTCTGCTTGGCATCTAGGAGGGCTGGCGAAGTCCAAGTCCCCACAGCACTTGGAAGAGCAAGTGCACAGCATTCTCTGAAACATTACCAGGAGCTCCAGGCTGCAGGGTGGAGCCAAAGCAGGCTGCTAACACGTCGGAGGAAACTTGGTGTGAATATACATATATGTGTTACATATCTATGTGAGCGGATAATATGCATCTATATATAGTCAGCGAAAGCTGGCAATGAAAACAAGAACTCTCTACTTTCTCGGCTTACTCAAACTGCATAAAAATAGAGTGCTTGACAAAGGAACAATATGCAAACCATTGCTAGCTAAAGGCTGTGTGCTCCTCTTCGGAAAGAATCTGTTAAATATCTTTATGCTCTGGCTACCTGCTGGGTTCAGAAGCCAGAGTCCAGCTCTTTGCCATGTTCTGTGATAATATAACAGGGATAATTTCAAGGAGGGTTTTATGCTCAAGCGTGACTTATGTGGCAGGGAAGAAAGGGGAGCTTTCTCTGAGCTAGTTCAAGTGAGGTGATTTCTTGAAGTGATGAGCCCAATATATGGTAGGTGCCAGTGAGGCTGGGGCAGGGTATCTGTGAGGAACAAACACACACAGACTGTGTACGTTGAATGTGTTATAAACCAAGGAGTGGGATAACTGGGTCAAAGGTGGGTCCATTCCAAGTTTTCTGAGGAATCTCCACACTGCTTTCCAGAGTGGCTGCACCAATTTGCAACTCCACCAGCAATGTACTAGTGTGCCTTTTCCCCCACATCCATGCAACACCTATTATTGCTTGTGTTCTTGATAATAGCCATTCTAATTGGAGTAAGATGAAATCTTAGAGTTGTTTTAATTTGTATTTCTCTAATTACTAGAACTGTTGAATACTTTTTCATATATTTATTGATCACCTGTAAATCTTCTTCTGTAAAGGGTCTGTCCAGTTCCTTGGCCCATTTATTGATTGAGTTATCCCACTCCTTGGTTTATATCCAAAGGACTTAAAATTAGCATACTACAGTAATGCGGCCACATCAATGTTTAGAGCAGCTCATTTCACAATAGCTAGATTATGGAACCAACCTAGTTGCCCTTCAACAGATGAATGGATAAAGAAACTGTGGTATATATACACAATGGAATATTATTCAGCCATAAAGAAGAATAATATTATGGCATTTGCAAATAAATGGATGAAATTGGAGAATATCATGCTAAATGAAATAAGCCAAGCCCAGAAAACCAAAGGCTGAATGTTTTCCCTGATAAGTAGATGATGACATATAATGGGGGTTGGGGGGTAGGGGTGAGAGAAGAATGGAGGAACTTTAGATTATATAGCGGGAAATGAGAGAGAGGGGGTATGAAAAAGCATGGAATAAGACAGACATCATTACCCTATGTACATGTATGATTCCATGAATGGTATGAATCTACATCGTGCACAACCATAGAAATGGTGTACTCCATTTGTGTACAATGAATCAAAGTGCAGTCTGTAAAAAATTTTTAAAAGTGTTAAATTTATATGCAGATATGCAAGCACTGTCATCCATTACACATATTTTTGAAAGTTCATATGTTTGAGGCATTGGATGAAAATTTCTGGGGATTACAAATACATATTATAATTTTATTATAATTTAATAAAATTTATTATCATTTTATTATAACTTAATCTGACATTATTTGATGTCTGTACCCTCAAAGAAATAATTTATTCTACAAACATACATGGAGCATCTATCATGTGCCAGGTACCATATTTGGGACTTGACATTCAAAGATGAATAAAGCGGAGCTCCTGCCTTTGAGGTCCTGCTCATCCAGCGAGTATGACCACTGCACATTATGGTTCTGCAATGTGACTGAGAGCTGTAATGCTGCTATGCATAAAGGATCTGGGAATTACAGAAAACCGTTCCAGTTACTTTTGCTGTGTAATCAATTAGCCAGGACTTACTGGCACAAAGCAACTGCTTTATTATTCTTGCAGGTTTGGTGGGTTCAGAACTTGGTGAGGACACAGAAGAGAGAGAAGAAATGGCTTGTCCTTGTTGCACAATGTCTGGGACCCCAACTGGGAAGACGAGATGACTCTAACTCTGGGCCACAGCACATGCACATGGCCTTTCCTTAGCGCTGGGCTTCCTCTCAACATGGCGTCTCAAGCTCCAAATGAGTAGGTTCCAGCAAGCAAGGCGAAAGCCACATCACCCTTTATGACCCAGCTCCTTCAGACACTAGCTTCACTTTTGCCATACTCTACTGGATGAAGCAGCCTCAGGCCCAACCTGGAAAGGAAGGGGACAAAGACCCGAAGTCTTATGGGGAAGAATGTCAAAGAATTTTTTGGTCACCCTGAAAACAGAGTGCTTTCCTAGCTTGGGCTCAGCGGGGCTTCGCACAAGAGGTGCTATTTGGGATGCATCTTGAAAAAGGAAGAGAAGTTTAAGGGGAGAAATCAGGTGGGAGAAAAATGATTCTTCATGGGAAAAAATACATTGGAGGCTCACACGCACACACATAGGGAATAGAGAAATACAAGAGGAAGGAAACCACGGGGACTTGAAGTGGATCACGCATCAAAGGAAAGTCCGTCTTGCTGCTTCCAGACACCTTGAATGCATTAACATGTCTGAGCCACTGACTCATCTCATCAACTCTCCGTGGACACACACAAACACACACACACACACACACACACACACACACACATTTTTTTTTATACTGCGGATGGAACCTAGGGGCACTTTATTGCTGAGCTACATCCCCAGGCCTTTTTATTTTTTGTTTCCACTTGTATTTTTAAAGGTTAACTGTAAAACAGCCTCAGGCTGGCCCTTCAAGAGGCATCCCAGGAAATGCACTGTTATTAAAACAAAATGAGGCAACGCGGAGCTGACTCCAGGGGTAGCCTGTTGGTAGAGGAGCCGTGAACGACAGAGCCTGCGGGTCATGCCTTTCTCCTAAGTGCAAGTGCTAATTGCCCTGAGGTGGCTGAGTGTCGGAGAGGGCTTCCCATCACCTACTTCCCACACAGTTCTTGTCTCTTGCCCTTCCACTTCTGCACGTCGACACGTTTGAGTCCATCAAGCGTCACAGGGGACTTGCTGCTCCTGTCACTTGCAGTTATTTCATTCAGCTCCACCTCCGACTGAAAGCCGATCTTCATGTTCCGTCTTTTTCTTTTTTGCAGTACTGGGGATTAAACCCAGGGGGACTCTACCACTGAGATATGTCCCCAGCCCTTTTTAAATTTGATTTTGAGGCAAAAGCTTGCTAAGTTGCCCAGGTTGGCCTTGAACTTGCATTCTTACTACCATGGCCTCCAGAGAAGCTGAGATTACAGGCATGTACCACCATGCCTGGTAATCTGCATGTCGTTGAAGATGCTCCGTGGTTTTATGGAGTCTGTGTCCCCATTCTTCTTGATGATTGGGTAAGCTTGGCCACCTGCCTGGTAGTAATGTCAACACTGAGTGACTTCAGGTAGTCATCAAAATTCTTGCTGCCCACTGTCCAAGTGTCGGGAAAGGTATCCACCCCATCTTTTTGTAGCTGATATTCAAGCTACAAGAGGAAAGGTGTGCAGAGACCCTGAGACCAGCCTCGGTGTTAGTCTCTAACACAAATTTTTAAAAAGTCAAAATAGAAAATTTAAATATAAAATGCTCATAGAATATGGATCTAAAGAAAGAATATGTTTGTACAATTGCACAGTTTGTGTTTTAACCTGTTATTACAAAGGAGTAAGAAGTTTTAAATAATTATAAAGCTTATGAAATAAGCCAAGTTTATTTTATTATTGAAGAAAGAAAAACAATTTTTAATAAATTTAGTGTAAACTAAGTATAGAGTGTCATAAAGTCTACCACAGTGCAGTCTGTCCTTGGCCTCCACATTCCCCCTGCTGACTCGATGACTCACCAAAGCAGCTTCCGGTCCTGCAAGGTTCATTCAAGGCAAGTGCCCTACATGAGTGAACCTTCATTTATCTTTCGTACTGTATTCTTGTCTTCCTTTTTGTTTTTCTTTTGTGGTACTAGGGATTGCATATTAGATAAGCACTCTACCAGCGAGCTACATCCTCTGCACTTTTTAAATTTTATTTTGAGACTGGGTCTCCCTACATTGCTGAGAGTCTTGCTAAATTACTGAGGCTGGCCTTGAACTTGCGATCCTTATGTCTCAACCTCCTGAGTCACTGGGCTCACAGGGTTGTGTTACATGCCTGTTTATATTGTATTCTTTTTTTTTTTTTTTTCAATTGAAATATTTTATCTCATGTCTCCTCACCCTCGACTGGATTTAACAAACAGGGAAGTCTTAATAGAAGATTACTGAGAACATCTTTTATATCAAATACACATATTGATTATAGTTCTACTATTTAATGGATAATTATGTGGTATATTTGAAAAGTAATTTCTTTTTTTTAATTTTTTTTATTTTTATTTTATTTATTTTTTTATTGTAAACAAATGATAAAATTATGGCATTTGCAGGCAAATGGATGAAACTGGAGAATATCATGCTAAGTGAGATAAGCCAATCTCAAAAAACCAAAGGAAGAATGATATTGCTAATAAGTGGATGATGACACATAATGGGGGGTGGGAGGGGTTAGTGTTGGGGTTGGAGTTGGGTTTAGGGAGGGGGGCAGGAATGGAGGAAGGAAGGACTGAATAGAGGGAAAAGAGGGGTGGGAGGGGTGGGGGAGAAGGGAAAAAAATGACAGAATGAATCAAACAACATTACCCTACGTAAATTTATGATTACACAAATGGTATGCCTTTATGCCATGTACAGGCAGAGAAACAACATGTATACTGTATTCTTATTGTCCCTTTCTATGTTTAGATGATTAGCTACATGAATACTTGCCATTTTGTTACAATTGCTATAGTATTGCCAGGAGTAAATAGGTTCTGGTACATAGCTTAGGGGTGTGGGAGGCTATACCATCTAGGTTTGTGTATGTTTTCTCTGATGTTCACACAATGGTGAAATCACCTAATGATGAAATTTTCTGAACGGATCCCTGTCGCTAAGAAATGCATAACTGTATCTATTTGGGAGAGCATTGTGAAGCAGATAGGTTTAAAATTGGTCCTAAAAGTGAAAGAACTACTTTAACAAACATCTACAAACCCATGACAATTTCGACTCAGTCCTACAGGTAGCTATTGTTATTGTTCAATTGCAGATTAAGAAATTGAGTCCCAGAGAGATTAAGTAATTTGCCTAAAGTCACACAGCTGGTGAGTGGCAGATCTAGGATTCAAAGGCATGCAGTCTCGCTTCTGAGTCTAGGCCTCACACAAATGCCATACTTCACCCTCAGACAACTGGAGCAGAACAGTGGCTGAACTGGAAGGCAACACTGGGACCTTGAATTTGATCTATGTGACAACTGGGAGTCACTGATTGCATCTCAAATAGCAATAAGTGTAATCTAAATTGTGTTCACGTGGCTAGTTATTGGCCGAGCCAGGTAAGAAAACCAGTCTCTGGCTGGACGCTGTGGCATGCGCCTGTAATCCTAGTAGCTCTGGAGGCTGAGACAGGAGGATCTCGAGTTCAAAGCCAGCCTCAGCAAAAGCGAGGTGCTAAGCAACTCAGTGAGATCCTGTCTCTAAATAAAATATGAAAAAGGACTGGGGATGTGGTTCAGGGGTTAAATGTCTCTGGGTTCCAACAAAAAAGAAAACTAGTCTCCAGCTTCTTGGTTCAGTGTCCTTCACTAGTCCCTGACTCTCTCATGCCCGGAGGTAGTATTTCTGGTTTTATACCATTTCTGAATCTCTTCAATAATGATATAAGACCTGGACTCTTGAAAAAAAGCAAGCAGTGGAGGTAACTCATGGCCTGCCCCTTCGGTTTTATCTGCAGGGTACTCCAAAACCAGTTAAGCCAAATTAGTTGCCTTACGTACAGAATTGTTTCAATGCTAAGCTAGAAACAGGCAAGGCTTACTGCTGCAGTTTGACTTTCCAAGATGAAACACGGTAGGTAATTAGAAGCAACTTAACTTCTCCATCAATCCAACTTGTTTTCACTGCCGTGAGCTGTAGCTGATGTAATATTTTGCTGCATGGTGCGGTGCCATTTAAACACACAAGCTGACACCCAGTCAGGACAGACGGCGTTAATGCAGCAATAAGACTGACGGAAACACCATTATCCAAGTACGAAATGGCTGTGTCAGCAGATGAAGCACAGGGGAGGGAGCTCGAGCAAAGGAACATTAACCTCGCATCCAGTTGCCGCCTCAGGTCTCACACTCCTGTGTGCACTTATCGTGGAACCTAAGAGCCATATGGTTAAAAGGCAGTGTGTGGGGGCGGGGGAGGGGCTGCCTCAGAAAAATAAAAGGGACAGTTGGCAGCTTAATTTTGGGTTTGGGGGAAGTAATGTTAAATGGGCATCATGCTAGTGGTTTTCCATAAAAAATGTAAACCTTTTCCATTGGGATGACTTTGCACTCTCACTAAGACACATTAGAAAGTGGGAGGACTAGGGATACGAGAAATAATGAAAACGATAATGACCCTTGTCTCAGAAATGCCCATCAAGCTAACTCAGGAAAAAAGATTGAAGTGGGTTAAGTGGATCGCTCATGGAACTGAGGGTGGTTTAAAGAGCAAAGCAGTACTTCTAGAATTGAGATACACGGTATATAAAGACACGGCCTGGGAGAATTTTGGCAGGAAGTGTGCAAATATATTTAAGAGATATATATATCTTTATCTTTAATATATATTTGTATATGTAATATATTTATCATATATTTATATATAATATCTTTAATAGATATCATATGCATATATGTATTATCTTTAATATATATTTGTATATATTGAAGTCTTCCTGAATGTATGTATATTTGAATTACCTATGTATTTTACATGAACTTCTTTTTCTCTGATGAAATGCTCGACATGCCTCCTACAAATGTTAAAGGGTGTCTGGTTTTGGGGCATTAAGTTGACATCAAAAGATCCCATATTCTCTTCTAGACCAGAATCTACTAAATACTTATTTGAGTCTATTATGGACACTCATTTCTCTTTAAAAAGTCTTTCTGGCTAAAGCAAGTATGTCACTGGCAATCGAATAAGAAAACTTCTACTTACATAGGCCCAAAGCATACAAAAAGGGAATATTGAGAATTCCTTTCTATTTGTAAGTCACATTGATGCCAAGGGTTGAAGAAGGGTGTGTCCCATGGCCAAGATATTCAGTTGTCACTGTTTCTGAGCACTTGCTTTCCCAGTGTGTCCTGAGTATCAAACCTTGGCTACTACAATGGTCTTCCATGCTGAGACCATACATGGAGTGTTTGGAAAAACATTATTATTCAAGAGAAGGAGTTTGGGGAAAGAGTTTATTTTACCTTCCAGAGATTTGCTTATAAGAAAAAGAGGCTATTTTTGGATTTTTAAAAATTCTATTAATGTCAGCTCTATTGAAACTCTTTGATTCTTCTACCCTGTTGCTTAGAAACATTTTATTAAATGTTGTCAGTGCTTCAATCTGATCTGATTTAAAATGTGACTTTTATCTGTCACTGTAAAATGAGCTCTTTGCTTTGCCGTTTTCCAGTAACTGTGTTCTAAGTTATTTATAGTTATTAAAAATGTTTTATTGACAGAAGAACGATAGATCAGCGTGAGCCAATGTCTGGCTTATCTATTTTAAGGGCATGGGGTGGGGGTTGGTGTAGCGGAAGTTTATAATGGCAAAAACAGGAACCAAGAGATTTTTAAGATGTTCTTCACCTTTGACACTTAGAACTAGCTGAGAGAAGGCAAATGAAGAATGGTAAGGGTTAAAACTTCTTTCCCAAATTTCCCCAGACATCCCTTCTGCATTCAGTTGCTTCTCACCATCACCTGAAATTCCACCCTCAGGGATATCCCCTTCATCTTGCTAATAAGTCATCAGATTCAAACTTACTTAGGGATCAATACTTAGGTGAGTATGAGACCCAGTAGAAGTGGGGTTCCGGAGAGCGATGAAAGGGAGGGTGAAAACCAGGCAAAACCAAACACTCCTTCCCTCCTCCTACTGCCCCTCAGGCTTGGTCCTCAGGCTAGGGAGTAACTGGCTTCAAGAAAAGGCACACTATAGTAAAGCAGCCACATCAATGTTTATAGCAGCTCAGTTCACAATAGCTAGATGGTGGAACCAACCTAGATGCCCTTCAACAGATGAATGGATAAAGAAACTGTGGTATATATGTGTGTGTGTATATATATATATATATATATATATACACACACACACACAATGGAATATTATTCAGCCATAAAGAAGAATAAAATTATGGCATTTGCAGGCAAATGGATGGAGTTGGAGAATATCATGCTAAGAGAAATAAGCCAATTCCCCAAAACCAAAGGCCGAATGTTTTGTCTGATAAGTGGACGATGATACATAATGAACAGTAAGGGTAAGGGAAGAAGGGAGGAAGGATGGATTGTGTAGAGGGAAATGAGGAATGGGGAGGGGGCGGGGGGAAGGAAAGCTAATGGAACGAGACAAACATCATTACCCTATGTACAAGTATGATTACACAAACGGTGTGACTCTACTTTGTGTACAACCAGAGAAATGAAAAGCTGCACCCCCTTTGTGTACAATGAATCAAAAAAAAATTTACAAAATGGAAGGGAGAAAAGTTAAATCTACTTGAGCCTTGGATGACTTCTGCTTACCATGACACATCCTATGGGGCAAGGTTGGAAAACAGTAAATAGAGTAACTAGATTCTATTCTTCTCATGTAGACAGAGTATATTTTTTATAGTAGTTGCTCAATAAAATTCACAAAAATCCCTGAATGTTGAACTATGAATTCAATTACTTAGTTTTCACTGCTCCCCCCACCTCTCTCTCTCTCTTTAGATTAGTCCTGATTTCCATGAAGAGCTGCCTCAAAACAAGGGATTAATTAGGTTAGTCATTTAGTTAAATCCGAACTGCTGGTCTGCGAAAGCATCAAATGTTGTTTGTAAAAGTTAACACCCATGCTGGGCATGGTGGCACACCCCTGGAATCCCAGCGACTTGGGAGGCTGAGGCAGGAGACTTGCAAATTTGAAGTCAGTCTCAGGAATTTAGTGAGTCTCTCAGCAACTTAGCAGGACCCTATCTCAAAATAAAAAATAAAAAGAACTGGGAAAGTAGCATAGTGGTAAAGCAACCCTGAGTTCAATCCCTGGTAAATTAAAAAAAAAAAAAAAAAAAGAACCCAGTTCACACCTTCTTTATAAAGCAGCACCTACTGATATTATAGCTATATTTCTAATTAATACACTTGTAGTATGCCTACTAGTAGGTATCTTAAGATTGCTACATTAGATCTTGTTATAAACCCCTCATGTACTCTAGCAGAGTTTCCCCATATAAGGAAGGACTTTGGTGGTTTCGCTGTGTTCTGTGTCCATTCAATCATCAAGGAGTCTGAGATAATGAGCACAAAACCAGTGCGACACAAAACTTCCCAGCTGATCACTGCAGTTGTTCACCTGTACACACACACACACACACACACACACACACACACACTCACATTTAGGTAGTGATTCCTGTTCTTCATGCTCCCTGAGAGATAAACGGCATCTCCATGTTATCACTATGGATTTGACTATTCCAACTCTAGTGCTTTGCATAATATGTCATGCTTACCATTTCAGAATCTCTTACCCTGCTGGGTGATTGGCTTTAACTTCAGAGCCCAAGACCTAAAATAATAAACAGTGGCTTTGTCTGATGCCAAGGAAAATCACGTTACTATAACACAGAGGAGATCAGACTACCTTACAGTTCCAAGTTTTATGGGTAAACTGACAAGGCTCAGGGAAGGGAACTTCATTTATTAGAGGATTTTAACCGGGAGCAGTTAAAAAGGGGCATGGGCTAGGAAAAAAGTATTCAAATTGATCATAATTTGATTATGTCAATATCACTTCCAAAAACAAATAGGTTTTAGCCATGATTCAGGCAGCAAAAGCTAATAATAACACTGGGTGGAATTACTATTTTTGCCCCTATGCATCTGAGTGGTTGAAGCAATCTGATCGTATGATTAGGCACGAGTCCAATCTATGACAAATACTATGGTCTAAAATAGTTACATGGGAAACCATTGGAAATGTATTTTACCTTTGAGAAATTTCAACCTGGTGAATCAGTATATTTTACCCTGTTATTCTACATTTATATGTTTCATTGGAAAACACAGAAAGAAACCAACAAAGAGCATGTTTCCAGCATTTTATATTGATGGCCTCAATTGGGATTGATAATGCTTTATACCTGTAAAATTCTGGGGAGCTCATGATGATTGAGTGTGGTATGCTCACTGATCTTAAGGTCACTATTCTTGAGAAGTAAGAGATGATGGCAAGATGCTATTCCCAGACAAAACATGGACCATTTAAGTGGAAAGGTATTCATAAATAGTAAGTCTGTAGGTAGGCAAGATCTAAAATCCTGTCTCCCTGTAAAACGTTGCTTTTTATATGGGCGACTCTCAACTTGTAAATTCCATGAATGGTCACAATGTGCAGCAGCATAGACCTATTATTTCAGCTAATAATTGTCAGTTTCCATGCCCTTAGACTTAGTAGCCTGGAAAATAATTGTTGTTTGACAGCGCTGGTGAGAAGTCTTGTTTATGTGGCTGAACCAACTGAAGATGGATGGAGGTTTCAAATCTGGCAGAGACTTACGGAAATTTCTTTCTCCATCACAGCAACTGAAGCAGTCAAAATGCTAGATCAGAGAAAAGGAAAAATGTACATATAATTTTAATGTGCCCAAAGCTGTAGGGGTACAAAAAACATAAGGTGATTTCAGAAATGACAATCATAACAGAAATGCTTTGGGTTGAGAGAACTTGAGTTTTTTCAAGTACATAGCAGAAAGTCAGTGGAATGAAATAAATCCCTCATGTGACTTAGCAGAGGTTTCTGCATATAAGGAACATTCTGTTGCTTAGTAGAATCTCACTCTGTTTGTCATTATCATATTCTATATTTCAAAAAAAAAAAGACTAAGACACAAGGACTTTGGTGATTTCACTGTGTTTTGCTTCTGTTTAATCATAAAGGAATCTGAGATAATTTAGCACAAATTCAATTAAAAAAAACCCTCATGGCCTACTTCTTTCACTTATTTAATCAAAATTAATTTACCATGAGCTGATATGAGCCCTAACACCTGAGCACCCATAGACACCCAAAGTCCACCTCTTATCTTCATAGATTTACAATGCTGTGAGCCAGACTTATGGACAGATTCAATATGCTAACTGCAGCAGCAGGAATATTCAATGGAGGTGGGGCAGATGTGGAAAGAAGGCAAAGGATTCCAGAGGTGATCCAGAATGAATAGCAGTTAGGCAGGAATTTGTAGGGGAAGGTTCAAAAGGAATGGGGGAAGAAAGACATTCCAATAGATTCCCTTAAGCAAAGACATGAACAGAACAAGCAGGAAATTATTTGTTGTTCTTGAAGCATAAAACTGATAAGGAATGGCAATGCATAAGGCTAAGGAGAGAGAGAGAGAGAAGCTTGGTGAGACTGAGATAGGATGGGGAAGGAGATGTGCCTGTAGACTAGAGCTTGGACGCATTGTAGGGCCAGGAAAGGAGGGTTTCAAGTAGAGGAAAACATGGCAGATGAGCCAACTGGTAGATCTTTTGAGAGCAAGTTTGGAGAACAGAATCGAAAGGTTCAAGATGATAATCAGGGAGCTAAGAGAAGAGAGGGGCTACACTTAGGAAATAGAAGGAAAAGGAAAAGGTGTCGGTTTGGCTCACATGCACGCTCATCTTCCCGACATGACGGGGTAGGCTATGATTCATTGCCTTCAGGTCATTTGCTAATATTTCATTTTATGGAATTGTCGGGGGTGGAGAATAAATCTTCAGGTGAGGTTGATGTTTGTACCCATCAGAATTGTTAGAAGTTAGAAATAGAAACAAACACTGGATAATCTCACCATAGTGTTTTTTAATGGATATTGGGTAGCTTGTAGACTTTCTAAGGATGGCCAAATAGCCCCCTTTGAGGCTTGGGGACTGCTCAGCCAAGGACAACAGCATGGTTTTGTAAAAACATCTGTAGTGAATTTAAAACATGGCTGCAAATTCATACACACATGCACACACATATATGCACATAAGTACATAAATATATACATTTTCATATATGTGTATATTTGGTTTCATAAAATACACACATTTTTGTGCATCATAATTCTACAGAACAGTGGGATTCATTATGCCATATTCATTCATGCACATAGCAGCAATTTGATCAGTTTCATTCCCCAGTACCTTTCCTTTCCTTTCCCTCCTAAAAAGTTCTTTGTCTTGTCCAGACCTGGGATGGCTGAAAATTGTTTGACACACTCACTATTAAGAATTGAAGTGTCCCCTCCCCTTGAATTGGGTGGGCTTGTTCCTACTTTGAAAAATAGAATATGGCAGGGGTAGCGCTCTGTGACTTCTAGGCTAAGTCTTCGAGCCCTGAGCTACCACGAACAAGGTCCATCTTCCCCAGTTTAGCAGAGATCATAAGGAGAGGTCCTGTGACTACGCAGAGAACTATGTTCCATGAATTCCTAGTTTTTGACTCATCCCCACCCAGCCTCAGGCATGTGAATGAAAAAACTTCCAGATGATTCCAATCCACAGACATTAGAGTTATCCCCAGGTTAGAATCCTGTCCAAAAGGTCATCCTTATTGGGCTCTGTCCAATTTTCTGACCCACAGAATCTGTGGATATCATAAAATAGTTGATACAGGTGTTTTTTTGTACAGTAATAGGAAACCAGAACTCTGCGCTGCCTCAGTAGCTGGCTACAGACCCTGCGCTAGTCCCACCGTAACCACATACACCAGCTCAGATGACAGACCACTGCTGGCCCAGGAGCAATGGAGGCACCGCCAATCCACCCCCTTGGCAGAATGGATGTGCATGGCCCCTGCTTCCCAGGTCCCCGTCCTCCTGGTCAACCTCTGAGGAGGGTGTACTTTATTTGTGGAGCCTTGTCTGAGCTGCAAGGGAAACTTTTGGAATATTTGGCATTCTCAGTGAGAAACAGGCTCTGTCTCATGGGAGAGGGGGTTTCTCAAACATGGGAAAGGGTTTTAGATACTGAGCTGCCTAAAAGAGTGGCAAATGTCCATCACAGGGTGCACTGCCAAAGCCAGTGTGGAAATGGGCACTGGTCCTGGCAAGACTCTTCAGATGGCGCAGACTGAGGACTGGTCCAAAGGGATGGAGTCCCAGGAAGGAGGGGCTGTCCTCTAACAGGGCCAGTGTAACGAAGGCAAGACTTCGGGGTCCTTACCCCACCCCATCTCATTTCAATCCTTGGACTTGGTACTTAAGCTTCCCCATTTTGCAGATTTTCTAGATCATGTCATTCTCGTGACCAAAACCCTCTAAAAGGTTGCTCCTCTCAATTTGATGGCTCAGTTCTTAACAGTGCTGACCTTGCCCCACAAGATCAGCCTCTCTCCCACCCCCTGCCTTATCTCTGCTGCTTTTCTCTCCCTAACTCGCACTGGATCTTTGCTGTTCTTGATAAATCCCAAGAATTCT
This sequence comes from Sciurus carolinensis, assembly GCF_902686445.1. Lineage (NCBI taxonomy): Eukaryota > Metazoa > Chordata > Mammalia > Rodentia > Sciuridae > Sciurus > Sciurus carolinensis. Next base: position 24,584,583 of record NC_062216.1, read on the forward strand.
CCTCTCTAGGGATTTTTTTTTATTTATTCCTATTATGGAGGCCTTCAAAATAAGACACTACACAGGCCACCCCTGCAACCTTTTCTCTTTGCCCTGCATCATGATTGGCCCTAGCACTTACCACTAATCAATATGTTACATATTTATCAGTTTGCTTATTGTCTGTTTCCTCCTTCTAGAATATTAGCTACTTGAGGGGAGGGACTTTTTTTTGCCAGACACTTTATCTCTAGTGCCAAAACAGTGAGTAAATCCTTATTGACTGAGTTTAAGAATCCTTAGCCTTTGTTCTGGTGCAACTTGTTATCATTGTAAAAGAAGGCCTTGGCCTGTGGCTAACGTGGGAGGCTTCTGTGTGGATGTATACAGGGTCTCTAGTAAGAATTTCTAAACAAGTCTGTGTGTGTTATGTGTGAGGTGAAGAAGAGACACGAGACACACACACCCACAACAGGTTATGCCACGGTTATTATTATAAATCCCTACACCGCATTACTGATTGGTTTTCTCCATAGCATTTATCACTTTCTAAAGTTATCTTCTTTAGTTGGTTATGTGTTTACTGTCTATGTTGACTAGATCAGAAGCTCCATAAAGGCAGGGACTCTGCCTTGTTCACTGCTGCATTTCCAGCAACCAGAGTGGTACCTGGGTGGTACCTAGCATGTACGTAAGTAAGCCATCAACAGCAAATGAATAACGATTTTATTCATCATCAATATTATCATTTGCTATGATAGTGTATATATGTCTCCCTCTCTCTCTGTCTACACACACACACACACACACACACACACACACACACATCCTTCGTATTGACTTGCAGGAATATGGATAGAGGAGAATGGATAACAATGCTAAAATGGTCCAAGGTGCCCTCGACTGCCTGGCTGTGATAGTGCTTGCATATGGCACAGTGAATTGAGAATCCAGAATGAAATGGTCTGTCCACTTTCTGGATAAGGATGCATGGACGATCAGTTGGCTTTAGATATTTTGGCATGGTTTTTGTCAAGGTGCTTACATTGCCTAGTGATGGGAAATGCACAAATCAATCAAATTGGCACATCAACAATACCATGTGCATTGCTGACATGAAGATACCAAGCTCAGCTGTGTGTGTAATAGTTCTCTTACCCCAACTTTAGCCATGCATCAGCCAGTCCTGGAGGTATGACAAATGGGCATGGAAATTGGATTCATGCGTAAATACTTCATGAATCTGAGATGGATGGGCTTAAACAAACCCAAGATGGTCTAATTTATCAGGATGCTTTTATCAAGCAAGTGTAAATGGAATGTCGCTGGAGACAAGGCCAGCAGTTCTCTGGGCTTCAGAAACTGTATTTCTGTTCTAAACCACACCATCATGATCATTATCATTCAAGATAGAAATCAATGATTCCGTTTTCTGACAGCGGTTGTTCACTGTTCCCAGGAACTGCCTTCTCGCTTCCCTCGAGAGGGCATTTAGAATTTACAGCTTTCTCCCTCGCCTCCTTTATCGTGTCCTGTTTATTTGCAGAGTGGCTGGTGATCCTCTGCCAGTTTGGCAGCATGAGGAGGGTTCGCTCTCACATTCGCTCAAGAATAAACCTTAGCTTGCTCGTGTCTTAGAATTCCCTTCCAAATGATGACTGTGGCTGGAGAGGCCACGAACTTTGTGCCGATCAATCCTAGTTTCCATGGCCACGAAAGTGCCTCGAAACAGTGACAGATAATAAGGGCAGATTGTTCTTTATTTCTGAATTCATTGATATGAAATGTTTTTAAAAAAATCCATACTCTAAATTTATTCTCAAGTTGATTCTCCTCTCTCTCTCTCTCTTTCTCTCTCTTTCTGTGTGTGTCTTCCTTTCTCCTGCCATTGGGATTATAGCCAGTATCACTGGTTGGTTCCCAACTCTCTTTCATCCCTACTGTCTTCTTCTTTAATATAGTCCTGGTTTTGTTCATCCTCTCAATAGTTATTGATTTCAGGGGAGACTGACCCTAACCATAGGATGTTTATTATGATTGGTATAATCCAGTGACTGATTCTGGGATGGGTGTTTCGCTCTGTTGGGGTAATGAGATGTGAAGGGAAGTCTGCTAGGTGTGCTTAGGAGAAAGATTTCCCTTCCTTAAAATGAGACAAACAAACCAACAAGAACAAGAAGAAATAGCCCTCTCATGTTTTCTGTTTCCAAATGGCCTGTGTGAACAGATGATGTGCAGTTGCTTTGCCATTTGGAGGTCCTGAGGGAATCTACTTGAAGGACCAGGGAGCAAGTGGGACTATCCAAGACTGGAGACATCCTTGGGACTTAATGATGCTGATGATTTAACCAGACTGGGAACCTCTCCACCTCCACAGTTCTTATGAAAGATTAAAACAATCCTAATATGTTGAAATCATTTTTAGTTGGGTTTTCTGACTGAGCTGGAAGCATCCTAATTAAGCCATTTCCATTCTATTGGTTTGCCCAACAAGTCTCTATAATTCTTCTCTCTTTGCTGGTTTGGGGATTTTTGAACAACAGTAAGACTTTCTAATAATTTCTGTGCCATGATATCAAAGATGGCAAGTCTCTATTTCCAACAGAAGATGATCGATTCTATTTTTCAGTGCTAGAAATTTCAGTGTTTTCATATTTTATTTTTAATATATAAAATTTCATTTCATATTTTCATATCTCAAGAGGTTTTAAAAGTTCTTGAAAGAGTCCAGGGAGAAGATATTTCACAATCCCAAAGGTACTGAGAGCAAACAAAACACTACTATCACATTGCATGTTTATTCATATATATGCCAGTTTTAATGTAGCTAAGATGGATTTCTCAAAATCAAAACCAATAACTTATCATTGTTCCACAAGTTTCCTCATCTTTGTGTTCTCCTCCCTATTTCTGCTAATGGCACTTGCATTCTTAGGCTTCCAGGCTTAAAATCCCCAATGTGATTTTGGCTCCTCCCCCTCTGCTCTGGAAACCCTGTGTCTCAGGCCCCTGATGACGCCATCTTGGAAATGTCTCTTACATCCCTTCCTTTTGCTCTGCTGAGTTCAGACCCTCATCAATGAACTGTAACTCTCATAGCCCAGTAATCTTAAAAAAGAAAGAAAGAAAGAAAGAAAGAAAGAAAGAAGCCCCTGAACTGCTCTGTGTCTTCACTTCCTCTCCATTCATCTTTCCAAAGCAGAACCTGTCATGTCTGTCCTCTCTTTAGTGAGGCCATGTTGTCCAAGGACACAACCAGAACAAGCATTCAAGGTCCCATGAGCTGGCTCCTGTGGACCTTCCAGCCTCCAGGATCCCTGTCCACCTGGCTTGCATTCTGTGTAACCTTTGCCCTTTATTGTCCTGACCCCTTATCTCAGATTCAGTCTCTTTCTTGGAAAGTCTTTCTTCCTTTCCTTTATCTGTTCACATGCTGATTGATAGCCCTTCACAGTTTACCTGAAATTGTTATAAAAGTTCTCCTTCCTCCAAGTCAAAAGTATGCTGTTTCTCCCTTAAATTTCACCTAGGATTTTATCTCTTCAATGAGGGCATTTACTACTTTTTACCATCCTTAACATTTACTGACTACTATCTTATGCATGCTACAAAAACATGGTGTCAAATATGAATAATCAACAAATATATGAAGAAGTGTTCAATATCACTAGCAATTAGAGAAATGCAAATCAAAACTACACTTATATTTCATCTCACTCCAGTCAGAATGGCAATTACCAAGAATACAGGCAACAATAAATGTTGGCGTGGATGTGGGGAGAAAGGTACATTCATACATTGCTGTTGGGACTGCAAATTGGTGCAACCACTTTGGAAAGCAGTATGGAAAATTCCTCAGGAAACTTGGAATGGAACCACTATTTGACCTAGTTATCCCACTCTGGCATATATCCAAAGAACTTAAGATGACCCACATCAATATTTATAGCAGCTCAGTTCACAATAGCTAAATCTGTGGATCCAGCCTCAGTGCCCTTCAACAGATGAATGGATAAAGAAAAGGTGGTACATATATACAGTGGAATATCACTCATCCATAAAGAAGAATGAAATTATGGTATTTGCCAGTAAATGGATGGAATAGGAGACTATCATGCTAAGTGAAATAAACCAGTCCCCAAAAACCAAAGGCCAAATGTTCTCTCTGATAGGTGGATGCCGACTCACAATAGGTGGGTGGAGAGGGGAGTAAATGTTCACTGGATTAGACAGTGGGAAATTAGGGATGGGCGGGGGGATAGGAATGGGAAAGACAGTAGAATGAATCAACATAACTTTTCCTATGTTATATATGAAAACATGACCAGGGTAACTCCACATTCTGTACAACCACAAGAATGGGAAGTTATACTCCATGTATGATGTATGTGTGATATGTCAAAATACATTCTACTTACAATTAGAGAAATGAAAAGTTGTACCCCATTTGTGTATGATGAATCAAAAAATAATATATATATAAAATATTCATTCTACTGTCATATATAGTTGAAAAAATCAAATTAATTAAACAAAAACAAAATAAATGTGGTGCCCTCTAGGGTGATAACAATTTTTGTGTTCTCCTTGGTACCTACATCGCAAACACCCAAAACATAAAGTTGAATTACTGAAGAGTGACTGGCTCTATGTTAGCCATTAGATCTTCTTTGTGTTCAATCCTTATCATTCTATGATTAAATTAAATGTAGTAAAATTTTGGAATAAAAGGGAAATCATTTGTTTCAGCAGGCTAGTCAGAGACCACCTGAGGGAGAAGGCTTTAAGGGATGATGAATTCAGAATCATGTCAACTGCAAAATAGGATAGGTTTTTAAATTATCTATTCCAGAAATACCCTGAATGTGAAAAGGAGTTTGAAAAACCAACAAATGCTTCAGGATTATTATCTAAGTTTATAAGTTCTTTCTGGGCTTTCACCTGAAGATTATTACTTGAACTTAAAAAAAAAAAAAAAAAGATTATTTTGCTTTACTCAACACTACCACTTCTCTCTCCCTTTTTAAAATTTGTTCTAATTAGTTATACATGACAGTAGAATTCACTTTGACACATCATATATAAATGGAGTATAACTTCTCATTCTTCTTCTTGTTCATTATGTAGAATCACACCGGTCATGTAGTCAAACATGTACATAGGGTAATAATGTCTGATTCATTCTACTATCCTCCTACCTCCATATCCCCTCCCTTTCTTCACTCCTCTCTACCTAATTCAAAGTAACTCCATTCTCCCCACCCCCCAACACACTATTATAATTAGCATCTGCATATCAGAGAAAACATTCAACCTTTGGTTTTTTTGGGATTGTCTTATTTCACTTACCATGATAGTCTCTTGTTTCATCTTTTTACTGGTAAATGCCATAATTTCATTCTTCTTTAAGGCTGAGTAATATTCTATTGTGTATATATATCATAAATTTTCTTTACCCATTCATCTGTTGAAGGGCACCAAGGCTGGTTCCATAGTTTAGCTATTGTGAACTGAGCTGTTATAAACATTGATGTGGCTGTGTCCCTGTAGTGTGCCAATTTTAAGTCCTTTGGGTATAAACCAAGGAGTGGGATAACTGGAGTCAAATGGTGGTTCCATTCCAAGTTTTCTGAGGAATTTTCTATACTGCTTTCCAGAGTGGTTGCACCAATTTGCAGTCCCAGCAATGTATGGGTGTACCTTTTTCTCCACATCCTCGCCAACATTTATTATTACTTGTATTCTTGATAACTGCCATTCTGATTGGAGTGAGATGAAATCTTAGAGTAGTTTTGATTTGCATTTCTCTAATTGCTAGAGATGTTGAACATTTTTTCATAAATTTGTTGATTGATTATCCTTCTTCTGTAAAGTGTCTGTTCAGTTCGCTACCACTTCTTGATGAACCAAGATTTTATATGTACTATTATCAAAAGTACACAGACTTTCATAAGAACAAATGTCATTTTTTCCCCTTGGTTGACTTGACTTATCAAGGTTAGTGCATGGTTGTTCCTTTGTGGAATCCTTATGAGTCATATGATTCTCTTGTTATCAGTTAAATAGGGAAGTCTGTTGAACCTCAGGAATCTTGAAATCAGCTGGTCTTTAGATAAACGGTATAACACACACTTAGGTATGCAGGAATTCTGAGAGATACTTAGAATTACTCTCCATATTTCCTTCTTCCCTCCCTCCCTCCTTTCCTCCTTCCTTTATTCCTTCCTTTCCTTCTCTCTCTTTTTACCAGGGATTGAACACAGGGGCACTTAATCATGAAGCCATACCCAGTCCTTTTTATTTTTCATTTTGGACAGGGTCTCACTAAGTTGCTTGGGGCTGAGTTGCTGAGGCTTGCTTTGAATTTGTGATCCTCCTACCTTAGCCTCCCAAGATGCTGGAATTATAGGTGTGTGCCACCATGCCTGGCTCCACATTTTCTTATCTTTAAATTTTTTTCCCATCTGTTTATCTTAAATTTAATACATAGTATAAAACAGAAGTAAACCCAGAGGTTATTAGATTAGGAAAACATGCCATATTCATTTGCATGAACATACTGCTTACTGGGAAAGAAGATTATAAACCCTGTACTGCAGTGGGATTTCTTCTGACTTGGTTAGTTTAAGGACAGATTATAAAATACACACTTTCATAACTGGTAAAATTAAGTTTCAGAATATTTAGCAAGAACAATTAAGACTTTATTTGCATAGTGTTTTAATGAAGTTAAAAAACAAGAGGGCCAACTTTCTGCCCATATCTGGATCTAACAGGTCCTTTATCAGGTGGTGATAAAAAAGCCAAGAGGTGCTCAGGAAAACATAGTAAATAAGTCAGGAGAAGTTATTTGCAAAGAGAGTTCAACAGGATTTCTACCACTTAAATAGTACCCATGGTCCAGCTTCTCATGATTGTGCAAATCCTGGAAAAGAGGATTTACAGTGGGGTTGAACAGAGCTGCTGTTACATAAGAAGGCAGCAGCTGGGCCTCACTGCCAGACACGGGGTCAGTGCTCTGGGATCCAGGGTCATTCTCGGATTTGTGAAGCAGTGATTTCAGAGCTCAGCCTTCCAGGGGAGTCTGACACAGAAGCCGTAAATGAACGTTGGCAGAAATAAGTTTGGGATGTGGCTCTGAGTTCCATCCTCCCCATGGTCTCTAGAATGTTATTAAACTTCAGGAAAGAAGGGTAGTGTTAGATCAAGACAAAAAACTGGCTGCTTTGGTTTTGAGGGCATTTCTGTCTGCAGGGTGTCAAGGAGCATGTGAGAGGGATAGGGAGAGTTTCATGGTTGCAGTTGTCATTTTTGCCATTGCAAGATCTCTGCGGGTCACATGGTGGGGTGGTTCTGCCAGTAGAAGATCAGCCGTCTTGATTTTCCCATACTTACTGCTTCTGGGAATGATCAGAAAGGATCATGACCCTGTTGGCCCTTCTTCCTCCTTTCCCCCCCTCTGGTTGCCAGTGGAATGGGGAGGGGTGCAGGGTGTGTGAGCAGCTGGTCACATAGGGAAGCAATTCCTGACCCAACAGCTTGAGGCCTCTAAGATGAGTTGGATCTGCGTCCTGAAGAACAAGGGTGAGCAGATAATGTTCCGATGGTGGTCACAGTGGCAGGTCCACGGCAGTGGAGGATGGCCTCAAAGAGAGGGAATGAAAATGGACTTGTGAAATTCAGGGATCAGGGTAGCAAAGAGGAGTCAGGTTAGTGGAAATAAATCAGGCCTGACCACTTTGTTATTTGGGAAGAAAGGTGGAATTAAGGAGGTACACATGTTTCTTTTTCAGTGACCCTTATAAAATAAGGGGCGGGGAGTGAACCCCAGCTTGAAAACAACTAATATTTGGGTATTTTATGTGTGTTGGTGGATGTGCATGGTGACCAAAAATGTCTGAAAGTGACCAGAGATATTCCGAACTGTGATGGTAGGTAAATCCTGGTTGTCAACTTGACAGGATCGAGAGATGCCTAGAGACTTGATAAAACGCAGTTCTAGGTGTGTCTGTGGGTGTGTTTCCAGAGACTGTTGATATGTGTGTCAGGAAAATGAGGGGGGGACACACCCGAATGTGGGCAGCGCTGTCCAATAGGCTGGGAGCTGGGTGCACCTGAAGAGGAGGGGAAGCTTCCTGTGCACGCGCTGTTCTTCCTGAGCAGTAAGTTTTGGCTGCTGGCCTCTTCGGTGGACACCAGACTCTAGGTTCTTCAGCCTTTGAATGTGGACTCATACCAGCGACTCTCCAGGGAGTTTCCAGACCTTCAACCTTCAACTGGGGCTGCACACTGGTTCCCCTTGTTTTGAGGCTCCAGCTTCTTGGGTTGAGCAGCTACTGGCTTGCCTGACCCTTCAGCCTTCAGATGGCCATTGTGCAACTCTCGGGCCTTTGTGTGCGCCATCTAATAAATATCCTCCTATAAGTACGTATACATCCTATTTGTTCTGCTCTTCTAAAGAACCCTGACAATACAATGGCAGAAATATGAGAACCTGTATAAAAGTCAATACACCCTGGGGTGTACGGTTGCTTGTGTAAATTCAACTACCAGTCTACCGGTAAGCATCTGGCTAACTTTCAGACTGGAGGAAAACAAGGTGCTCATTACCCAGAAGCCTGGTAACCGGTCCAGCCTGCCCCATAACAAGACCAAGATGCAGGGGCACAGAAAGACAAGGAGAAACCAGACTCTGGTTTCTCTGAGGAAAAAGAGGAAATGGTGACTTTGGAAAAATGAAGAGGCAGCAAACTGCAGAAGTCCTTCATGTCTCCACAAATGGAGTGAATGGTGGTCCTTCACAGATACAGCAGGGCTGGGAAAAGCAAGTGTATATGAGCCACACAGAAAGCACAGGCCCGGGACTTCAGAGTTAATACAAACGTAAACTGGTGTATCAAGCCATTTAGGTTTATATTCTCTCCAGTCTCAATCTTGAAACGATTCCCTCCTTCATGAGTCATATTTTCCTGCTCCTGCAACAAGGAGATTCACATGTGGCACTGCCCTACAAGCAAATCAGGGAAGATAAACACACCTTCTCATTTAGGATAGGAAAATTTAAACTCTTCACTGACTGCTCGTGGGCGAATTTTCATTTGGGAAAATTTCACTTTGGTGATGACTATAGAGAAGGTAGCATAGGTTCCAGAGACCAGATTTTCCAATTGGCTTTCACTGGAATTCTTTTTGTTTGTTTCCTTTGAGGGAAAAGAAAGTTGGAATAAAGCCAGGGCACTCTACACAGTTAATGTGTTCACCTATACCAGGGATGCATTTACTGCCCGTGCTGTAGAAAGGAGGTGGTTTTACTCTGCTTGATCCTCCAGTGACTGTTAAGTACTTGCAGAGAACATGACATGTGATGGCATAGAAGTAATTTTAATGTCACAATTTATTTCTCTTGAATTCACCACAGATTTCACACTGTAGAAAATTGTCTCACCATGATAGAACTAGAGTGGACAAAAGCTTTTTCAGATATTGGGTTTAAGTGACAAAGAAAAGAAAATGGGGAAAAAAATTTAAAGTTATATTCTATTCTTGAATAAAACTAATCTACCAAGAAAAATCATTGTCTCTGACTGTTTGGGCTGCCGGAACAACAATACTATAGACTGGATAGTTTATAAACAACAGAAATTTATTTTCTACAATTCTGGAGACTGGGAAGTCCAAGATCAAGGTTACAGCAGATTTGGTGTTTGGTGAGGGTCTGCTTTCTCATAAATGGCACCTTCTCACATTGTCCCCTCACAGTGAAAGGAGCAAAAGAACTCTCTTGCCCCCCCATCCCCTTTTTTTGCACTGGGGATTGAATCCAGGGGCACTTAACTGCTGAGCCACAACCCCAGCCATTTTTAGTTTTTATTCTGAGACAGGGTCTAAGTTGCTTAGTGCCTCCCTAAGTTGTTGAGGCTGGTTTTGAACTTGCCATTCTCCTGCCTCAGCCTCCAGAGCTGTTGGGATCACAGTTGAAGGCTATGGCACCCCATCCTTGGGTCTCTTATGAGGACTTCATCCTCAGCCTAATCACTTCCCAAGGCCACACTTCCAAATATGATTGCACTGAGGATTAGTTTTCAACATATGGATTTTAGGGGGACAGAAACATTGGCTGTAGCACCCATCTTGGGAATGGGGCTCTGTACAGGTATGGTGTCAGGTTTGAAGAGATTCTTCAACATGTACTTTTTGGATAGGTGGTAGAGCTCAGTGGTAGAGTGCTTGCCTAGCATATAGGAGGCCTGGTTCTATTGCCAGCACAAAGAAAAATTGTACTTTTTGATCCTTCATTGGAACCAAATGTTTAATCTAATTCCAATAAATCCCAATTAGCTGGAAGATACACCTTTTTCATTTAATTATTATTTAGTAAATGCCAGTGGTCTTTAGGGTTTCCTGGGAAGTACTATGCAGCTATGGATGTGATTCTGGTCTTTACAGAGCTCACTGTCTTGTCCATGCAGAATCTATGTGGACTTGCTGTTATGGTTTTGGGAACATTACTTCTGTTTCTTGAGTTAAAGTGCCTGTGAGACAGGGAGGAAGAAGAGTGAGTATTTTTATGGAGGGGAATCAAAGACTTTTATCTAAATATTCATTGGTACCCTCACCTCCCAAAAAAAAAACCAGAAAAGAGAAAAAAATGGGATATTTACCTCCTGCTGCTATTGATGAGTAGAAACAATCTCGTAAGACTGTGAAATACATCATGTGCAGGGAAAATAGCATAAAACTTAGACTGTTAACAGAAAATTGAACCTCTTAGTTGGAGTATGGTATAGATTTTTGTGTTTAATTTGAGTGGAAAATATAGAATAGCTGTGTTACTGATTCTGTGATGAATAAAGAACATTTTTGAACCTGATGAAAATGAAGTATCCTAATTAATTCATCATACTCAGAATAAATGAGCATCTGAAAGATGCTTTAAAATTGCTATTCCACTGAAAGTCTGCCTTTCACTATTAGTGGGAATTATTTCTCTAAAACGATTGGACAATTTGATTTTTAAACCAGAACACCAATTAACTTAGATCCAAATGCTTTGAGCATGAGGAGACAACCATGAGTAAGACCGAAGACATTTCTTAACTAGAAATTAGGTAATGAGTACTGTGATTTTAGTAATTAATTGACATATGCTAATGCCATGTTTACCAATTCCTTGCTATCTGGCATGGCAGGTCCTGGGTAACAGTATGAAGAAGTTTCCTTTCAATTTTCTCATGCCTCCAGTGGGTAGCTCCTGCCTCAGTCTTCCATGAAGCCAGCACTTGTGGTGTTTCTGGCCACTCGGGACCTCCCCGTGGGCCAGGCCTGTCCCTCTGCTGGGAGTCAGTAGTGCTCTTGTCCGCCGCCCTCTTCAACAGCCCTGTCTCTCTAGTGCTCACATTTTAATGGGTCAGGTAGAATATTAACATGAAGACAACTCATACTAGGGGCTAACAATTCATGACAGGAGCTAATGGTGATCACAGGCCTAGGTCCTTTGCATAATAAAAACATTACTCAGTGATTCTGTACAGGAATAGGCCCCCTGCACCTTCCTTGGGTTTGGATCAGGGTTCTTTTTTCTCAACACTGTGACCAGTTGTCTTAATTTTAGTACTTGAGATGGTAATTGGCATTAGGTTCTTACTGAGACCCATAATGCTTTCTTAATGTAATATCAGAATCGATAGATAACTCATCATCACCATGGTGCTGTGCAATTAATGTTAGGTCCTGTCTTTTTCAAGGACAAGAATATGAGGATAACAGAGGACCATCAGAGTCACAGAGGTTGTTTGTGTTTTTGCTCATGAGTTTTTTATACTGGGTATTTAACCCAGGGGTGTTTTACCACTGAGCTATACTCCAGTCCTTTCTAGCCTCCCCAGTCTCTGGGACGATACAGCCATTCACCATGGCTATCAGCTACCCATGATTTTTTGTCTTCCATTTTGTGGCCTCAGTTGTGGAACTTTGGAGCAGTGGTGAGTACTAGATATTTTGGATACTGGAGGGAGTTCTTTTCTTTCACTGAGACTTGGTTAGAAATGTGGAAATGACGTCTTTCTTCTATGTTCTGCCTTCTTGGTTGCAAGGGCAATTTAGGGTATGAACTGGCTGTTACAGAGTTCCTACACTGTGACCTAATGCTACCTCAGATTCAAGGCCTCTGAACGGTTCTCTAGGATTGCAAGTGTGTGGATGTTCCTTCTCTTCTACCAACTACCTCTGTCTTCATTGGATGAACCGTTCTAAAGTGCTGGGAAATCAGACTCCAAAAAATGGATAAATTGGCACATACTTTTATGGAAAATCATACTTATTACAATTGGTTCCAGATAAGCTTCACTTGTCTGATTAAGCAATTATTGATTTAAAAAGCGTATTCCGTGCATGCCAATGTCTACAGCCAAGTTGTGGAAACAGCCCAGGTGCCTGTCTACAGATGAATAGATAAAGAAATGTGATATATATACATGATGTTTTATTCAGTCATAAAAGCCATAAATGAAATTATGGTACTTGCTGGTAAATGGAACTGGAGAACATCATGCTAAGTGAAATAAGCCAAGTTCAGAAAGTCAAGCCTTGAATGTTTTCTCTCTTGTGTGGAGAGAAGAAATTTTTTAAAAAGAGGTGTTATGGTTTAGATATGAAGTGTCCCCCAAAAGCTCACGTGTGAGACAATGCAAGAAGGTTCAGAGGAGAAATGATTGGGTTGTCAGAGTCTTAACCAAATCAGTGACTTAATCCCCTGATAGGGAATAAGCAAGTGGTAACTGGGGACAGGTGGGGTGTGGCTGGAGGAAGTGGTTAATTGGGGGAGTGGTTATGGGGTATATATTTTGTATCTGGAGAGGGGAATCTCTGCTTCCTCATCATGATGTGAGCTGTTTCCCTCTGCTATGATGTTCTTGAGTCCTGAGGAATGGAGCCTGCTGTTTGTGGATTGAGACCTCTGAAACCATGAGCCCTCAAATAAACTCTTCCTCCTCTACAGTTCTGGTCAGGTCCTTTAGTCACAGCAGTGAAAAAGCTGACTAAAAAAGATCTCATGAAAATAGAAAGGAGACCAATACAGGAATGGGATCAAGAAGGATTGGGAAGAGGAGGGTAAGGGGAAGTACCATGGTACAAAATCTACCAAATTATGCTACGTCCATGTATGAAAACACACACATACACACACACACACACACACACACACACACACACGTACACACACAGACTCAGACCATTGCAGTGAGTATGTAAACCTTTTTGTTATTGATTGTATCAAGGCAATTTTATGATTGGGTATTGAACTAAATCTAATTTAGGTGTTATAAAACACAGCCATCCTCTTTAGAGCTCACACAAATAGGAAAATCATATCAAAAATTTTCCATGTTGGTGAATTAGATGTTTAATGAAAAAGGAAAATAGTTGGAAGGTGTATAATTCTAATTGGTATTTTTATATAGAAGTGCTTTAAAAGTCTCAAAAAGATTTTAAAAGGCAAATGCAAATGCGTATGTATGGATTTGAAGAAAACACGCTGAATGTTTCCCGTGTTCTTGAACTCAGTTTACCACAATTCACCTTCTTGAGTAATGGTCTTATTTTTGTGTTAGAGCAGAAATCTTTCCCTTTTTAGCTACAGATGAACATTTGCAGATCATTCAGCTGCTCTGCTTTTATAGTCATACTGTAAATCTCTCACTGATTCAAAATGATTGGGTGTGAAATGTTCGATTAACAGAGTCTGGTTACTGAGGATCTGTGTCCTTGTAGGAAAAACAGCAATTACCATTTTCAAAGGACTCACAGACAGTGTAATATACCTAATCCAATCACCTCAAATTCATGAGGGAGTGAGAGGAGGTTACTAAAATAGTCAACAAAATACAAGAACATATGTACTTTTAATTGCATTTTCTTTTCAGAATTTGGCAGGTTTCAATGAACATATCTCAATTATTGTGTAGACAAATAATTTAGGATGAGTTGGTGATAGGGAAAGTTTTTCTCTGCATCTTACAAAATCTAACAGAGTTCCTGTGTCAGCTGTCTTCTTTTTTCTTAACAAACCTAATGTAGAACATGCAATTGGATTTCCTGAGGTCTTAACACTTTTTCAAATCTCTTCATTAGATGAAAACATTTATACAAATAGAATACCAGGTCCTAGTTTTTATTATCTTTCACTCTTAAATAATTTCAGATATAACCAACATTAAATTTTATCTCCCTTATGTGAAATGGATAAAGTGTCTACTGCAGGGCAGAGGAGTTATCTCAAGGAGTCTATTCCATAACCAGGCATTTGACGTCGTGCATGATAACTTGGTCTATTGGCTGGATAGCTGAGGTAATGCTGGCAGGGAGAAGAAAATACCAACTGACAGCGAGGGCCAACTGTACAGCTGTTACAGTATAATTTTACCTTCTCAAACTTTTCATTTTCCCTTTCATGTAAGAACCATGGTGGTCAGAATTATGAACCCTTTGGAAGCTTGGGGATTTTGTTCAGTCACCTCATCAAATGTCATGAGGAAGAAATCTGCAGCACCAACAGGCACAGAATCAACCAGTCTTAGAGCCAGAAGCACCAATTACTTTAGGGTTCTCCAATATAGATCAGCTTCAGATGAACCATGAAAAATTTCTAGAAATAGGTACTGTATAGCACTTATATGAAGTGACAAAAATTCTAAATTTTTTATAGTTTTTTTTTTTTTTTTTTTGCGGGGGGGAGGCCTCCTGGGGATTCAACTCAGGGCATTCTACCACTGAGCTACAACCCCAGCCCTATTTTGTATTTTATTTAGAGGCAGGGTCTCACTGAGCTGTTTAACACCTCGCTTTTGCTGAGGCTGTCTTCAAACTAGAGATCCTCCTGCCTCAGCCTCCCGAGCTGCTGGGATTATAGGCATTCAGCACCATTCCCGGCTATAATACCCTCTTTTATAAGGATATAATTTTAGTTTTCTGTTGACAGTAAAGCAATTTTCTTGCGACAGGAATGCGTCAGGCTTTCAGATCAACAAAGACCAGAGGGACCAGTGTTTTAAGACTTTTGACCTCAGCACTTGACATATCTATTAACAACAGAATATTCCACTGCATGAGGTGAAGAGCTTCCCATTTAGGATTTTACTTCTGAGATGTTCAAGTAAAAATATATATGAATGCTGTGTGCATAGTTTTTTGGGAAAATCAATTACTTTGCTTGCTGTTTGGTGTGTCCTAGTGAAGTACTGACTCTGTCCTTTTTGTTTCTTTTCTACTTTCTAAGTCTCTTTTCTCACACAACAGGCAACTCACCTCTGCTAAAAGGAATTAAGCTTCTGCAGCTCACCCATTGTCAAAGAGCCTCCTTGGCCTTAACCTTGGATTTGGTATTCAGGTATTTCCTAGTGGTTCCGTTACTGATACCTTCTCCCTGTGCACTGTTCTGAGTAAGAGAGTTTCTCAGTCCTTCTGGGAATCTTAACAGCAAGTTTTGCATGCTAAAAATGATTTTGTGATACAGATAAAAATCTCTTTAAAATTTGTCAGGAAAGAGTTAAGTCTTCTGAATTAGGATAGAATTTCGCCGTTTTACATAGTTCATTTTTTTCTCTTTTCCCAAGAAATACTGCAGATGCCAAAAGAAGGGATAAGAATTCACTACAGATTTCATATCACTGGGAAGAGTAAATCAGGCCACAATGATATGCCCTTCAGGTGGGACATGACACACATTCCACACACCTGCGCAAACCCTTTATTAAAGCAACAATCAAGGTACAAGATAGATCTTTTTTTTTTTTTTTTGCTACAGTAATGTCAACTTATATTATTAGTCATTTGTTTACATCCTTAAAATATTTTTAAAAAGTGAACATTTTATAGCTCACAAAATCACCAGATTGACATTTCCGCCCAGACACATTTTCCATCTTATTTTCCAGTTTAACAAAGGACATTCAGAACTACTGAAATACAGCAACCCAAACATAGGTGAAAGCATCTTCTTTGATCATAACATTGTTAGCTGTTCCACGGTGCTGGGAAGATACATCTGGAGGTTTTTATTACTGGTCAATGAAAATAATTTATGCCAGAATATTCTTAGAACTACTTACTTCTATTTTTACGTTGCCTTTGATAGCTTTCATTTTGATTGTAGTATTCTTAGCATTAGCCCCTTTATAAATTCCATCTCTTAAAAACTCACTTAAAGAGTGTCATCATCTTCACATTTTTTCTTGTATAACAGATAAAACCGCTGAGCTCTTTGGGAAATATAACAAGCAATTTCTGTTCTATTTGATTATTTTCCCCCCAAATAATCCAAACCTGTTCATCACTGATTAAATTATATATAAAAAAAATCATTAGGAAGATTAACTTTGCTATCTACTTGAGGTTGTACATGAAGAGGTGAATGTAAAATTGACCAATATCTTGCAGATAACAGGTGCTCAAAATATATGGGTGAATATACAATGAGGTTTGGTAGATATTTAAAGAGTACCAGTAAGTTGGCTTAAAAAGCAGACCAGAAATAGGAATTATTTTGGGGACTGCCAAAAGGATATGTGGAGACAGGTAAAGGATAGTAGTTAAATGGTTCTGAGAAAAAAAAAGAGTAACTGAAATATAACTTAATGCTCCATTTTTTACCAATGGAAAACACTGAAAGGAAATCTCCTGTTAACAGAACCAGTGGGACTGCCATTTACATTTTAGCACTGATACATCGTATTTTAAATGTTAAGAGGTGACTGATTTGCCTTCCTAAAGTATTTCTTCCAGCAGCTGGGGCTGGTGTTTCCAGTCAAGGTGATTTGTGTCAGCTGCATTGCATGCAGCTCCCTGATCGTCTGTGTGCCTGTTCAAGACACGCAGATGTTTTTTGTGCCTGACATTTTCTTCACGTGCTACAGAGCTGAGCAGATCCTACATCACTGGTGAATAACAACCCAAACATTAGATTTAAAACATGCTATCGGTCTATTAAACCAATTTACAGAGCCATGATCGAATGCACTCAGTCGATCTATCCAGTTGCTTTTTGGTTATCTCACATGGGTCCTTCCAAAGGACATTGAAACACTCAGACTTGTGCAATTAAAAATGAATCAAATGTTTAAAAAAGATAAGGAAGGGAAGGGAATTCCAGAATCCATTTTGTGGGATGTTGGGCCTTTCAGCCTCTTGCAATAAAAGGAATGCTTACAAGCATCCACAACGAGATGGATGTAAATGACATGGCACAACAATGCTAGGGATGGGTGAGGACACTCAGGCATCTTTTGAGCAATTTCTTTATGCTATATATTACATACATCACATTTGGTTCCTAGAGATTTTAGTCAAGTATTAGTATTTCTTTTTGTCAAGTATGATGGTACAAAAAGATGAGAATAGCAGATGTGCCCTAAAGATATGAAAATATAATATATAAAAGAAAACCATTATAAATTACATAGATTTTTCCATATAAAATTGTTTTGTTCCCATTTAGAATAAATACCATCCAAGTTTATAGATCATCTAAGTGAATTATATGCACACATATATGAATCATTTTTTAGAAGTTCAAGAAAAAAAGTTGCTAGAGATTTGACCAGGAGGACTCAGAAACCAGAAGTTGTTTAGTTTTAAGAATGATTACATAAGACCCAGAGGACGGCTTGGGATTTAGTGTTGAAGTTTTAAAACTGCTCAAATGAGTCCAACGTATGTGGTGCATGTGTCTGTACATTCAGCCACACTTCTAAGAATTCCTAAGAAGCTGGACAGTTCACTTTATTTTTGAAAAATTGGCTGAAAGTCATGAGGTCTACATTTCACATTCTAGCATGAGGGCCTCTCTCATAGGTGCTGCAGGATGGAGTGGAATAGTGTAGAATTTCTAGGAGAAATTTTCATTATAAGCCAAGCTCCCTGTAGGTTGGCTATTATATCAAAAGTATTTTGATGCCTTAAAGAAGGAGAAAGTTTTGAAAATCTATATAATCTCTGCCCCACCACAGTCCAAAGAAGAGAGACCATTCCATAAACATTCTTTGGTCACACATTTCAGCTCGTTTCATAAAAAAGCTGCCCAGTTTATCATCCCTAATCAATATCTACATGGAATGGATGCCTCCGGTGGTTTCCTTGTGGAAATCAGCATGGGATTTGGTTGAATGAGGACCGGAGAGACAAGTTCATCTGATATCACAGATGAGTTTCCTCATCTCTCTTGATGTTTTGGGCATATAATTTGAAGGTTAAGAGTTTGTTAATCTCCACAACAATTGAAAATTTTTATATCCTAAGAGGTGGAGATAAAACTTTGCTGCAAATTAAAAACATAAAACCATAACCCTGGGATGGGAATAGGAAAGAGAGTGGACTGAATTGGATGTAAGTTTCCTATGTTCATATATGAATACACCGCTAGTGAAACTCCACCTCATGTGCAACCACAAGAATGGGATTCTAATTAGAATAAATTATACACCATGTATGTATGTCAAAATACACTACTGTCAAGTATATCTAAAAAGAAAAATAAAAAAATGAACAAAACCAAAAAACAAGAACAAAAACCAACCCCAACCCAGACAGCCCAAACAGGAACGATAGTCTCTTGATGGCTCACTACTAATTTCTTTAGGTGACCCCTCTAAGATGCTTCTAACTAGGTGACCTGTAAAGGGATGTCTGGTCAAACTCCATGTCTTGTCAGATCACTTCCATATAGTTATCTATACATAAGCTCATCAGGACCCCTCCCAAAACCATGCCCACTGCCCTGGGTTACAGAGCCAGACACGTTAAAGGTGACATATGGATCACAGGAGCATCCAGTCTCATGCACCCATTTTTGCTCCCATTTGTTCCTGTCTTGTGCAATGGGGGTTACTGAGCATTGAAAACTTTCCATAAAACTGTGTTTGAACTTGAGGGATGTAATGGACCACTGAGTACTACCTGCATATTTTACAGATAAAACAAGATTAGACCCCAGGAAGGAGGGACCTTTCCAAGATCTCTTCCCCAGATGGCCAGAGTGAAGACTAAATACCTGGGTCTGCTCTCTCACTACCACTGTGGCCCAATTAACCTCTGACATCACAGCTCTAGCACGCTTATCACACTTGGTATGGCTGTGACTCCCTTGCTTTACGTGAAAAATGGTATAATATCACTCAACCTAAGATTGCATCTATAGAGGTGGTCTTCATGATTTTTTTTTTTTTGGGTGTGGGGAGGAGAGATTCCACAATCTGTTTAAAATGCTATGATTTTTTAAAACTAATTCTCTTTATTTAAGTAATGCAGCATAAAAAAATATTTGGGGAACCTAGAGATGAAAGCAAAAATTTTAGAGTAATTGTGAAAAAAACCGAAGATGCTAATATTGGTCTCTGAGAGGATGGTGCTCGGAGCTCATCTACTCTGACTCCTTTTACAGACAGGGAGAGTGAGGCCCAGACTTGCCGAACGTCAGGCAGCCGGTTATTGGCATAGTCAGGTAAATATTAAGCCTCTGGATGACTAGTTTTGTCTTCATTCCATAACATCACACTGCCTTGTGGGACTGGTTTCAATAATTTTGTTATAAAACTCGATGGCATGATTCTCTGTACCATCCCCTGAGTCTTTCTCCCTTTTCAGGAACCAGCAAGTCAGCTAGGTAGTTTACACAAGGGGACCTGGTTATGCACTTCATAGATCCTTGTATTTGTTGCCCTAAAACAAATGTTTCAGTTGATTGACAGTGCGTGGTCCTGTAAGCCCTTCTGGGAAGCCAAGATTCTATGACCCACAGGAATTCATCAAGTGCCTCTGTCTTTGGAATCAATAAAATTTCCAGGTAAAGAACCAGTCTTGGTTTGGAGGATGATGTTACTTCAATGTAAACAGTTTTCATGAGCAGTGTGGGTATATTTAACCTTTTACAATCTCTCTCCACACCTCAGGTGAGCTCACCAAAAGGCTCTCAGAATTGGACAGGTAAACACATTTTTATTTGACTATTAAAGTGCTATTCTGGGGCAAAGTATTTCTCAGTTTCATAAGAGCAGCTTCACTGGAAACAAATGAAAAGCAATGTATGAAAACAGACCTGGGGAATGAAAAAAAAAATAATGAACCTAGCAACTACTTTGGAACATTACAAATGACTTGTAGATATCAGTCCTGGGACTGGTGCCTGATACCAAAGCCTCTGAGGTAAACCTTCTAGAGAAAAATAAAAATGAAGGTGGTAGAGGGGACTTAATCAGAAAGAGCAATCAGTATTAATATAATATCAACTACTCTATTATAAAGGAACAGTGAAAATAATTAAAACTGAGAAGAAAGTGCAACAAACCCATGTACGTGCGTTTGCTATTGTAGCAGACCTATAATTTTTAAAAGGAAAAGCAATGCAGATGCATTGGACAGAGCTCTTGAACTCAGAATATCTTACAGTAGTGTACTCTTTGCCAGAAGGGCAGCGCCAATTCAGGGGTTTGGCAGAGAATGGCCTCTAAAATTCATACCACAAGGACAGATACCTTCTGTGTGACACTATCAATTCTGTGCCCTGATCTTTCTCGCATCCTTTCTACTGAGGAGGTTCCAGTCACGTAAACTGTGCGCAGGTGTTTCCCCTTTTCCAATGGCATCACTCCTACCTAAGGGATGAGTCTCCTGGTAAGGCTTAGCGGCAAGTGCGTACTACATCTGTGTTACAAGGAGCAGCCCCTGATTTTCTGGATATGCATAGCTTTTCAGAGTTGCTATTAGACATGGCTTTCATAAATAATGCAGGTGTTTTTGTCATGTGTCACTGCTGGCTCTGTTGTTTCCAGGTGAGCTGGTGGCAGTCCTCGATCTGACACCTCGACGGGTGTCGGCTCTTCAGATGTTAGCTCTGTGGATGTTATATCCGTAGAAGGCTCTGCCGTTTCCGGGGAACGTTCGGCTGACGGTTCTGTCTCCTCTTCATCTTGGACCTCAAACTGTACGCCCTCTTGGTCATCCGCTTGATCTTTCTTGGACTGGGGGTGAACAGACACCTTGATGGCGATTTGCTGAGGCTGTTCGTGCAGCGAGGAGGCATCCGAGTCAGCGGTGGGAGAGTCACTTCGCTTCAGAGAGTTTGGGATTGTGTACACCTCATCCCTGTCTGTGGCCTCCTGGCCTTCTGGTGTATGCCTGACAAAATTCTGCCCCTGCTCCTCCAGCCCAACCACTTCCATGATTTCCTCCATGATAGTCCTGCAGTTCATGATGAGAGGAGGCAGAGGCACACTCCTGGCAAGCTCTTCGATGTAACGGGCAAACTCCATGGTTTTGAACTGGGTGACTTTGGCAAGCTCTAGAGTTTTGGCTGAGGTGATGATGGGGATCCGCTTGGCGATCTCAAATGCCTTTTGCAGCTTCTCTGCACCTTCTGTCCTAAAGAACTCATTGATGGCTTTCTCTGTCTTCTTCAGGTGGCTGCTCATCATGCACAGGCGGGTGATGTTGAGGACCATGACGATGGTGAAGGCCACAAGGCAGACAACCATGTAGTAGACGCCCATGTCTCCAGAGGTAAAGATGACTCTCAGGGTCACCGTGTTGTTCACAGTGCCATAGATGTTAGAAGCCACACATGTGTATTTTCCACGGTCTGAGAAGGACACCTTGGTGATGTTCAGGAGGCCGCCACTGAGCATCTGCCATTTTCCTGTCGGGAGAGAAGAGAATCCAACCAAGGACATACAGTCCCCGTTACTACAGACATACACTGGGTCTCAAAACACACCTTCTTCTACTAACAGTGACAAGGAACTCTGACTTACTATGTGCCAGTGACATGCACTCATTCATTTAATCTCTGTACCAGCTCTGTGGGGTAATACTAAAACTGGCCCCATTTTATAGGATAAAGAAAACGAGGCCTGGTTAAACAGTCTTCCCAAGGCCAAATGTTAGGAAGTGGTAAGAACTAGAAGATGGACCGTACTTAAATGAAGAGGCTGTATTCCTTTTTCTTTTTCTTTCTTTTTTTTTGAGGTGCTTGGGATTGAACTCAAGGCCCCTCTCATGCCAGGCAAGGGACCTAGACACAAGGCTGCATTCTTCACCACCACACAACATGGTACAACTCCACATCCTAGTGGAAAATGAGAGGAATGATCTGGAAAACACTCCTCTTATAAAAGAACTCCTGACTGTAGCATCTGATTTTTTAAGACTGCCTGTGGACATGACTATTGAATACATATTCACTGGGAAGTTCAATGCCTCTCAGAATATGAAGTATTTAAGATTCCATAGAAAATCTGGAGTAAATCAATTATAATTGTTTACTTGGGTTTCTCACATTGGAGATTGATGTTATCCTTCTACAATCTCAGTTAACCGGAACATAATTTATGTCATTAATTTTGACAATCTGCAATGAATACTCTAGACTACTTCAAGTTACAGGCTGATAATGTGAAGATTCAGAGGCTGGGTATGAATTCCTATCAGTTTGCTTTTAGCCTTGCAAACAAATTAGGCCCATGACAATGAAAATAAGGTTGACATAAAAGAATGCACTTTGGAAAATGCAATTCTTCTATTCCCTCCCTGGAAAGGATCTTGTGCTGTCTTGGGAGTGAGGTTCTGAATCCAGCGACTATCTATATTTGTTCCTAGACTGTATCCCTGCAGCTCAGAAGACCCCTGGGAAATAAGAAACTAGGTTTAATTTCAGGGTCTCAGGGCTGAGTGAGAAATGAAATCCAACTACCTCCCTAGGCTGTCCTATAGAGCAAAGAGGCTTCATGCCAGGTATCTTGAGAGTTCTAAGGAGTAGGCAGATATTTCTTGATAAGAGCATTCTAATTCCCTGAATCCACCAGAGAAACCTCTACAGAGAGTTGGGACAATTTAACACAAGTTTTTTTTTAAAGTATCTATTATTTCAGTTTATG